>NW_004955439.1:12298435-12330629 GCF_000276665.1 Chinchilla lanigera
ACCGGAAAAAAAACAAAAAAAAAAAAAAAAAAAAAAAAAAAAAAAGAGACAGACAGCTATAAACATGGGTGCACATATATCACTGTGGTACTATGTTTTCAAATCTTCTGGAAAAATACCCAGAAGGGGAATAGCTGGGTTGAATGGGACCTCTAGTCCTAGTTTTCTGAGGAATCCCCACACTGATTTCCACAGTGGTTGCACCAGTCTGCACTCCCACCAACAGTGTAGAAACTTACTATTTTCATTAATAAGTAAAATTGACCCCTCGTGGGCACAGTCTGAGTCTTATCATATGCCTTTGATTCAACATGCAGTTTTACATGTGGGAGACACCAAAACTAAGAAAAGAGAAAAGAGCACCACAGCAAAATGGCCAATTCTATCCCTTCCGTATCCAAAGCCCCTTCTTTTTAAAAGGACCTTGTCTTAAAGGTCACCATAACAGTCATGTCTGCACCGAATTATTTCTTTGGATTAGTGAATATACAGCTGACATTTTATGGGGTAGGGTAATGCATACTTCAAAGCTTTTTTTTTTTTTTTTTTCTGTCTTTTTGAGACAGGATCTTGCTATGCAGTTCAGGCTAGCCTTGAGCTCACTTTGTAGCCTAGGCTGCTCTCAACCACTCACAACCATCCTCCTGCCTCAGCCTCCAGAGTGCTGGGATTACAGGCATGCGCCACCACACCAGGCAGATACTTCAAATCTGAGATGCCCTGATAAGCACGACAAAGGTCTCCAAACACCAACAGGACCCAGGGCTGTGGGCATGCACAAGTTGTCCTGAAAGCACCCTCTCATCTATTTATTCAGCCACCATCTATGGGGCACTTTTTATTTTATAGAAGAACCTAAAAACCGAATAAGAAATGAAATTCCTATTATAGGCACTTTTTAAAGATTGTTTTAACTAATCTTCACAAGGATCTCACAA
Source organism: Chinchilla lanigera (assembly GCF_000276665.1). Taxonomy (NCBI): domain Eukaryota; kingdom Metazoa; phylum Chordata; class Mammalia; order Rodentia; family Chinchillidae; genus Chinchilla; species Chinchilla lanigera. The sequence goes on from NW_004955439.1 coordinate 12,299,374, forward strand.
AGTAGTGTGTGTTAAACGTCGTGCCTAGGCCACACAGCCAGTGAATAACACAGCCGGATTTGAATACCTATAATCTGACTACTGTTGATATCCCTTGCTCAGGAAAAGGCAATATTTTAAGATACTCATTATTTTCTTATCTTTCCCCTTCCTTCCGCCCTCCCTCCTTCCATTTTAGCAGGCTTTCATTATCAGATCTTGTGACCCAGAAATGAGAAAGCCAGGTTGATCACTTGTTTCCGCACACAGGAAGGAAGAGGGCTCGCCGGTCCTGGCAGTTGGATCCTGGGGCTCCTAATCTCACCAGCAGATCACTAGCTATTTCCCCGTGGTTTATCAGAACCCAGAGGTGATAAATGTCTTTTGCTGGCAACAGACATTTAGAAGCAAGGAGGGAACTACACTGAGACAAGTGTTTCTACGGCTGGAGGCAGCAAGGTCCTTTTCTTCTAAGGCATAAGTATGGATTACTAGGTATTTAGGCAGAGCTTTTCATCTTAGGAACTCATACTTTCATAAGTCAAAGTCAACAAAACTGTCAGAATTTTTAAAATTAAAGTCTGTAACTTGTTGGCTGTGGAGATCAAAGGATGAGCACGCAAAGGGGCTGCTGTGAATAGACGAATAGACTTGCAGGTATCAAAGCAATTCTGAGTGCTCCATCTTTCAGAGGACTCTATGCAGTGGGTTAACCTGACGGTAAGGAAGAACAAGATCCAAGCCCCTCAGGTCTCTGCGCCTAGAGCTCAAGCTCTGAATTCTAGGAGGGAAGGACAGGTGACGGAGGATGACAAGGATCTGGGCTGGGACAGAGGACAAGCCCTTGCCTGACACCACTTCCACACGCCTGTGCATGCACAACCTAGACAGCCTGGTCTCAGGTCTGGACTACAGGAAGGTGTTATTTCAGAGCCCTCAAGGACACATCATTTCCTTTCTTTCCAGAAAGTAACCTGCACCTTTCGAGTTCCTTTTCATGTTGCAAGTCTTTCCTTCAGGGATCAAGAAGTACAGTAACTTGTCAAGCTGGAGAAAAAGGAAAGACAAGTACTCCTACATTCTGACCTTCAATTCAAAAGGGCCTATCTTACAACTACCAAGAAATCACTAGCAAGGACTAGTGCGGAGCTCAGCTTCTCAGGAATTTAAAGTGATCCAGGCTGCTCAAGTGGGGAGGGAGGAGGCAGAGAGTGGCTTCTTACTGCCAGTTCCAGAAGCTCTATGTGCTGCTCTTGTGAACAATGGTTGTGGTAGTGGCTCCAAAACTCTACGCAAATGTTGTCTCTTCCACAACTATACACCAACACCAGCAGCACACAAGTGGTTTAATGTGTTTTGAAAGTGCCCTGACTAGAAGGTAAGTGATCTCAGGCTTTGCAATCAACTCAATTACCATCTAAGTCGAAATCCCACCCTACCCAAATATCCCTTCACAGTACAGACCTCTGGAGGAAAGTGTAAATATATGACAGTCATCTGTAATATGGAGAGAGGTTAAGTCCAGGTAGGTAAGCTTATAGCTTATCCCCTTAGTGGGGCTTTCATGGACAACCAGAGTCTACATGGCAGTGTGTTTTCACAATTTTCCTACTTCAGCAACAACATAGTTCAGGAAATTCATGTGATATCTAACACTAGAAATTAGGAGGCCAGGATTTGTGCTTTAGAATCTGAAGATTTCTTCTGCTATTTATTATATTACACCTGGGTATAATGCTGGCAGAACCAAGGCATGCTAACTATATAAACCATCTAAGTCTATATGACAATAAATAAGAAAAATCAAATATACAGTCACATAAATAGCTTAAGTATTGCTTTTGTAGCAGAGTGCAGAAATGTCACTTCACTCTGATAACACTGTTCTACCTCCTCAAAGTTTTCTACATACACATCTGTAAAAATGAAGTAAGCTCATAGCTCATAGTGAGAAGTACATCAGGTTCAATTAATTCTATGAAAAATTCTCAGAGTAATATCCACACATGATAAGCACCTAATAAATGTTCACCAGCAGTCCTAACTGTGCTCCTAGTGATAACAGCAGCAAGACAAGAGTAGTGTCCATGGCCTCTCCATCCTCTTGCCAGGATTTTAGCCCTCTCTGCATATTCCACTTCTTACAATGCTTTTAAGAAGTGCTGATGTCTAGCTATTCAGATTTAATTATTCTCATAACAGTCCCAAGCAATTGGTGTTTTTTTTAAAGTTCCTCTGGTAATTCTAATGTCTAGTCAGGGTTTAGAACCACTGGGGTACAAAACACAAATTAATGTACTTTATAATTCAGGCAAAATCCAATTTTGCAGCAGTAGAAAATCACATCTCTTACCCAGGCTCATCTTAATCAAGGGTCACCTCCATCATTTGTGATGGGAGATTTCTACACCAGTGTCACATCAAAGGAGAATGCTGATGGAGCAAAACGATCACAGAGCTCCCAGGCACACAGGGGGCTGACCGAGCAGTTCTGCTGAACACCTGTTCTGGCGAATGTGAGGAAATTGAAAAGGACAGGGCTGGCTATCGGGCACCCAGAAGGATGCGGCAAAGGACACCCCTGGGCATGGTGCTGACCTCTTAAACTCTATGGGTAACCTAAACCTTTCTGAGAGTCCAAATTTTTTTTAAGGATAATTTTTGGAGCTCATGGTTTCAGAACATATAGTTGCTGCAAACAATGTAATGTTCTGTTGAACCTTTTATGTTATGGTTGAGGCCTAAAATGTCCCCCTGAAAGGCATATGTGTTCAGAAGTGGGAGTTTTGGAAACTGATTGGGTCATGAAGTCTCTGACATCAGTGGATCAATCCACTGATCAATTCCAAATGTGATGGCATTGCTGGGAGATGGTAGAAATCTACTAGGTGGGGCTTGGTCAGAGGAAGTGGATCATGATGGTATGACCTTGGAAACTCTGTCTTGTCCCTGGAAGCTTCCTACCTAGTATTCTCACTCTTTGCTCCCTGAAGGGCAGCTCATGAGGTGAACAGTATTTCTTTACTACGTCCTTCCATCATACTTTCTGCCTCATAACAGATCCAGAAGCAATAAAAGCCTACTGAGCATGGACTGACTGAAATATCTGGAATCATGAGGCAAAATAAACCTAACTTTCTTTAAGCTGTTATTCTCTGGTGTTTTATCACAGCAACAAAGAGCTCACTAATACATATTATTTCATGGGTAAAACAAAAAGGTGAGTTCAAAATCCTGCATCTGCACAAGGCTTTCCAGATCCCATTGGCTGTAACTAAGCAGGAGATATTCCATCAGTCCTGTAGACACGTACATATGATCCCCACACAGAATCTGAAAGTGAGAGGCTTCTGGAAAATGCAAAGAAAAGATACTCCCTGGTCCCACCATATGTTCTACTACCTGGTTTTCAACAAGTGAGCAGTGGCGGCTGGGGATTTAGCTCAGTGGCACAGTGCCTGCCTGGCAAGCACAAGGTCATAAGTTCGATTCCTGGTACCAGAAGAAAAACAAAAGCAAAACAAGAAGTGAGCAGCTTTGCTCCACAGTCCTGCTGACAACTCCTCCGGAACTATAAAACACATTTCAGACAAAGCATAAGGTACAGTTTTGCATGACTTTAAGCCATGAAGGAGTTTGTGGTAATTGGTTACAGCAGCAATAGGAAATTAACCAGTTATTTAAAGGTCTTTACATTTTTCTGTCATCTCTATCTGAACAAAATCTCTTGTCAATGGTGATTCTCAAAAACTTGAGGGAACGTTCGGATTGCTCAAGAGCTGAATGAGCACTTCAAGCTTGAAATCTGAGAGATGGTTATCATCCTCATGGATAAATTTTGGTGTTTTTTACTGAGAAAATTCCTACAACCTCAACATCTAATATGTTTTCTACTACTCTGGATTTTGTTTTTCTAATAAAATATAGTAGTAAAAAAAGTAAAAAAAAAAAAAAAAAGAAAATATAATAAAAAGAAAATATAATGAATATTTTCATCATGCCTCATGTGACTGCCTCATCAGTTGACTTTGGTGTAGCATAAAGATGCTATCATTTTCTAAGTATTCCACTATTTAAAAATTTTTGATAGACTGCCTTAGCACACATAGAGAACAGCAAAAAATGTACTGTTGTCTTTGAAAAACGTTCTCAGCCAACTGAACTGCCACGGCTCTAAGTCTGGAATTTCTCTCTGGCTTTACAATCACAGCCACCATGGTCACCTGCTCTGTGCATAAACACACACACACACACACACACACACACACACACACGATTTCAGGACAGAAAAATAACCATTAAAAAAGGATAGCTCAAACTCACAGATTACAGAGAAAATAACTGAATCAAAAAAGAGACTAAGTGATTAGGCTAGATACACGCCTGGTTAGTGGTAAGACTGATGAAGCTAGATACATACCTGGCTAGTAGTGAGTTAAGGGATTAGGCTAGACACATGTCTGTTTAGTAGTGCTAGGTACATGTCTGGTTAGTAGTGAAGTTAAAAATAGATTTAAGTGCTCATTCCATAACATAACATGATGTCATTTTGACCCTAAATGGACAAAACTTTCACTTCAGTCACCTACTTTACACTCCAAACTTGAACTGGAATAACTGGCCTTTTCTTACACAATCAAATTCTTTTTCTAAGGATAAAAATATATTATCACTGAGAGACTTTTTAAAAATATGCTTCAAACACTGAAGACCATTTGTAAAGACAATCCTCAAAGTATTTTGCCCATGACTGCTGGGAGCTCTCAGCCCCTAACTTAGACAGTCAAGTTGCAGAATGTTTATTGAAAAGAAGTAAAACTTAGGAACATCAGCTTCAGTAAAAGAATCAAATGCAAATGAGGCTGGGCTTTGTGCCGAAGAAAATCTGAGAGAAATGCTAAGTATCTGGGAAAGTGCAGCAATGCGCAGCAGGTGAGTCAGAAGACAGTCGCTACCTCACCCATCAAACACTTATCAAGTCTTCTGTACACCAGGCATTGTTTGTATTACCATTCCAAATCAGGACTGAACTAGACAGCTTAAACAACAATTATTTCTCTTAGTTCTGAATGCTGGAAATCCAAGCTCTAGATGCCAGCATGGTCCAGTCCTGGGGAAGCCCCCCTCTTGGCTTATGTGTTCTTGGAAATGTGTTCTCATACAGCAAAGGGTGGTGGGCTCTGATCTTTCTCCCTTTTTATAATCCCTACCCTCAGGACTTCATCTAAACTTAACTGCATCCCAAATGCCCCCTAAATTCCATCACATTGGAAGGCTGGGCATGTGGATTGTAGGGAGACACAAACACTCAGTCCACAGCACTTTCTCTTTGAAGTCTGCTGTAAAAAGGGCTCACAGACACTAAACAAATGATCACAAAATAAATAGTTATGACTGGGCTGACTCTGATAAGGGAGTGCAGCTCTGGGATAGAGACAGTGTTTCAAGGGACTGAAGGATGTTGACTTTGGGTAAAGGATGTCTTCATGACCTTGAAGCCAAGATCAGAAGCTGCAATCCCATTTATGAGGCACACTGAAGTCCCAGGGGCTCTAGGCACACGTATGGAGCATCAGTGTCGATATGCATCATCTCAGAGGTTCCTCCCAGTAACCATGGGGGTCAGTGGGCCACTACACCTCTCCTCCTTCACCTTGAGGGAAGCTGAGTCCTAGGTCACATGGCTGGGTGGTGTCACAGCTGGTCTGGAACTTGGGTTTAAGCTCATGGGACTTCTACTCCACACCTCTGAGCTGTATGCATGGCAGGGCAGTGGGTCAAATGGAGGTTTCCTGCAGGCACTGTGTGTGTGTGTGTGTGTGTGTGTGTGTGTGTGTGTGTGTGTGTGTGTTTGTGTATGTGAACATCACATCCCTGAAGTAGGAAGAAGACTGAACCCAGAACCCAGATGGAAGAAGCCTGTGAGGAGGGCTAAGCAGCGAAACACAGCAGCAAGGACAGCTGATCTTCTGTGAATAGCAAAATCATCGCAGGGTGATGGATCATGACTTGCACGAAGGTCGTTGTCAAAACACACATATTTCTACATAGATAAAAAGACTTTTGTGTTTCCAGATCTGTCTTTTGTTGCTGGATATCTGGCTATGGCCTGAGGCCACTGGTAATGAGTCTCCATGTCTTTATATTCTAAATGAATCTGTCACAGTTCAACAGACAAATGACTTGTCAGTTGCCAGATCTTCTCAGGCTATACAGAAACGAGTAGGAAGGATCATTTAATTGGGTGTTTCAAATAAACTGCGCTGAAACGATATGTACATGAACAATGGATGTGAAGAGCTGCTCGGAATGCTGATTTTGATTTGGAAAGTATGAGGATCCAATGGATTTGATGGCCAGACCAGTCTTCCCCAGATGTAGTGATGCAGGCACACCTAGGCCATCTGGAATAAGCTTTCACATATACTTTCAAGTTACACAAAGAAGATGTGAGATCTTCAGATGTAAAAGCGGATTTTTTAATAGAGCAGCAGAAATTACTAATGCTGCTCAAAATAGAAATCCTCACAAAATTAACCAGCAATCTAACATGTGAGCCCAGTGGTTTCTATTAAAAGAGAGTGAGTTTTAATAAATTCATCATCTCTCTTTTTTCTGAACTCACATTCTACTTGGTGTCACATTTAATAGGAGTTAGGTGAAGTTTAGTGGGTGACAGGGCAATAATACTGGAAGACAAAAGCAGGATCTTTTACTTTCACACTACTCTCTCTGCACATATGCACAGTATCAGAGAAACAAAACACCAAAAGCCAAACACTGCATAAAGGCTAAAGAGCTAGAGGTTTAAAAATCAGAAATTCTTTGTCAAGAGTGAGCTGAAGGTAGAAGGGAAAGAATGCAGGAGAAATAATGGAGATGCTGCAGTCAAACAGTACAACGTAATGATCCACTTAACTGGCTGTGACTACGAGCAAGGTCTTAACTCCTCTCTGAGTCACAGTGTCCTTGCTGGTACAGCAGGAAGAACAAAAATTACTTCTCAGGGACTGGAATCATCATTAATAAGCTGCCTATCATACATATAATAAAGTATAGCTCTTACATTCATAACTGACCCAATTACAAAACATGGTATATGCTCCAAATAATCATATCCATAAACACCAGTGCTGCACTGAAAGATACATCCCTCATAATGCCCTAGAACGGCCTGTCAATCTTCCCCCCACATATTTCAGGATTTATGATGGGAAGTTATACCTGAGCATGAATGCAAGGTAATTTTTCAAACCCTCGCATGACTTGGGTGTTCCTATATTTGCATTATTATTTTATAAGGCAAAGCATACTGTGAGCCATAAATATGCTTTAGTACCACTTGATGGATCAGTTTCTTTTCTAGCAAACTTCTAATCTCGCCTTTCAACCAAGTGAGTTGGGGAAGTGAGCTTTCTCACACCCTGCAAGAGGAATCCTTCCTAAAAGCCTGGCTGTCTTGAATTCATCATCACTTTGGAAATACTAATGGCTTGCTTTCAAAGTCACAATGAGTCACTTACTTTGGAATCCTGAAAGAACGAGTCTCAAGGTGAGCGCAGACACAGGGCTTGCAGCAGTGACCACCACAAGCTCGGCTGGAAAGCATCACACATCCAAACCCACAGCTTCCTGATTTCTGAGGCACTAGCAGGAAAACCACGCTTGTGAATTCCAAGTACAGTATGTTGAAGCTGACTTAATGTCCACTTGCTTGGTGGAAAATGGTTCCTTAGTTAAAGTAGTTTCTCCATCAGCAGGAAACACCAATTGAAAGAATCTGTGACTACCAGAAATAATTATCATGGCTCCTCAGAGCTTGTGGTGTGAGGCGTCACCTGGCCGGACTCAGAGCACAGTGTCTTCTCAGGGAAGGTGACCAGGGCAGAGCAGTCTTCTGTTGAAACATGAAGGAGAAGCCCATGGTGCTGGATGGAACCAGACCCCGGGGACCCCCTTCCTTCCAATTCTTAGGTCTGGGGACTCCCTGATGATGCTGAAGGCAGCAAGCAAAGCAAACTCCTCAACTTTTAAAAATCACCTTATTTACTGTGTTGAATTCAGCCACAAAGGAGTGTGAATAATATTAGGAAAAGGAATAGTGTTGGCATCAAGAAGACATTCTAACAATAACTCCTTAGCACAGATTTTGGCAAATGAAATGGAGATATATAGATATATATAGATATAAACTTCAACACTGCCCAAAGAAAGACAAGAATGAGAAGGGAAAGCTAATTTATTCAAAGAATTAAGGCTTTCCTTTCAGGAATGACTTTCTGCTAAGCAAATAACATAGTTCTCATATATTTTTCTCTATTGTGAACAGCGAGAAAACATGTCACAGTTTCTGCCCACCACGGTGGTATGAGCTATAGATACATGAATATAAGGTAGGCAGCCTAATTTCAAGACCCAATGGTTGAAATTAGAGTCAGGGATAGGGGATTTCTTGGTAATGATTTCACAACTAAGACCTTACAAGAAAAGCTGGTACCCCGGCAATAAGAACAAAATCAACTGGCCTAGAGGCCTTGAACATTTCAGAATCAAGCCATTACGTACCAAGACAGAAGGAAAGATAGAAAGAAGGAGGGAGGGAAGGAGGGAGGGAGGAAGGAGGGGGGATGAAGGAAGGATCATGGTTTGTGAAGGTCATAAAAAGGCAAATCATTGGCTGGCATACAAATGCTTCTACATGTAGCAGAGTAATTGGAGAAACCACTCAGCGATGGAGGAAATACATTTCATAACAGTGCAAAGAGGCACTGGAGCAAAACTAACTTGCAAGGATTATAAAAATAATAATGCAGGGTTGTAAATAATATGAGAAATTGAATATGCTAATGAAACTGTGATGATCAAAGCTGGAAGCCGAGAATTAAATTATACTGGCTAATAGAAATACGAAGCAGTGGAAAATGGATTTATAGGTAGGGAAACCTTGATCTTCTCCTGAGGTACAGGGAAACAGAAAAAGGAACTAGGAATGATGTGCCAATCATGAATCATGCATTAGGCTGATCATTAAATATAGCCCTGTCACTCAATCTTCAGGTAGATAGGAATTTCTCATCTAGTAGATGAGGGGCGAGATCCCTCACAGAAGACAAAACACTTTCCCAAGAAGGGACAAGTAGTAAATTGCATAGAAGAGCCCAGGACCTACTTCCCCATCCACTCACCAGCCAGTATAAGAGCAGCAATTTAACACAGGTATAGGTTGTGAAGAAATCTTTCAAATCTATGGTAGAACTAAAGTACGGGGCCCATGACAGGCTTTTAAAAGTAGGGTTTGTTTTAGTTGCCGCATAAAATAACCCACATTGACCAAAACTGGCATGGGACAAAATAGGAAAGAATCAATCTCTCTCTCTCCTCTCTCTCTCTCTATGTATATATACCCACTTATACTCATCTACTTACACACATATGTATCTACAGTTATATCCACGATGTCACATAAAGCTGTACATATATATGAGATGTTTGTCTAAAAGGAGCATGCTTCCTCAATTTAAAATACTCATTCTATTTTAAACAAGTTCCAAGCATATTCCCAAAACCATGTAATATTGGCACAAGTTTATTTCCTCATCTGAAGACTTCTTATGCCCTTTCTCTCATCCAAATTTTAATCATTCATGCCCTAACATTTTTCCTTCATTAAATCTATTTTCCAAAACTTGAAGTTACACAAATTTATCTCTTCTCAGACTTCTTATCCTGAGAGAATACATACAAGGGCTGATAAAAAAGACAGTGTGTTTAAAAAAACCGATTACAATAAAAGACACATTGCCATTAATCCCTCTCAGAATACCTCCCCTCATTTGGAACCCATTTATACTACTGTTCTTGCCAGTTTCTGAGCAGTTAAGGGAGTTCTCTTTAGTGTCTCTGGTTGCACTACTGTGGATGCCTCGATGTTCTAAACCAATTCAAAATGATGACCTTTCAAAGTTATTTGAACTTCGAGGAAAAGCCAGAAGTCACACAGTTCCATATTTCATGACTAAGACAGATGAAGACATACCATAATGTTTTCATTTGACAGAAATTGCCATAAATGTTTAAAGTCAATTTTTAATCATTCAGGACATTGGGGCAGCCCCAACAGCACAAAGACACTCATGAAACTGGACTTCTAGAGCTGCTTCAGAAAGTCGCAAGAACAGTGGGATAAGTGTTCAGTTTGAAGGGGATTAGCAGGAATAAGTCTTTTAACTGTAATAAATTTTTTATTTAAACACACACCATATTTTCATCAGCCCTTGTATACATGAACACATATGAATTACATATAAATACACATACATGTACACATTAAATATGCTGTTCACATATATTTCAGCAAGGAGAAAACGGCTCTACGTGGGCAATGGGCAGAAATCTAACATGATGGCTGTATGCTCCATTTCACTTTGTCAGGGACCGAGCTAGTTTAACATCAGGTGCTTTCCTATTCATTACATTCTCTATACTAAGAGTAAAGTGTAAATGACTTTAAAAGGCTAAGAGATGTAAAAAAAATACCCAACTCTTCCCTACCATGCTTCTGATGATAGAATTCTCCACCACACAAAAGTCATTTCATACAAAGGATTCACTTTTAGGGGGCATCCTTCCAAAGCTACAAATAGCAGGACACTATACCCCAAAACAATACTTGAAAAAGACAATTTCAAAAGTGAGCCCTGCTGTAACTCCACTCCAGGTATCATTTTAAGCATCTATTTGGACCACTAAGGTTACAAAAATGCTCTGCATACCAAGAGAAAAAGCTGTATTTTGAGCCAAATTCCTATAACAGCAGTCATTCTTGAATGTGTCACCCCAAACAGGGCGTCGCAGAAGCACTGTGTGTACCACTCATACATTATCAAGACACCCAAGTGACCTTTACAGTTGAGGTTTTAAAGGTCTAAAGCAAACACAATTATATTATTCACAATTATGATCACTTCTAGGCCTAAAAAGTGCAGAAAATAAAGTAGCTTTTTTGATTTGCCTTGCCTAGATCTTAAGCCTTTTATGAATAAAATCTATAGATCACAGACAGAAAAAATACACATTCACCTTTCTGGACACAGTTTGCTTTGCACAGAGGAGCACTGAGTTTTGAGAGGGGACCAAGCAGAGGACAGGAAAGACCCCTGATGTGTTTATAGCCCTGGACACTAGACTCTGGAACATGCTCTTTTCTCAAGTTACAATTCTGTCCTTTGCTGTAATTACTGATCATATCATTTGTAGAAACAGACAAGGGAAACTACTAATTATTACATCAACACACAGCAGCCCGACCACTTCTTGCAGAGTGCTGCCTGGGTCTCAGAAGTCAGAGTGTACATTTGCTTCGTGCAATTTCATTTCATCACATTGCCGTCAATATACACTTAGACATTTCCATTTTTACGCAGGTTCTGGATGGTGGTCTGGCGAGTATCCCTGTTCACTGACAGGAGAAACCACTGTGATGTGGTTTCCCACCCACCAGCCAGCCAGGCCTGGACCAGACAGAAAAAATAAACAAAGGTGGAGAAACATTTGCAATGCTTCCTCCTCTTAAAACATCTGGGGAATGCTGTAAGAGGAAAGAGCACTTCACAAGTACCTGAAATCTGAGGCCTACCTTTGCCACTCACAAGCTCTTTAACATTGGACAAGTCATTTCCCTACCTTGGGTCTCACTTTCTTATATGCAAAATTAGGGTCAAGATGAATAGAACCAAGTGTCTAAGTCATGAGGAAAGAGTGTGTACTGAGCTCTGTACCTCTGCACCTGTCCAGCACCCTCCAACCATACTTCCCAAGCTGTGTTAACTGACTGACCATCAATTCAGGACAAGAACGAGAGATCACTATGATGGGGCTCACAGTGGAAGAAACATTTGCGTTGGTCATGGTTCAACCCAGCTGTGCTAAAGGGAAGGACATCTGCAGAGGGGAATGACACACAGATACAGCTTAGTGTGTGCAAATGTGCTTGGTGGGCAAACAGCACACAGTGGCCATGAGATTGGAAGTGCAAAATCAACATGATAGTATGTGCAGCTCTGCTCAGAGCATGCTTACAATTTACCATGGAACTTGTGGGTGAAAATTTCAGTTCTGTTCACTGAATGTGTTTGGCAGTTTCAAGCTGTTCTTAATCGAGTTCCTTATAAAAGTGATAAAAAAAAAAAAGTCCCCAAACCTTACATGACGTGACATACTACTATAGCTACATTCTCTTCTTCATAGTAAAAAGGCAGGCACACACACACACACAAATGCACACAAACATACATAAAATGAGCCTTTCTCCAGCAAATCAATGGCAAATAATTACTGTAAAATGTTTTTTTTTCTAGGAATTAAGAAAAAAATTGGAAAAACAGGGATTCAACCATAGCAATGCAGTTTAGATCCTAATTCTCAATAAGCTCAGTATGAAGACCAACCTGAAATGTAAGGGCAAGTTTAGACCTGTGATTTTTCCGTTCTTGTCAGCTCAAAGACAGTGTTCAAACCTCGTTAAATAGCTCATGTGTGTATATATATATATATATATATATATATATATATATATATACACACACACACACACACACACACACACACACACACTTGATTTGCCTGGAAGAACCCTGATATTAACAAGCAATTACATGAGAGCCCCAAAACCCTAGTCCCATCTCTTAAAGAGACAGCCACTACTGTGTCTCTGACATTCATATAATCAAGGGGAAACTACAGTTAAAGACATTTTGAGTAAACAGTACTCTTGCAGGTCTGTCCTCACCTTTAGCTGGTTCCTATGAATAGGACTTTAGTTTATCCAGACCTTTAGATATAACCTGATACTGCACAACTTTATGCTGATGGGTTTGGTACCACTTTTACTTTTTCAGCATTAATCATTTTTGAATGAAATACTGAAAGCTATTTTGCAAAGTTATAAGTAACTTGCATTAGGTTATAGAAAGTTGAAACTGTTTCCCTAAATACAAAGAACAAAATGTGTTACCGGTCAAAGGACTCTCTTGTCTGGTCCCAGTGTTGCTGTAGCCCCTTCTAGATCAAGCACATGTGACTTACGCACATGCGTGCTCAGCATCTGTGGCGCTGCCCTGAGGCCATGTCACATCCCCAGGCCACACGCTCTACTCATCAGCTCTCTAGCAATCCCCTCCTCTCTAAGAGTCACTTTTTTTCCTGGACTGTGATGATCATCAGAGAGCAAAATTCAGGTGGAAAACACAAATGGCTGTGTGTGCACAAAGAGATGAAATCACTTTCTGCCAAAACAGCTTTTAGCTACTCATTCCTTCTGCCTCCCACCCTTCTACTACTAAATGGAAACTGCCAATTCACTTCCTTATCCGCCCCTCAGGTTCCAAATAAGCCTTCCCAGGTAAGCAGAGGCCTTCTCAGCAGGTGGCACTGGGTCTCTTTCTCCTGGCTCTCCCCACTTGGCCTTCACCAGCTGTGGGCATTCTCTAGCTAGAATAACCATAGCAGCTCTCTGGGCATGAATCCTTCCTCTATGCAAAGGGGAGTGCTCTGAGAATAAAAGGAAATTGTTGGAGCACTGTGAAAGAAGCTTATGAACAAATCCCCGGGTAGGCGGGTGGGCTGTAAAAGAAGGACTCCTCCAAGCACACTGTAGAAACTAGAAACACCAGCAGTGGAGAATTATAATGTCAACTATGACAGTTGCACAATGGAGACTTCCAAAACACTTTCCTACCTTCCACTTCCTCTCTAGTTCTGCACTAACGATTACACTGTGATCTCACGTGACCCATATGTTAAACTCAGTTAGTCAGAAAACAGCTTTACTTACCCACTTCATCCCTGCTCTTTCCCCTATGTGACATTTCTTTACAATGCAACACTTGTGCAGAATTCTCTAACACAAACTTCTCACATATTAAAATTCAGATTTGCTCCTTAATGAGTGCTATGGTCTGAAGGTTAGTGTCTTTGCAAAATCTAAGGTGATGGTATTAAAAGGAGGGAGCCTTGGGAAATTAGGTCTGAGATTCCTGTCCTCATGAATGGGATCAGTGTCCCTTTAAAAAGGTTAGAGGGAGCCTATTTTCCCCTTGCTTCCCTTCTCCCACATGAGGACAAAAGAAGAAGACACATCTATGAGGATTGAGGTTCTCATCAGTCACAAAATCCTGCTGGCAACCTGACCTTGGACTTCCTAGCCTCCAGAACTGTGAGCCATAGATTTCTGTCATTTTTAAATTACCCAGTGTATGGTATCTTGGTACATCAACCTAAACAGATGAGGTCAGTGGGTAACCTTTTCCTGAAATCAAATCTTTGAACAGTTATTTCTTTAGACTACATAATATGATGATAAGAATATAAGCGAATATGAAGAAAACCACTTTAGATATCATTTAATTTTCAGTTCTGCAAAAGGAAAAGAGAGTAACCAAGATTTTCAGGGGATGGAGAACAGCATAGTCCTTCCACAAGCATATCACTCATTGTCTTGAAATCTATTTGCCAAGTTCTTCTGCCACACCTACTGTCCACGTCCTTGCTTGAAGTGCTCATAGTGACCACTTGAACACCACAGCCTGGGCTCAGAAGAACAGAGCCTGGTACCAAGCTCTTGGCCAAATGTCAGCAGAGGAGCTGGACTTAAGGTCTTTGCTGCAATGTTTCTAAGCCATATTTTTATAATTCAGAGTAATCTTATCCTACAGACCACAGGATTGCTTTTTTATTTAAAAACTTTTCCTTTGTTTTTGTTTTGAATCAATTATGTATGTGTCATTAGCTACCAGAGGTAATAGTGTGTGCTGTCTGTTAGGGAATGAGACAGAAGTTTGTTACATGATGCAAAAGTTGCACACGTATCTAGCAGGGTAGCAGTCTTTTCAAATATCATCCCAAGGTTTGCAGTACACAAGGGGTAGGGAGATGGCCCTGGGAGCAGGAAGTATTCACAAGAATGCAGCAGTGCCCCACCAATGAACAAATGGTACTGAGAAGACAGATTCCATTCACTCATTCTACAGACAGTGAATGGAATCATATGGAGGGCACTGTCCTTAGTGCAGGGGGTAACATTAGGGACAAGACAGCATGGTCGGGATCCTCCCAGAGCACCTGGAATGGGAAGGCTTGGAGACAGAAAGCAGGCCACCATATCCAGCTATTACAAGTGGGAGACCATGGAAGCCCAGAGCAGGATTAACAGACCCGGGCTTGGAGAGGTTAGTGAAGACTTCCTGGGAGACATGCTGTCTGTACTACATTGGGAAAGATAAATGCGAGAAAGAGAGTGATACACATTCTAAGCAAAAGGGGCAGATAGGCAGCTCCTGCCTTAAATGACTCAAAACAATTTTATACTCTAAAGCTTTGAACATTGTATTTCCTAATAAAAACAGACAAAAAAAATGAACCTGGCTTTCCTTGTAATACACAATAATAGATATTTCAGTAAAATGCCTGGCTGAAAATCAGTACATTTGAGAATAAGAGCCTCTACGTAACATAAACAAGACTGAGCTCTTTTCCTGCAGTGTAATAGCTTAAACATACATTCAGATTCAGGATGTGCACCCCAGGCCTTGGCAGGGGAGGGTAAATAAGAGTTTAGCATTTACCCCAACACAACATGTGTTTTTAATAGATTCAGTGTAATTCATCTATATACATGAACTGTCACTTAAAAAAAAAAAAAAGCAGTCTTTGTCCAAGTTTGTTTCTAAACATCCTAAACAGTAATCCTGACTCTAAGTTCTTTCTTAATGACAACATGGATATTTTTCACAGATCCACAACCATGAGCGGTTAAAAACATCCTTTCTGCAGAAGGTGGAAAGAATCTGCTTGCTACTTTGCCTGATTCCTGTAGCTGCTAATTAAATCAGTGCCCAGCATCATCACAGAATTCCTCCCTTCTTGTATAAACAAAAGTAAAAGTCATGCATCCTTACAGATTTTCCCAGCCACATGTGGGGTGTCTTACCCACGTGACCTTACCAGGGGCAGCCCCAGGGGCAGTGGCCACACCAACACTCCACGTGAACCAAACCCTGCTGCTTCTCACTTAGGCTCATTTATGTCCTCTGAGCAACTGGCCAGCAAGTCAGAAGTTTTCTGCCTTTGTTAGCTTCATTCCTGCACAGACATCCTCACCTCCAAGTACATGCGGTTTGCAAAGACTCAGAGGAAAAACTGCACAAACTCAAGTGTTCTGACCATCGTTTCTGGCCATCTCCCCACACCGAGGAAGGCTGGTCACAACACTGTCAGTTCTATGGACTAAAATGATGGCTTGAGTCAGCCCGTATTAACCATGAGAGGTCACACTGCTAAGGAGAAAAGTTTACCAACAACCTGCTTAGAAGGAGCAGATTCTCACACAATTATTTATGTATTAAATGTGTGTATAAACAGAGATTTGCATGAAAGAGTATTTAAATGTTAATGATCCCTTTTGAGTAAATAAAGTAGTATGGGTAACTAGAATTTAGGATATTTTTATCTATTTTCCTTGATAAATTTTTTACAATGTCCAAACTTTTCATAATGAGAATGTCTTATTAGCAGCAAAAGCTATAATAAATATATGTATGTATGTATGTATGTATTTGTATACATGTAGTACATACACACATTTATTATTTACTTGTTTATTTATTTATTTATACTTCTTAAAATATAAAGTGAGCCAGGATAATACTAAGAAGCAGCTGGCTAGACTGTCCCCAGGCTACACTTCAGGGACAAGTGATCTAACTATTCCTGACAGTAACTGTTTATTGCTCAGGATGTCTGGGAGGAGCGAGCCAGCTCCCAGAGCCCCACTTGGCAGCTTGAGCCTCTTTCTGCCTTCTCTGGTAGCACCTCTATCAAGTCTTCCAAATACGGGCAGGAGGTCCTGGGTCACTGGCTTCATAAGGATAAGTTCTAGAAGGGTGTGCATGCATTTACAGGCTATTTTGATATAGTGGGTTTCAAAGGCAGAAGCCTAAGACCCCAATGCCATGCAAGTCACCACCAGAGAGTCTATGGAGGGATCCAGTGGCCAAGTTTTTCCTGGCTTCCAAATCCAACTCTGACAAAGACCTCTTCTGAGTGAGCTAAGGAAATTATGATGGGATCAGGGTATCGGTGCAGGGTCCATGATACCCACAAGACCCCAACTGCACTTCAGGGACTGAGCATTTCTTCTTATTTCCCTTTCTTTGGCTCCTCTTTCTAATCCCATGTGCCAACCTGGAAGCTACACTCTTACAATTCCCACTGAGACATTTCGCAGAGCTCCATCCACACCTGCAACTTTTAGAGCTGGATTCTAAACCACTGGGAACTATTTTATGTTGCCTGTCAGGATCATAATGAGGCCACTATGTTTGGGCACTTATTTTCTTTAAAATAGTGATTTCTTAGATGGGCTATCATAACCTAGATGCTTGGGCCAGGCTGGAGTGTGTGTTTGTGGTTCACTTGTTTTCCTTTAGCTAGAGTGCACTGGTTTGTCTTGGATTCTTCTTAGTTGATCCTGTTTCTTTAGTGTCAGAAAAGTGGCTATGGCCTAAATGCACAGGTAAAGAAAACAAATTCCTCAAGACCAGGCATAGCGTGCCAGTTAGGAGTTGAACCTCTGGTGTAGACTGCTGGCTTTCAAACTCTGCCCCACCACTCACTGGCCACAAAACCCTGGGCCACGTGCTCAGCTTACCCATGCCACATCTATGCAGCCGGAATAGTAACAGTACCTATATCAATCACAGAGTTAATCAAGGCATAATTTTCAAAAAATGGAAACACTATTCTCAAATAAATACAAACTGGGCATGAGTCAAGTATTTATTTAACTTGTTAACAAGGGAATCATCAGGATGAGAACATTAGTTCAAGGGAAGATGAATGAGGCTGATATACATATATTTCTATGTTTTGGACTATTTTTCTTTAAAATGGTTGTGAAGATTAAATTAGTATATGACTATACTGGGTAGAACAGTACCTGGCACATAATAAGCACTACAGTGTAACTGGCACCATTATTATTTTGTAACTAAAGTAACATTGCTTTTAATCTGAATCTACCAAAAGAGGCAATGTAGTCATTGCTCTCAATGTAAATGATATAGAATGAATTTGAAATAGCATCAGAAAGATTTCCAAATGTCTGCTGATATTGTCTTTTTATTAGCAAAGATAAAGATACTGTTTTCCATGTATTTGAACTGATTGATTTCTATACTCAGTGAAGGAGCTTTATGCAGACTATTAAGGATTTTTAGGGGGATACTAGATACTAGAGATTGAACCAGGGTCTGCGCACCCGAGGTATGCACTCCACCTCTGAGCTATGCATTTAGCCCCAAGAGGTGAATAAGTAAGCAAATGAGCTTTTTTTTTTAAAAAAAAAAAAAGGCCCACTAGGTAATCTAGTTTCTCAAACTTTTAAAATATTAGAGGATTATAATAATGTTTCCCAAAGCCTAAAAATGAACCTTTGTGCTTATTTTAAATTTGAAAACATTTAGGGCACTAAAAATGTTTAATATCCAAAGACAGGCAGAATAAACACACCATGGTCAAGGCAGGAAGAGGCCATTCTATCCTTCCTGACTGCCTGTGAGATTCACTACGTATGGAGCCTAAACATCATCCAGGTATCCTCTATCAAATAAAATATTTTGTTTATTCTGCATTTCATCTGTATGATTTACTTTTTAATTAAAAAGACTCTCCCACAGAATACAGACAATTTAGTTTTATATGACCATTAGGTTTCCTTCTGTGTTTGGTCTGGGCCAATGACTCCATTCCAGATCAGCAAGTTTACAACCAGAAAGTTTGGCTTCCTGCATTTGGGTTATGGAGGTCATTCTTCCCATCTCTCTACTTCTTTATTCCATGGCAAATTTCAGAGCACTGTCCAGTAGCAGATTATAGAAAAGACTCAATTCATGGACACTGAATGAACCCACTGAGAAGTGTTTATCCCCAAATCACTCTGTGCTTTTCTATCAATCTTCTGTACCAGTGGACATTAACTGCAGATAATTTACCCAGAATAGCAACTCTGTGGGGGAGGCTGGAGCCTCTGAAAACCATTCATTGGAACACTAAAATATTTAATACCCTCTTAGGGTGAAAATAACTACTTTCCTCACAGTATCAGTATTTTCACTTTTTAAAAAGAATTGTTTGGTTCTTAGAGAACTATATGTGGCAGACAGTCTCTTAACAGAATCTCCTAGCACCCCCCACATCCTAGTATTCATGTCCTTGTGTAAGGTTCAAGTGACTTCTATTGGGAATCACCACAGAGACAGGGAGGTTTTAAAGAGGCCAAAGGTGACAGGGTGCAAATGCGTTTCAAACAATGTATGTCAGGCTTGGAACAGATGCCCAGGTAGTAACCACGCAGCTCGCATTTACGGCAACAAGGCTGTGGGTGGCCTCCAGCCAGAAATCAGTGAGAAACTGAGGCAACCCACCTGGATCTAAACCCTGTCAACAACCACGGGAGCTTATAAGTGGCCACTTCCCTGGTCAAGATCTGACTCTATAGCAAACCCAGTGACACCTCCATGACAGTTGAACACCAGAAGACTTCATAAGTTAAGCCACTCCCTTCTCCTACAGGCACTGTGAAACAATACATGAGGTTTTAAGATGTAAAGTATGTGCTTCAATTGTATCTAGAAGTAAGTAATGAAAACATCATCCTAAGAGATACCAGATCAGAGGTGGACAAGCTGAGACACTTTTGTGTCCACAGATGTCTACACCAGCTGGCCCTGTTGTTGAAGCACAGCCTTCCAGGAAACAGTGGGAACCCCCAGGCCACCTCATACAGGAGAAGCATTGCTTGGCTGGCCATTTGCTTCCTCTTTGGGGTTCACTCATCTGCTGCCTCACTTTTGAAAGGGTACTATCTATGCTTTCGATTTTAAAAATACCTGCATGTCATGTTGTCCAAGCATAGGGCTCTAGGTTTTTATTGCTAGAAAAGATATTGACAAGCATTTTGGCAGTTAGTCAAATTACACTTTGACTTCTATTGTGTTTTTCGTGCCAGACACTGAGCTAAGAATGGCAGACACAGAAGTGAGTGGCATGTGTTTCCTGACCCTGAAAGGTTCACAGTCAAGTGGCACAAAAGACATATAAAAAGGTGTCATGAAACACCGAAAGACCAAATGTTGGCTAAGTTGAATTCAAAGAGTTATGCATTGGTGAGAGTGTGAAAATGAAACAGATACTTTGGAAAATTGACAGTTCCTTACAAAGTGACACATAATTCTACTCTATAACCCAGTGGGTAAACACTTAGGTGGTTTCCCAAGAGAAGGGAAAACGTGTCCTCAAAAAGACTTGTGCACAAGATTTTTCATAGTAGCCTTATTCACAATAGCCTCAAACTGAAAATAACCCAAATACTCATCAATAAGAGAATGGATAAACAAACTGTGTTACTGTTAGGTAATAAAATACCATTCAGCAATAAAAACCAGTGAGGAAGGTATATAGTGGATATCACCACATATTACAAGTCATACATCAAGTAAAAAAGTAAGAGACACACATAATCTAGAGTTCAGTAGCCATGAAGTTCAAGAACAGGTAACCTAACCCCGGCTGGCTGGACTGACAGGGAAAGGCAAGAGGGAACTTGATGGGCAGGGGCAATGTTCTAGATATTGACTGGTTCAATGGTTAAACAGATACATCTATTTATCAAAACTCATCAAACTGTAGACATAGGCATGTGCACTTCACTGAATGTAAATTTTACCCAAATTTAAAAAAAACAACAATAAATTGAAAGCATCTGCTCTAGGAACCCATTAGATTTGGATTCCTGCCACATTTCTGAAATTCACTAACTATGTGACCTGGGGCAAGGTATTTCTTCCCTCTGAATCTCACCTTTCTCACCTGTAACACAGGACAGTGTGAGGATTGAAAGGAGACAGTATTTGTGGAGTATTCAGCTTAATGCTGGGCACAGAGCACAAGAAGTCATTATTACTTTTGAAAAAACAACACCAAAGTACACATAATGAGCTAAGGCATACATAGATGAAGAAGAAATTCCACCTAAATGACAAGATGGGTCAGAGAAAACTACTTAAAGGAGATGAAATTTAAATAAGCCTTGGAAATGTGATTTTACTGGATGGGCAAAAGGGTGAAGACAATATATTCCTGAACCTTTTAAAACTAGTTACTCCATGAGCTGTCTAAGTTAAATAGCTTTCATGGAGCTCAAATTATATGAAATGGATTAATTCAGCAAATATTCGTCAAGTCTGTCTACATGGCAGAATGCTATCTACACAGCATGCTAGGTGTTATAAAAGGGAGAAATAACAAAACACAAAAACAAACCATTAATACCTGGGTTATACTGCACCGTGGTTAACTTCAGTGAAATGAAAATGCTAGCCAAACTGCAAATGTATTTGAACTTGGTAGGCCAAACTATATTAGATCATAGCCAGTGAGGTACGTTAAGGAGATGACATGGTTCTGGAATCTAGAACCATGGTTCCACCAACTATTTGCTGAAGTCTTCCAAAAATTATGTCACCTCTAGAACCTCAATGTTCTTACCTCCAAAATGCCTAGGAAAATTATCTTGGGGATTAACAAAGATAACTGTCATAAATGCACCTAGTAAAGAATAGAACAGAAAGTAAAGACTTGGAAAGCTTCAGCTTACTTATGGAAATAGGTACAGGAAAATCTAAAGACTTGAGTACAGCCCCAGGAAAAGGGAGCTCTTGACCTCACTCAAATTGTAGCGGTAATGCCTGGATCACTGGCATTAAAACAACTGGTTATTGGGAAAAGAAAAGCTTTTTTAAAGCTTCCTTTAAGCTTATTTTTAAGAGTTTAAATAGATCAATATTTTAAAATCATAAAATAATTTGACAATAAAGATTAATATCTTTCAAGTGGGTCAAAATTTCTGAGCACAAAATAAGCAACACCAGTGTAGAGCAGCTGCCTGTGCATGTGACAGATGGATGCCAGAGGCACTCAAGAGAGAATGTGGATTTTGCGGGCACCTGTCTCACTCACCATTTGCTCCCCCACTTCTCCAATGATCAGTCAAACATTTTAAAAATATTTGATCTAAATAAGACACTTGATTGACGTTTCTTTCCTGAAAATTTAATCTGGGAAACAATGTTTGTTTATCTACCGGAATTTTCAGGTGCCTACACCACATTCAAATTTAAGGTTTCACAATTTCATTTCTGGCAATAATTACATAGGTGTGTTCTTTATTTTATTTAATATCTTTTTCCTGTGTTTTATTTAGCTTCTAGAACCACACTGAGTATGTCATCACCGCGACAGAGTGGTTAGTAAACCCGCTAAGTGCTACTCGGTAGGACTGCCACAGACCAGGCCCTGTCATAAGAAACCTCTTAAAATACACAGACGAGGGCCATGCTGTATTTGCTCCTCTGAGGGTATGAATTAAGGCTAAGTGCAAGCATATGCCTACAGAGGAAATGGTCTTACACTCTTTAAACATATCAAATACTGCAGCAAAATAAAGAAGTACAAGGCTTAAATAATATTCTCACTTTGCTAAAATGACCACAGGGGAAGAGATGTGCAGACAGGAAAACCCCCCCAGCCCTTCCCGTCCATTCATCCCTTTACCCCTTCTGAAAGGCCATACTCCATGCTCAGCAAAAGCAGTGGGGGCCCATATAGCTGCTGATGACCCTGCTCTGTGTTCCTTTGTGTCCTTATGACTTTAAACACTGAAAGCCAAAAACCATATCTTCTGCAGTGATATCTCTCAAACAGCTATACCTTGTAAATAAGGTCATGGGTGTCTTAAAACAATTACATACATAGGAATGGGCATGTAACTGTCTGACTTTTCCTCCAAACACAGACAAGAAAAAAACAACCAATTAACTGAGGTCTACCTCACTTTCTTTCCCCCGGAAAGTAATTAAAACCAATCTCCACTATTTCACTGACTTTTTCTATACCCTACTGACAGGCTTCAAACATCCTTAGGATGACTGCAAAACAACATGTAGAAGCCCTTTGGATTTTGGAGTGAACTGTAATTAATTCACTGGTATTACAGGGATACTAAGTTCTTATTCTCAGAGACTGTCATCTGTTTTAAGTGGAGCAAAAAAAAATAATTCACAAAACTGCTCAGATTCATACAGACATATAAGAGAGCTCAGTTATGTTCTCCCAGGGAGAGCTAGCAACAATCTGCTGTCTATTCAAGCAAAGGATGGAGCAAAACTAGGTATTCAGAGGCAAGTTATAAAGCACAGCCAAGGAGAAAACAAAAAGCACTTTAAAATGCTGACATGCTGTCAAATAGTAGTTAAATCAAAATACTACAAGAAACACACAAGTCTATGAACTTAGTGGAATTTTTCTCCCTAGTTTCAAGGAATAAAACTTCTCTCAGGTAGGAATTGGGACAGGGTGGAACTCTGGCAGGAAAAAAAAATATTTCAATAACTTCTTTCTTTAACTATCAAATTAGTCATAAGAGAAGAATATTATGTAAGTAAGTTCAGGTATGGGGATTTCTTTTATGGATCTGGGTTAATTACTGCTGCCTTAAGAAATTTTAATTTAATTTCTTAATATATTCACCCAAAGAGGCAATCTTTCTTTAGTTTATAAGAACATCTTCTTCACAAGTTATGAGAAATATATTTTATTCTACTTTAAATTTTACCAGCCTTTATTTGTAAAAAATTCTTGCAAAATATCAAGAAGAACCATAATAATTTTAATGGGGTTTTTATATGTTTGTTTGTTTTCATTTTAAAATGTTCTTGGTCAGTGAAGAAATGGAATTGACTTTCACAAGGCAGGCCCAGCCAAGCACAAAGGCAAGTTTTCATCAATAAACACTGAAGGCCACTGCAGAGGAGGGACTGATACTGGGCCGCAGGGAAGGGGTGACCACTGAAGGGGACATGACAGTGACCGCAGGGTGAAGGCCAAAGTTCTGGGGACCAGGGGGTAAGACTCCGCAGGGGACAATGCTTTGCAGGTGTAAGACCCATAGTAGGTGACAGCCAGGCCCAAAATACCTGAGGAAAAAAATCTGCTTCCTTTTTCTTCTTTTTTGTGTTTTAGTGCTGGGGATGGAACCCAGGAGCTCCCACACACTAAGCACAGCTCTGCCATCCAGCTACACCCTTTTCCCAACATTTGCTTCCTTTTGCTGCAACAACTACAGCAGATCTGAGAGCCAAAATTTAAAAAAAAAGTCAGTATGTGGAGTATCTTTTCACTTTCTTGCATATCCTGCCAAATACAGCCTTTACACTGAATGCCTAAATCAAACCCCATTTTCCCAATAAGATCCTTTTCAAGTAGAGTGAGGTTGAGTTTGGAGGAAACTCGGCTTCTGTGGTTCCAGAGTGATGCCCGCTGCCTCAGCACAGTGTTAACAACTCAATTCCAAATATGAGCTCCCAGCTCCCAGCCTGGGTCATCATGGTGTGCTGATCTCCAGGAATACATACACCTTCCTTCTGGTTCCTTCTCCCACTCTCCCATCTGTCCATCTAGCCCTCCCAACACCGCTGTAAGCAACTTCTCTATTAGATGTCTTCTAGATGGAATACCTGGTGACCTTTTGTTTCCTGATTAGACTCTAACTCGAGGGTCTGTTCAGTACTTAGCATAGGGCACTTCATCCCAAATCAGGAAGCAGGGAGGCCATATGGTACCATTACAAACACAGTAAACTGGGAGTTGGAACTCAGTTGAAATCTCTATTCTATCTACCATTTACTGGCCATGGGACCTTTGGCAAGATAATGAACCCTTTATGTTAGGGGTGCACAGCAGGAAAGACAGTACTTACTATCTGTCTACCAGGGAATTCAGGTAAAGCATCCATGCAGTGCTGGTGAGCCAATGGCATGTGCCCCAGAGCTGGGTGTTTGTTACCACTGAAATCCTAAACAGTTCACTATCACTGATTTACAGTATGTTCTCAGCTCCACGTGCACAGCAGTATCACCCAGATTTTCAAGGATTCCACATCTGAGCTCCTCTCAGGGGAACCTGATAACTTGTCTCACATGTGATCTAAGCGTGGACAGTTTTCAATCCTCAGGAGGGGCTACCTTTCAGCACGAACTCAGTGTATACTCTATCACCTAGCAGCAGCAATATCACCAGCTAGAGAAGCAGACTCAGGACCACGTCGGGCCAGTTAAATCATGTCCAAAGACTTCACTACAACAAACTGAGTGGCTGCCTTGTCACCCTAGAATCGGGCGACACTTTATTCTATAAAATAACACAAGTGCTGAGCTTGGCTTTATAGACCAGAGGAAGTTGGCTTTATAGACCAAAAAGAGCCAAGGAAAGCAGAAGAAGACAGAAAAGTAGATCTGTCATTTCAATTATTTTCTTTGAAAAAGGGCTAAAATGAAGATTACCTTATTATGCCGACTCAGGTTAACTGGGATCTCCTAGGTTTTTGTTTGTTTTGTTTTATAAAATTGGCCAGATTCAACAATCAGCTTGAAGACATGTCACTTAGCTGGGGTGACTCCATTCTTGTTTGGCCTGGTCTGCAGGGACCTAGTGCAGGCACCTTATCCATAACAATGGCTTCCCATAAACTTTAACCATTTAGACACCATACATTTCAAAGTCTCCAGATGACTCTTTTTGTATAAAGTTGGAAGTGACTCCCTAGGACAGTGATGGGGAACCTGTGGCACGTGTGCTGCACCAGGCACACACAGCCCTCTCTATTGGCACGCGAACCAAGTCTCCCCAGCAGCTGAGCATCGGGTAACAGTTGTTTTTCCTAGCCTAAAACCTCAGAATGCAGGCTTAATTGCAGTGCTGGCACTTCGTGATAAATAAGTGGGTTTTGGATTGCAGTTTGGGTTCTCGGTGTCTAAAAGGTTCGCCATCCCTGCCCTCGGGGGTGGCAGCACTGGATACCTGCAACAATCCAAAATAGACCAGCTTCACTATGGCTTTCATGAAGAACTTAGGTAGTTATGTCAAACAGTACCAGGTGCCAAGTAGGTCCTAAGATATCCATGTTTATTTGGGTTTTCATGAGATGGAGTTACCACACACTAACATGAGCCAGACATAAGAAAAAAAAAGAAACAGTGAAATGCAGCCAAGTCATTACAGCACCAATAACAACGATAGCTAAGAAAAGAAATTCATGACTCAGAATAAATAATTTCCATACCAGTTACATTAGCATTGGCTTTTGGCAAGAACTTAAGCACTATAGCTGCAGGGATAGAAAGTGCTGTCAAGCAGATGTCCCCTTGCCCCACACCATCCCGAGGGCTGGGGATGGCTTCTCACTTGCCATAAAACATCAAGAATTCTGATAGTTCAAATTAAAGAAAGAATGAAACTTCCCAAAATTCTGCTCTCAGTCACCACAATCTAGATCGGTACATCAGCAGTGCTCATTTTAGCAAGTTATTGGCCCGACAATACAAAAGGTGGTTTCTGTCAGTCTTCACCGAAATTGTGTGCCATCATGAAAGGAAAACAGACCCATCTTTAAACCAACCAGAGTTCCTAACATCCTTTTTAAAAATAGCCATAACATTGAAAAGGAAAAATATTTTTCAGGACAGCTGATTGCTCTGAACTTCCTATCCCGCAGACTCCCATAATTTTGCACAAATGTCAATGCGTAAGACTCAGAAACGAACCAAGCAGGCATCACTTTGGAAAACACTAAAGCCCCCCACATAGTATGCAGGCTGGCCAAGGCTCTCAGGGTGCCAGGGACACAGATGCCTCACTCTGTGCACACAGAATGCCCATTTTACGGCAAATGGCAGCCTGAAGACTTAGAAAGTGATAGCACTTGAGTCCTCCATGACAAGACCACTTCACTGAGTCAGTTAAACCTTAACAAAGGATAACAAGAGCTGGCCAGAGACCAAACTTCAACACTAGAAGCCCAGAGATATGTTTGATTAAGATACATTTTTGTGAGAAAGCTTCCTAAGCCAGGAACTTTCCTAGCTGGAAAACAGATTACCTTCTGTGCATTTCATAGGGATCATAAAATATTTTGTATTCATCTTTAATTCAATAAAGACACTTTAGGGTTTCCTGAGATGGAATTTAGAATTAGTAGCAATACGCCCTTAAAGATTTATTTGTACACTTTTGGTACTGGGCCATAATAGGTCACGTTATATGGTTGTTTTCTACCAGCAAAGTGTGCATGGAATTTATCTTTAAAGGAGTGTGAACTGCATGATTGCAGGATCCATGTCTTATTCATTTGACAATCCCTGCACAAAGCATGGTGAGCTCATAGCATACCTTTAGCAAGTATTTTATAGATGAAAAGACTAAAGAGATGAGTGACTTCCTTACTGGAAATAAGGCTGTTTCAACAAAAAGAATACTTTCTCAAAAATGCTTTCTTTTCACCTAAGAAATCCAAAAGTTAGCCTATGGTGTTTTCCTACAAGTGACTAAATGTCAGTAAATGGTTGTTTTCTTATGGAGGTAAAGGAATTAATATTGGTACTGGATTTTTTTTTCTCTGTGTTTAGCGTATTCAAGGTTAAAATGAAAGAAATCTTATAAATATATACGGTATCTTCTTTCTTCCTGGGTGTATTTCTGCTATTCTTTTGAAGTTTAAGCTGTTAGACAATGTAAAATCATGGAAACAATAGGTGGGAAAAAATTACATGTTCGAGGCAGACTCTTTATCTATATTGTTGAATAAAAGCATCAATTTATGAAGAAAAAACAAGATGGGGGGAAAAGGCCAATACTGCAGCAGCCTCTCCAAAAACCAGCCACTTCTCAGGATGCTCTTATTAATAAGAAAAGATACTGCTCTTAAGCATCAGGGTTTACACAAGCCTTTAACACTGCTGAGACTTTGAGAAGTGCTTTTCCTTTACCCTGTTTGATGAAATGGCTGGTTTTCAAGCTGTGTACTTAAAAAAATAATACTCAGATTTGTGTGTGTTGAATTTTAATCACTCCACTTCTCTTAGCTAGTCTTATGTTCAGTAGACAAGTTGGTGAAGCATGTAGGTGGGTGACTGGAAAGGTGATAATATTTCCAGCAAAGCTAGAACACCTATAGCCTGTTTGCCCTCTGCCTAAATTTCCTTCCCCACAAAGCATCCTTTCCATCTTGGACATACCCTTTTTCTTTCTCTTTTAAAGGCAAGGTAGCTGGGTGTGGCAGCACATATGTACTTGTAATCACAGCCCTCTGCAAGGCTGAGGTAAGAGGATTCCAAGTTCAGGTCCAGTCTGGGCCACTTAGCAACTTAGTGAGACCCTATCTCAAAATTTTAAAAATGCAATAAAGTACAAATACATAGGGATGTTGCTCACTGCCAAGGACCTGGGTTCAATTCCTACTACAGAAAAAAAAAGGCAAGATTAAGTCTTCTTTTTCTTTTTTCAATAGGATCCAAATTTTAAAAACACAAAACAAAACAAAAACAACAACAAAAAAACATGTTTTCTAATGTCTCCCAATCATTACAAAGAACTGTTTTGTTACACCCTACTCATAACTTGGTGCTTTTTCTGTGGAGGGGAGGGGTCAAGTGCTATCAGATAAGGGAACATATTCTACCTAATTTCTTGTTATTAAAGACACAAGATATTTTTCTAACATTTTTTCTGATGTCAAGATGCCAAAAGAGTTATACAACATTGACTTGCACTGTTAGTTACTTTGCAGAAACTACTAAAAAAAAAAAAAAAATCAAACCATATAAATAGTTCAGAAGATCTAAATTTTTGCCTGCATATCAAATAAAACTAACCTGACAAAGGGCCAAATACAAATGGACATTTCTCCACTAGGTATCCCAGCTTCCTTAAGGTATTCATAATAAAACTGGTGCCACTGGATTTATATTTCCTAATTTACTACCCAGCACAAGGTTACTTTGATGTTTCCACCAGAATATTCTCCTCAAACCCGCTAAAACACCGTAAAACTCCCCCTTGAGAGGGTCCTGACACCAACACATCCCCTCTCTATTACACGTTGCAATACTTAGTATGTGCTTCATGAATTGACTGTCTCAGTCACAAATATATGCTGGGACTTTGGAAAAGGTACTTCCTGTCTCTCCTGAATTTTCAGCAAAATGAGGGAACTGCCCTACAGTATTGCCTAAATACCCTAAAAACTGATATGTGTCTGTGAACCAGTTGATACTCATTTTCTCTGACAAAGGAGAAAATGAATGACAATTGATTATGTATCTGCAGAATGTACTATACTTTTTTTTGCAGACCTGAGGATTAAACCCAGGCTGGGCAGATGTCAGACAAGTGCTCTACCACTAAGCAACATTCCCAGTCTTATTTTTCATTCTTTTTTTTAAATTTGGGAAAGGGTCTCAGTAAATTACCCTGGCTGGCCTTACATGTGCTATCCTCCTGTCTCAGCCTCCTGAGGAACTGGGATATAGGCACACATCACCATGCCACTAGCTCCATAAATAATTTTAAGGGAATAGCCTTTAATTTGAATTAATTCCTCTCTCTCCATCTTCTCTCCCTCCTTGCTTCTTTAATTCCCTCCTTGTCTGCCTCTCCTTTCTTCTGTTCTTATACAGCACTAATGAAAGAGATGCTGAGATTTTTATGTGACAGAATACACATAAAATTTAGCACCTTAAATGTTCAATGCAGTGCCACTGCAGCCATCACTATCTCCAGAACTTTTCATCAGCCCAAACTAAATCTCCACACGAGTCTGCCATTGCTTTTTGAGTGGCCCAGGTCTGGCTCCTGCACACTCCCTGAACTGAAGAAGTAGAACCAGGTGGGCTGCGACCTGCTCCCACCACCATGGTTCCCAGCTGAAACTCACAGAGAGAGCCAGGTATTTCCCATCTACTTCCTGGGGGCAGAGCAAGTGACCCAGGACCCCGCTGTCATTACAGTCTGAGTCTCTGCTCTCCCTGCACCTGCGGCAGACAGGAGGTCCTCACTCAGAAGGCCCAGGGACTGTTCTCACTGGGGTTCACATGTGGGCCCTCCCTGCGTGGGCCCTGCACCGAGTGAGCGAGTGCTCCAAGAGCTGCTGGTCCCATGGTTTGAGTCCATGCTTTACTTGTACCCGGACCCCCTGGGGAGTCACAAGCACAGGCAGTCTGTGATTGCTGCCCATCTGGCCTGCATCTGGTTCCTGTATGTGTCCTGAACTGACCGGAGACACAGAATCAGGTGGTTCACAATCTGTCGACCCTGTAGTTCGTGTCTGGGTTTTGCCTGTAACCTGATCTGCCTGGGGACATAGGTCCACTGGACCAGAATTGTCACACCAGTGCAACCCAAGTCTGGGCTGTGCACGTGGCCAGAACTGCAAGGGGAGGCTGGATCAGACCATTTGCCATCAGCTGACACCAATGCCCGCACCTGAGACCTGGGATAACTAGATACACATCAACAACTGTCAGAAAACCCGAGACTAAGTAGAGCTTCTCAGCAGACACTGAGGGGCAAACCTGACCAACAGGAAGACTAGGGACACTAGCAGCCTTTGCTGTGCAGCTACTGAAGAGGGAAACTTAGCTTTCTGCATCCAGTATCAAACATGACAAAACGAAGGACTAAAACACAATCCCAGAATTACACCACACTCAGAACAAGTCCTGGAGACATCGACATAGGAGAACTTGATAAACACATGCCTGAAATAGCTGAAATGAATGCAATGGAAGTAAAGAAACAACTTCATAAAGCCATAGAAGAGATGAGATCAGAAATAATAAAGAAACAACTCCACAAGACCATAGAAGAGATGAGATCAGAAATAATCTCTCAGGCAAAAAATGAAATGACAATAATAATGAAAGAACTGCTCAAAATGTCTGAAGAAGAAACACATTAGAAAATAGAAGAACAAAGGCAATGCACAGAAGTGTTAAATGAAAAATACAGAAAGGACTTAGAATGCATGAAACAGATTCAAAGAGACTTCCAGGAAAACAAAGCTTCCATTTAAAGCTGCTGAAAGCACTTGAATGAAGCTGAAGATAGAATTTCAGACTTTGAAGACAGCATGGCAGCTAGCGGCTGTGAAAGAAAGGATCTCATAAAATCAACAAGGATACAGGAAAAGCCAATGCAACGGCTGGAAGACAAGGCAAAGAGGAATAATGTATGACTTATAGGAGTCAATAAAACAGCAGGAGGCTACACAACTGACATAAAAAGAATACTTGCAGAAATAATAGCAGAAAATTTCCCAAGCATGGAAACAGAAC
>NW_004955439.1:12335160-12443133 GCF_000276665.1 Chinchilla lanigera
TTTTGTAAAAGGTTGTCTGTCTGTTAATGTTTTCCTCCTTTTATTTTTAAAATAAAAATAAATAAATAAAAAACTAAAACTCTATATCCATTAGGCAAGAAATTCTCTTTCTCTCTGAACCACTATTCTAATTTTTTCATGTATCTGACCACTTTAGGTACTTCACAGAGGTGGAATCAAACAATATTCATCTTCTTTTGTCTGGATTTTTTCTCTCAGCATAGCATCTTTAAGGTAGGATTTTCTTTTATTATTCTTACTTGATAGTGCCTAAGTGATGGCCTTAATTCATTTCTCATCAAAAAGTCTAGAAAATGCTAGACTAGAAAATATCTAAGGTCTCACCTAGTACTAATATTCTACAGTGGTATGATGAAGGGCAGTGGTCATACTGCAATTCACTGCAGTCCCCAACACATTACGGACAGGTGCTCCATAAATCTGAAAGAATGTATCAAGATGCTGGGCCACTCCTCAGTCACCTTTACAGTGACAGAATGGGGTTGAACCTGTGTCAAGGCCATCATATCCCTTATCTCTTCTATGCTCTAAACTATACATATTCCACATGTAAATGGGAATGATAATAGAAAATATATTTTTAAAACACATACCTCTGGTTGCTAGACAAAATCTGACCCACTTGCCACTAACTGGTAAGAAATTGTCGGGTGTGGTCCTATTTCCAGCAAATTCTACAAAGCACTTTCTCATGTCTTCCTTTTGAATAATTCAGAACTATTTTACAGAGGCACTGATTTTCCCAAATTACTGAAAATCATAGACCTCAAGTCTTGCTGTTTCCCTTTCATTCTTCTTGAATAAACAGCCAACCTTGCAGAGAAGATGCTTCATGATTTGTAGTCACCATGTGACAGCTAATTATGCATATTGTAAGTATAATACCCAGTGTTTTTTTTTTTTTTTTCCTGGTACCGGGAATCGAACTCACGACCTTGCGCTTGCCAGGCAGGCACAGTGCCACTGAGCTAAATCCCCTGCCTTCCCCCAGTGGTTTTTAAATGTTTAGAGGATAACATGCAAGTGTTTACCCATATTACCAACCCTCGGGAAAGCCTGCAGTTTAGGTCACAAACTATGAAATTATTTTGTTTAAAAAAAAAAAAAAACCTTCCAAAACAATATTCTCTACATCATTCCACTACAAGTAGAGAAATACACAATGATGGGATGGTGATGTATGTGGTAGAACTGTTTTATCAGTTCTGGAAATGAAGCTATGAGTAATTGTTAAAGAGGAATGCAAAGAAGAATTTCAAAAAGTTTTAAAACAAGTATTTCCAATGTATAAAATTTAGCCCCGAAGATTTAAAAACAAACTGGTGGTAAAAGGGGAATACAAGTGAACACCAGGGAGAGGTTGGTACAGGGCCCAGCAAGGGAACGATATGCTGAACAGGGCAGATGGAGATGGCAAGGACAGGATAGAGTCTAGC
The DNA here is from genome assembly GCF_000276665.1 of Chinchilla lanigera. Classification (NCBI taxonomy): domain Eukaryota; kingdom Metazoa; phylum Chordata; class Mammalia; order Rodentia; family Chinchillidae; genus Chinchilla; species Chinchilla lanigera. Next base: position 12,336,618 of record NW_004955439.1, read on the forward strand.
AACTATGTAATCCATGTAAGGAATTTCAAATACCCCAGTGTTATCCCACATGGCCACCCACGTTCACTATGACGCCTGGATAAAGCTGACAAAGTCTGAATTTTCCAGATGGGGAAATTAGGTACAAAAATGGTCATGAACTCAAAAGTGGCTCAGAGGGCAGTGAAAAAGGGGCAGAGCCAGGTGGTAGGTGCACACAGGTAAGGAAGACTTGGGAGCAGAGAGGTTGCACACCCTAGAAGGGCTGACACTGGGATCTGTTTCCTCGAACACTGTGAAACATTTTATTTTTGTTCTTGTTGTTACTGGGGATTAAACTTAAGGCCCCATGCATGCTAAGCACATGCTCTACCATGGAGCTACATCCCCAATCTGATCTTAAATTTAACAACTCAAATCAATCCATCCATCCACCCTAGGGCTTCACTGGAACTTTCCATTTTCTTTCTGGGCACCCTCAGGTAGATTGGGGATATATTTCTTTTTAAACAGATCTTCCACTCATATTTCAAGGAATTAGTGTTGCCTTATTTCTCATGGATGACATATAATTTGAGTAACTCCTGTTTATCCCCTCCCAAATAAGTAGCATCTGCTTTCTAATTTTTAAGGAAGAGGCAGATCTGTTTTCAATTCACCTATTCCAATGGAGCACCAATAAAAAGTTAACTGCAGTGTACTAGTAGTTATGAGATGTTGTTGTAACATTAAATTGATGTTGATCTGATACCATTGATCTGACAACATTGATCTGATTATTTTGATGATTCAATAAGCCCAGAAAATTGGCTGATATTTGGTAGGTGTTCAGTAATGATTATTTAATGAAGACTATTGCTCCAAAGCTTAACAATCACCATCATCATAGCTCTTTCCCTTACTTACTGTGAGCCAAATGCTTTATTATATTAATCATTCTCTGTTTTATTTTACAAATGAAAATGAGTAAGGTGAAGTAACTTCCCCAATAACACAGATCTAACAAGTGACAAGAATGTCAACCCAGGCCATCTAGTTCTGGAGTCCACGCTCTTAAGAGCAGATTAGCTTTCTTGTCTTTAGCAAATAAAACATTGCTTAAAATCTAAGGAGCAGATTATAATTTAAATATAGTGTAGAAATAGTATATTTCTATAACTAGCTCTGCAGGCTTAATCTAATAACAAAGTGGCATTATTAATTTATGATGTTCTTTTTTCTGAGCTCTTCTTACATATAACTCCTTTTTTATAGGAAAAAGAAGACACAAAATTTATTATAAGCCTAAGGCCTGGGAGTATTAGATTTCCCTGTACATAACTCTTGATCTCAGATCTGGCACTAAGAATAATGAATCAAATTTCCAAACAATGCAATTACAATGTGCTTTGTACAAAAAAAAAAAAAATCATATACACTAACAGTATCTGGGAGCATCAACCATCATATTTTAAGCTGAACAGATATGCAGTTTAACAGAAATCATATAACTGAAGGATTCACAAAGGACTGAAACTTAAAAGTGAATGGTTTAAGCACATTATTAAACACAGGACATTTGACAACCTCTATGGACAAGCTTTTTTTCTCCACAAATAACAAGGGATACCGGATTGTGATAGGAAGAACTTCCTACTGTCCTCAATACAATCATTTCAAAACAGCCAGAAAAATACAAAAATACTTTTAAAACTATATAATTGAGCCAGGCACAGTGGCACATACTTCTAATCCCAGTTATTTAGAAAGCTCAAATAGGAGTATCACACGTTCAAGGCTAACCTGGGCAGCTTAGATTCTGTCTCAAAACAAAAATAAAAAGGGTTGAGGATGCAGCTCACTGGTTGAGGACCCTTGAGTTCAAGCCCCTGTACTGCAAAAGAAATAAAAATTCCCTATAATCTACTTTAGGAAAGTATATGTTTCCTCTAAATATCACTTTAAGATTATTTTTAATGAATACAGAGTGAACTCTTTAATTCACAAACACATTGTTTTACAAACTAGAATAATTTTAAAATTGAGAAAATGGCAAAGCAGCCAGGATCACAACTAATATTTTTGCTGAGATTCTCTCTTTTGCAGTTTAGTCTCTTTTTTCTTTTTTCAGATTCTTCTCTTAAACTCCTCTCTCAGAATGTAGGAACAAATTTTAGTTTAATAAGATAATTTCTTTTAATAAGGTAATTACCTTTATTTAGAATCTAGTTCTCCTCTCCAGTTAGAATTAATTTTTTTCCAGTTAGAGTTAAATTAGTGAGCCTATTTTCACAATAATGACAATGTCCAAAAGTCCTTTTGCCAACATATCTCAAAGTATGTCTAATGGACAGAATTGCTCACATTACAGAATAAGAAAAATTATCAGTAGTTAAGTCATCACCAACAATGCCCTATTTATTCCTATACGGAATAACAGTCCTCACTGATGTTCACATCTTAAGTAGCAGAGCCTGTGAATAGGTTACCTCATATGGTGAAGGGACTTGGGGAGATTATCCTGGATTTCTCCATAGGCGCAATACAATCACAGGGAGAGGCAGAACAGAAATGCAGGGATGGAGATGGGATGACAGAAGTAAATTCAAGGGCTGCAACTTGAGAAAGATGCAACCTGACGTTGGTGGCTTTAAAGACGGAGGAGTGGGCACCAGCCAAGCAGTGCAGGCATCTGGTTATAGTGTAAAAGCCAAGGAAATGGATTCTCCCTAGAGCTTCCAGAAAGGAAGCCAACCTTGCTGACCCCTTGATTTTCACCTTGTGAGACCCACATTGGATGCTGAACCTACACAACTGTAAGATAATAATTTGGTATTGTTTTAAGCCACCACATTTTAGTACTCTGTTACAGCAGCACAGAAAAGTAATATAGATACACAAAGTTGAAAGCGAGGCCCATCCCCAATGATTTGATAAAGACGAAATAGCTCATGAAATGTGTATATCTTGAAAGCATTTTGTTCAAAGTGGAATGAAATCGTAGGAAATCCAATTTTTTAAAAAGCACAGGTCCTTTTTTCATAGCAACAATCAAGTTAATGTTCTGTAACCTATGTAGGTAATCCATGAAAAAAAGTGCAATGCATAAAAACAGCATTCTCTTTGGCAGACCTTATTTATCTACCTACAATCAAATGCATGCTCTTATGTCTGATTTCTAGGTCTCAATCTTGACTCAATACATAAATGACTTCTCTCAGAACAACCTAGCAGCTGTCAGTGTCTCTCCATGATACCTCTTATAAGCTCTACCTGTCCCTTTCCCAATTCTATCCCTAAACACCTCTACCTTTACTCTGCTTCTCATCACTGAACTGAAGGCATATCTCCCCCCAAGGAAATGCACACTGAGTCTTCTCTTCCCTGCTTTTCCTCTTTTTCCAGATGTTAGGTTTTTCTATAGAACCTTTTTCCTCCCCATACTCCTCCCCCAACCCAGGTGTCTTGGTTACTTTTCTCTCTTGCTGAGACAAAATACCCAATGCCCAAAATTAAGGAAGGAAAGGTTTATTTGGCTCAGAGTTTGTGGGGGGTTCAGTCCATAACTGACTGGCTCCAAGGCAGAGTGGCACATGGCAGAGGGCAACAGTTCACGGTGGTGGACAACAGCAAAAACAAGAAGGAGGAGCAGCAGCAAGCAGCCTCTTGCCCATCCTTACACTGTACGCAGGCTCCCCTGGTGCAGCACTCACACCCATAATCCCAGCATTGGGTCATGGATCAATCAAAACTCTAGAAGCCCACCCCATGACTGCACGAAGCTTTAGGGGGACATCTAGACACAAACCATGACACCAGGTAATAGGGAGAAGCTGATCACTCTCCTCTGCACATTAGAGGCTGAGAACTCTTCCTTTGGGCATAAATGTACAGTAGAGTTGCCTTCTGCTGAGCCCGTGGTAATGTTGTGCCAGTGCTCTGCCCAAATCTAGTATCCAGAATGTGTGGATACCAGCAGGGCAGTGAAGGATGGATGGTCCCGCAGTATATCACCAGAGCCTTTTCCCAGACAGTTTAAAGATCCCTTATGAGGTTCAGGAGTGCCTGAAGTGGAGAAAGAGACATAATAAATCATATAGTATTTGCCAGCTATGCAAAATTATAGACATCTACCTTAAGTGCATCAATGGCCAGAGTCCTAGGTTTTAAAAAAAAAGTTTTGTATCAAATTTCAGTTGTACGTGGGTTAAGTAGGCACTCACTGCCTAATTAACAATGTGCCCATCCAAAAGGGATACACAACAGACCTATAGCCCTGTCTTGACCACAATTAAAGTGAAATAACCAACTTAAAGACAGACTGCCTCCCAAAATGACTCAGACTCTCACAGGAATAGCAGAAGATGCTGGCCTCTCATCAAGGACATGTTACATCAACCTGCCAGCCCATATCGCTCCCCCTTCCAGTCTCCCACTGGCTGTCTCTCAAATCTACAAAGACACCTCTCCACCCTTACCCCCATATCACACTGCAGTGATTCAAGTAACCTAGGAAATTGTTAAACAGATTCTGATACAAACAAAACACTGTCTGTCATCATCAAATTCGATCCAGGGAAAGTAAAAATAAATGAAGAATTTACCTTCTGTTGCCTACACTCCTTCAGTGTTATCAGTGGCCCCTGTTGATGACAGTGATAGATATTTCAATGGTACCCATTCCCCACATGTAGCATCTTCAAAATTCCCCAGTAGTACCCAGTTGCTTATATTATACAATATAAGTCTTCAAAGAACTCTTATTTTGCTAACCACATAGAAAATGTTAGTCCCAAGACTGCCAAGTAGGGAGCCAAGGGCTGTCTCTAACTCCATCTATGACAAAATAATCATTTAGTGGCCAATGGCGATCTAGTGGCCTAATTAATCTGTTTTCCAAAATGAGATAACAGCCATGTGTTCCTGTGATTCAGCCCTTGAAACCTTACTTCTTGGTATCGTCTGAAGCTAAGTGCTCCCAGATACAATAGCAAGCCTGAGACCTATGGTAGAAAAAGTCTCAGAATATTAAATAAATCTTCACATTTCTCTGGTATTTTCTGGTCCTTTATTCTCATTTCCTCCTGCTACTTCAGCTTATCTCTGTTACTTTCTTGCATCAATCAAAGTCCAGCCTCAGATTTCTAAATCTCCTCTACACCTAACAGGAAGTCCTGTTTTGATCATTTACAAGTGATAGGAAAATTGTTTGCAGACAACAGTAAAAGACTAGAAATCTACCTAGAGGAATAAATAGAATATAGGTGATGTGAACACCTGCAGGGTATTCCCTCCTCTCGTTCACACTGCATTAAGATTCTGTAAAGCTCTCTCATCTCAGTCTAGTGTGTAAGATTGAATCCACCAGAGTGCAGTATTAACTGATATTCTGAACATAGGCTAATCTTTCTAATTAAGGAGGGAAGGTTTAAGAAAGCTTTTATTTCCTACCCATCCAAATTAAGGGCCCTGCTACTAACCCTAATATCTCATTTCTTTTTCCATGCTATCAACTAAATGATGAAAAGGAAATACGTGGGTAACAGGATAAGGTGGCACCAGTAGCTAATAAGTTAAGGAAGAAAATATAATCCTCTCCTAAATTATGTTTTCACAAAAATGCACAGTTCCTCTGTAGCTTCAGACACAGGAGTGCAATTGTTCTCTGCAGGCAATCAGATTACAATTCATTTCAACAGGCCTGATGTTGGCTGAAGATATAAAAGACATTCTTACAGCAAAGGACTACAGAGTAATTTTGAGGTTATTTTTTCCTTCCCTTGGGGTAATTTTTATATTGTCAGTGGTAAACTGCTTTTTTTTTCCAGTTTGCTTTATTTAGATAAAAATCTTCCTAGCACCCAGATCTTGGCGTATAAATACCATCCTCTACTAAAAGAAACAAGATATCCTTGAAGAAGTAGTCAATTTCAGGGCAGAAAACATACAAGGTGAGTCTGGAACATTGTGCTGTACCATCAAGTAAGAGAAGAGCTTAAAGAATAAGAGGGACATGTCAAAAGAATGCAGGAGACAATCTGATGGAATTCCCACTGGCCAAATCTGGAAAATTTGAGCACTGTAATAAATAATGATTATTGGTGAGGGATCCTTACTTGTGATGGATTATAACCCACAGAATCAAATAAGATTCCATGAATCTGTTGATAAAGATGAATGAATGAATGAATGAATAAATAAATAAATAAACAAACAAATAGAGAACTTCTTACCCTATAGTAGAATGCCAGGTAAAAAACATCTAACTGGGCATGGTAGCACACACCTGTAATCCCAGCACTCGGGAGGCTGAGGCAGGAGGATTGCTGTGAGTTCAAGGCCAGCTGAACTACACAGTGAGACCCTGTCTCAAAAAGACTCCCCCGCAAAAAAAAGGAATGAAAAAGAAAACATTAGAAAGCATGAGAAGGTAGAAAAGGGCCATTTGTCATCAATTTAAAAATAATTGCTTTCATTTAGCAATAACTGATTCTGTCAAGAATCATCAATAGATACTAAACTGATTAAACGAAAGTCTGATGAAGAATAGAATATTTACATAGTTTCCAATGTCTCTTTATAAAGCATTTTTAGCCACCTGTTAGTTACTTGTCTTAGCTACTTTCTCCTGGCTGGCACAAAATATCCAACACAGTGTGCAAGTTAAAGGATGAAAGGTTTATTTTAGCTCACAATCTGTTTCAGTCCATAGGTGGCTGGCTCCAAGGGAGGGCAGCGTAGCAGAGGGGCATCACAGAGAAGAAACAGCTCAGGGCACGGCAGCAAGGAGCAGTGAGCATCAAGAAAGGAGGAAAGATATATATATATATATATATATATATATATATATATATATATACACACACACACACCCTTCTATGCTGTGCTCACAGTGATCCACCTCTTCCCACTAGGCTTCACCTCCCAACATCGCAGCCACCTGAAACCCACCAGTGGACTAATCCGTTATTACTCACCCATGACCCATGTCACACATCCACCTAATCACCTCCCAGGGCTCCACATATGAGCACATGAATATAAGCTATAACATTACTATCTGTTACTTACATGTGTAGTGAGGAAGCCCAGAAGACACAATGCTATGGAAGTGCTAAAAATTAGCATCACCACTGATGACACGAAATAATGCCATCTTACTGTGTACTTCTAGAAGAAGGCACTGAAAACTCAGCAGCACTTATGTGGCGTTTATTGTTACCCATCAAAACAAAAACAGCAAAACCTGGATTTAACCATGAGGAAACATCAGCCAACACCAAATTAAGGCCCAAAGTTATTGATTTGGACTTGACAAAAAAAATAAAAATAAAAACAAAGTGGTCCAGGAAGAGACACGACAATATAATACATGATCCTGGACTGGATTACGGACCAAAAAAGACATTATTTGGACAATGTATAAAACTTGCATGGGATCTTCACATGAAATAACAGAATTATATCTGTGTTATCCTGATTTTGATATACTGATAGCTGCTCTGTGATTACGCAAGAGAAAATTCTGTATTCTTTAGGAAATATGTAGTACTACAGTTTTAAGATGACATGAGGCATTGTGTGTATAACCAACTCTCAAACAATTTAAAAATTAAGATAATGACATATGGAGAGAATATATATATATATATATGAAGCAAGTGTGGTTAACTATTACTGTTTGTAGAATCTAAGGTATATGGGTATATGGGAATTTTTGTTTCATTCTTATAACTTTTCTGTAAGTTTGCAATTATTTTTGCACAAATATTTTCCAAAAGTAAAGATCACAGGACTTCAATACAGCAGTGCCTGTACACAGCGTTCACTGAGCACCTGTTGCATGCTGCCTCTGGTACACAGCCGGAAAGCATAAAGAAAGCAGGTCCGACATTGATGCTCAGTGTTCTAGAGGAACAGGGTCACTGGTAACACTGTGAACAACCTGAGCTTAAGCTGGCACTTAGGGGTAAAACCTGCCTGGGTAGAGACCAGCCAGGAAAGCAGGCTAGAAAGAAAGAGCGGCACATGGGGAAAGAGCTGAAAGACATAAAACCGAGAACAGCTTGGAAATAAGAAGCAGGGTTTCATGGAAGGAGGGGAGGATAATAAGCCACTCTTCATTAGAACTTTCAAGAGAGGATATTCTTCCCTTGCCATACATACAAAGGTTCTCAGAAGGCTACATTAATTGGGTGCAATGAAAGAAACAACTGCACAGTACTGATCTTGACCATCAACATATTATTCCTGGACATAAGTGACCGCTGATGCAAATACAAAACAATGCTCTTTAACACTCATGATATATTACTTTTAAAAACAACAGGCTTGGAGTGTAACACAATGGCACAGCACTTGCCTGACAGCCACAGCCCTGGGTTTCATCCTAGCGCCCCCACACCCACAACAACAACAATGACAACAACAAAACCAAAAACACAACTGCAAATTTTCACTGCTTTAAACCCATAGTAAACATCATTTTCCATCTGGATACCCACCAGAAAAGCCTGTAAGTTGCCAATAGGCAAATGAGAGAAAGTAATATGAGAGTCTTAGTATCTGTCTGTCTACAAATCAATACATTTCCAGGTCCAATCCAAGTCACAGTCCTAATTACTTTTGCCAATATAAGAAATACGAGGTAACAGGGCTTAGTTTTCTACCCCAGCAGAACTACACAATGATCATTATGTCAAATCATATTTTGTTTTACTGAGTAATGACAGAGTAAGTCAAGAACCCACAGCACCATTTGTACAAAATCTTTTTCAACATTTAAACCATACTTGCTTTGTGGTCCCTTATTTTTGCTAAAATGATTAGCAATAGAATTCAGACTATTTTTCTGGCTGAAAAGCAACCTAAGTTGGAATCTACCTATTGTCTTTTGCAAACTTGCCCCACCTATGTGATGTGAAGTTCACGCACAGAATTGAGCCATGATCTGCTTCAAATATAGCCTGCTCTGACAGTAAAAATTTGCTAAGTATTAACCTTTCATTTCTTGACTCCAACACATTTTCCCCCAAAAGGGATGATGATACACAAGAACCTAGATTTTGATAATTACCAATATATAAAACCAGAGACTACATATATAGTATTTTGTGGGTCTAAATACATAGTTAAGCACTGGAAGGTAGGAAAAGGGGGAAAATCCATGTCTTTCCCTTCTCATGTCTCCCTCTCTCTAGCATGAAGTTCAAGTACAAATATACAAGCATGAACATTCACAATATCTCATTTGAGCAGAGTCAAATGTTAATTTCTCATGCCAATCACACTGCATGAACAACATGATCCTGTCCTCAAATAACATAATATTGCTTAGAATAGTTCACATTTTTCTTAATATTTGGCAATTATTCTTCCAACTTGGCTACCAGCCTAAAACATCCTTACAATCACAGAATTTGCCCTGGGGTTAAAAGCCAGCCACCCACGTTTGAAACATTTATGTCTGAACCTGCAATTTGTTGGCCACCCACACTAGCTCATTAAAATGTTGGAATTGAATTTGCTTTGCCAGCTTAATTATCAAAGCCAAGAAATTCATTTCCCAAAACACTGAATTAGGGATAAGAGTTCCCTCTCCATAGAAATAGGAAGACCTATGTTTTACCTCTTTTTTGTATTCCTTGAGGCACTGTCTCCTTCCAGTGACAAATGAGATTACAACTATTCTTCTGTTCACGCTAAGAGCCTAACCCAGCACAGGCCAGGGGTCACCCTAACTCCAAGTCACACCTTGGTAAATGAAATAAATCATTTATTTTAGGACCTTGTGATATCTCTTCTGCTTCAAGTTTACGCCTCTGTACTCTTGCATTTTGCCTTATTCCATCCTGGGTTCTTTTAACTTTTTTTTTTTTTCCAGTACCGGGAACCGAACTCATGACCTTGTGCTTGCCAGGCAGGCCCTATGCCGCTGAACTAAATCCCCAGCCCCTTTTAACTTTTGTGGTTACTGGAAACATACTTCTGACTTGACTTGCTAAATAAAAAGTCTTCTGATGGAAGTCTTATTTGTTCTCAGGAAAATACATGCAACATATCAGGTAAATGTTTATCATTTAACAGGTGATGACAAACTTTCTGTAAAGGGTCAGAAGGTAAATATTTTAGTTTGGCAAGCCATATGGTCTCTGTCCCAACCACTCAGTTCTGATCGGAATGTGACAGCAGTCACAGACTATACTTAACCCAAGGACGTGGCTATGTTCCAGTAAAACTTTATTCACAAAAACAGAAGGAGAGTGAGGTCTGGCCTGCAAGTTGTAGTTTGCTGACCCCACTTTTAGTACTTCTTGGGGCTACTGTCTAATGAAAGGTAGCCTTTATTTAACAAATCAACAAACAAAAAGTCTTTGGAGCAGGGATTCTTAAAGAGTAGTCCAAATCCGACTCTTTGCAGTGAATTCTTCTAGCACGTTTGGAGATTATTCTTATTTCTGGGTTCCAATGCTAATATTCTACGTTAGGAGCCCCAGGAGTAGGGATCACAAATCAGTTTACAGGTTTCCTGGTTAACTCTTAACAACACCACAGTTAAGATCTTAAGGGCCTTGCCTTTAGGGCAAGATAGAAAATAAAACTTTGCATCTGGTGAAGGTGATGTTTGGTAAAAACGCTATTATCAAAACTTACACCCAAAAGAAATATTCTCTATCATTCCAAGGAGTACTTATTACTCTATATATGAGTGTAATGTGTGGCTATGTGTTTAAATTTTTAAAAAATACAAAAAGAAAAATATTCCATGTCCTAATCTGTTTCTCCCACACAACAGCTTTCAGACTCACCTTTGGTTTCTTACATGTAAATAGTTGGATTTAAACCTTAATTACTCAATACTGAACAATCCATTCTTCACCTCTGTGTAAGCACTTGGTAGCATCACTCTTTTGTTTTTCTCTGTTTGGTTCTGTCTCTCAGAAAATTTTTAATTGGAATCAGCTATGTAACACACACAGGCAGCTGCATGAAATTCCATGAGCCCCCTTAACACATCAGGTTTTGCAGAAATGCTCTACCCAGGGGTCACAAAGGACATTTCCTTTTACACTATCTCTTCTTTCAGTAACATATGCTCAATTTGGAATTTAATTATGCTTCTTCCTGCACGCTGAGAATCACCCCTCAAGTGGGTGCAAGAACATCCCTCTTTGCACAACTCACTTGTCTGCCTGGGTGTCTTGGCACATTTCCCGGAAAGGTTATGTTCATATACACTGTCATTCATCCCTCCTCCCACCCCCATGCTGACTATGTGTTTGGAATTCACTGGGACCCATTAAGGGACCACGGTGCATTAGGGCACTACAGACAACTCATTAGTTTATTATTCTTGTTATCTCCCAAACATTTTAACTCAAGTGTGCAAAGCTATGGGAAAACAACATGGTTCATAATATCAAATACCCCATTCACACCCCAGCTAGCCCACATCAAAGCACTTAAAATCCAGACAGATGTGATGCAGAATGATGGTGCCCTGTAGGCCATGGCCACCCCAAACCCCAAAGGGTCTGTGATTTAACAGAAAGCCATCAGGTCTGCAGCTCTAACAGCACAAGGTCCCAGACAGGAAGACAGAGAGAAAGATGGGGAGCTTAGTACAATGGAAAGAAAACCAGGTTCAGGACTCAGTCTGCCTCTACTATAAAGTCAGTGAGTATCCAATCAGCAATACAATTCTTTCACTCAATCATTTCCGTTCATATAGCCAACTATTTACATCCAAAGACAAGAATTTACACAGAATTGGAAAAATGTCCAGAATCAACGATAACAATAATATATCCAAACCCAAACTCCTTTTCTGCCAACCAAGACAACTTTTCATTCTGAATTCCTTTTCGTTTTATTTTGTTGTGTCCTGGCTTTTGTTTCTGGACAAGATAACTTTCATATTGAGTGACACTGATTTTTAAGTATGTAATACTCTATATACATCAAAATGTAAATGATTGGTTCTTTCCCACATGGTATTCTTTTTTCAGTTAATGAGTATTTACTAAGACTCTATTATGTGCTCACTCCATGCAGAATGGAACACAATGGCTTTTTAAAAGACAGCTTGGGTGTTTGCGCTCTTAGGGTTCAGTAGTCACCTTCAACTGAATTCTTACTTCCCCCAAGCATTGTTTCCACATTGTTTTCTTTATATATAGATAGATATACATATAAATATAGGTATAATTTCATTTTAGCTAGTTCAAGATTTAAAAGGCACAAAGGTTACATGACTTAAAAAAAAGTATCCCTCCACTTCTGTCCTCTGGCCAACCATTTCTCTCCCTAGATGTAATTGACAGTACCAGCTTCTTGGTCAGGCTTCCAGACAAATGTACTAGTTGAGCAAACAAATATGTATTCCTTCTTTTAAGTACAATTAATACACCATATAATAAAGCATACAGAATATGTGCTGTTTTGCACTTTGCATTTTACATAACAAATCTTACAGTTCATTCATTATCATATATCTTGTTTGTAGCTGCGTAGTATTCCACTGTGTTTCTATGTCATCATTTATGGAACAAATGCCTCCTGTGGACAGTTACGTTGCTTTCAATCTTTTATTATTACAAACTCTGAGCATGCATTCACATACACACATTGTTATATGTAAAGCCATGTTATTATCACTAAAAGAGTAACTAGTTTAGCGTATGCTTTGCACATGCAGAGTGTCCCGCCCCTAAGCAGAAAACACACAGGCTACCTCTGACCCTCCACCCTGGTGAAGCCCCCACCACCCCTGAAGAGATGTGTCAGAGAATGCAGAGTCGTTCAGACCCCATGGTGCTGTGTGTCCTGGAAGGCTTCCTAGGGAGAAAGAACAGGAAGACTCCAGGGGAGATTCTGGAAATCTGTAAAGAATCATCTTGCTCTTCCCTGAGGTCAACAGCCAACTGCAACACACTGTACCATCCCTAGAGCAGCCAGAAGAGGACCGGATGGTCTGCAGGGTCAAGAGCTTGCAGAGCTGGAACCCTGGTGTCACACACAGACTTCAGGCAATGACTACCATAAATCTGCAAGACTTTCCTATTGGTATGATTTGTTTTTTCAAAATGTTATTAAATGATTTAGCCTCCCACACAGCTGCAAACTCTGCCTGCTCACATGCCCCTACAAGAAGGCATACGTGGAGGGCTGCCTTTTAAATCAAACACCTTCTCCAGGTACTGGCAGCTCTTCTAAGTCCCCCGCAGCAGAGGGGGCCGAGAGAGGACCACCCAGGCACAGCTGGGTTTATTTGTGAAGCATAACCCTTATGGCCGACGTAAAGGCCAGCCTTTCCCACACACTCCTGGCACAGGTAGCCCCGCATGCCCTTGGTGGCTGGGACTCCATTATCAATGCTAAGCCTGTTATTGTAAGGACCAGGGTCCTTCCTTACTACCCCATCATTTAACTGGATGATGGCAATTTACTGAGTGCCCGTAACATGGAAGGTGTTAAAAACATTGATTAAACTTGAAAATGATGGAAAGTGCATCATGTAAATGAATCCAGATTTCTGAACAGGCTGGAAAACATTTTTACGGCCATGAAAATGAATCAGTTACCTCACATAAATGACAAAGGGGGTGTGAATTCATAAGACATATGGGCATTCCTTTATAACATCAAATTAGCTCACAAATTGTAATGCAGTGTTTAAAAATTGTCCGGTACAGAATGCTCTCAGAGCGCCCTGGTCTAGAGCATGCTTCCTCTACATCGCCTCAGCAGTGGTAGAGCCAGCACCACAGCAACCCGGCACAGTGACGGAGGACAGCTTCTGGTTTGTAATGGGAGAGACACCTGACAACTAAAATTCCCCCCATTAAAGGAACTGCTAATGATAGTGGTTCACATTAGCCTAGGGGCAGTGTGGCCTAATTTATGGAAGCCAGACACTAAATTTAAAAACAAAAAAGCTTATGGCAGATGATGAGCTTTCTCAGATTTCTCTCTCTCTTCTTTCTCCTTCTCCCAAACCACAGCCCGTGGAGGACACTATCTGGAAGTTCAGCAGAACCTCCATGAATTAGAAAATGTTTTAAGTATTAATAGACATATAATACACTAATGTAATATATAGATCAAAAACAAGAATAACTATGAAGTATATTTAGCTCATAATATGCATATGAGTAAGAGTATATTATATTTACATATATATGAATGCCTTAAAATGTTATTAAATTTTAATCCCTGTGGTGTGGTAATTCTGCAGCAGAGGGATATGCCGAAAGTCAATGTTGTCTTCTCATTACCAACTAGAGAGCCATTTGTGGAAAGATTTTTATAGCAACTGGCAGTATTCAGGCTCCAAGATGACCCAGTCAATGGTTCCTAACTCCTGGCATTAGCACTCATGTACAGCTAGCTCCCTTCCAAAAGGCATCAAGGTGGGTCTGTGTGGACAGCAGACATGGTAGACTGAGAGTGTATCATTTCTGAGATCAGGTAATGAGAAACTGAGCTTCCATCTCTCTCTCCCTCTCCCTCTCCTCTACCCTCTCTCTCCTTTCTTCTTCCCTCCTCCACTCTCTCCCTCCCTTCCTTTCCTCCTTTCCCCCATGGCAAAACCCATATGACCATATACTAAGACTCCTGCTTGATGCCCACGAGGAAAATGGGAGGCAGATCCATCCACCAAGCTGTGCCTATATTCCTCACTTACAGAAACTGCATGAGGTAACCAGGGTTTACTCCTTTAACATGCTAAGTTTGGGGCAATTTGTTACAAAGCAACAGATAACCAATACATGGTACTATCAAGTTAGTGTAACTCTAATAACAGAAATATCCACCTGAAAAATTGCTAAGCTAATTATGACTTATTATTTCAATGAACTCTGATAATAATATTAAAAATTATAGGCGTTTTTATATTTTCCCTAGAAATATATATGACTTAAAAAAAACTAAAGCACAAATATATACACTAGTGAGAAAACTATGTAGAAAGTACACATGTACACATTTTCTCAAGTATCACTGAGACTTTTGGGAATGAACTATACTGCTATCCTTAACCACTTTCTCCATTAGTTTAAAATACAGAAGTCACAAAAATAAGGAAAAACATCACATGTGTAAAGTATAAATGTACTACTTAATGTGAGGAGTGAGTGCTGAAGGTACAAAATTAACAGCACTGTGACTTAACATCCTATGTTGAGAGGGAGCATACAGTTCTGTTTATTAAGTGAACTGGTTTCTCTCTGAATAACTGATAGATATGCAGAGATTTGAAAACATATCTCCAAGTTCTGCCCTGACCATGCTCCAAGAGGCAAGGTGAATTTCACCTTCCCTTAAATGGTGGCTGCATTGAGAGCTTATTTGTTATCACAGAGGTTCCTGGAAGTGAGCAACTGCAGCTTCTCAGGTAGAGTTACCTGATCTACACCCAGCCCAACCAAGTACAGGTCACAACATGTAACTGAACCTCCACCAACGCCAGAAGAAAATCCCAACCAACCCACGACCATGAGCAATAATGCACGCATCTCTGTAAGTCAGTGCGCGTTTGTGTGGTTACACAGCATTACTTTGACAATAGATGGTTAATGTAAAAATTATGAAAACAGTGTCTGTAATCAACTGGTGTGCCCTTTATACCACTTGAAAGTGTGCAGCTCAATAACATTACATACATCAAAATTTAGTTTGTAACTCCGTATAGAGTTAATCAGTACACAACACTCCCAACTTCATTTTAAGAGTTGGACCTTAGCTGATGATCTGAAACTCAGAATGACATATCTGAGCAGACAGGAGTTGAAAACAAGTGGTTTAACCCCAGAGTTGGGCTCATATGCACTGTGATGTGAGATGTAACAATTTAGTTAATTTGGTTTATTTTCTTAGTTACTTTTTCTCTTGTGTGCACTTCCTATGTGGTACTACGTAAAGAAGATAGAGTTGAACTCACCTTCAAAAGGTCAAGGTTAGAGCCACCCTGGTATTTATTTTAACCCCACATTGCTTACCAGAAGGGCAGTAAGGGCAGGCATAACCAAATGGCAGGGTTGATTTTGCCCACACAATTTTCCTAATAATAGACATGTAGTAATTATGTACAATGCAACTATGTACCAAACTATTGTGGTGATCTATTTAAGTAACAGAAACGGAAATCTCTACATACAATACTTTTTACTCTTGAAAAGAGAGACTTAAATACTATTTACATCAATTCAGACAATGCTGTCCCACTAGAGCCAATAGCAAACCATATAATGAGGTGTCAAAGGGACAGTTTTTGGAACCATGTTTACGGCTTTACTCTAATTCTGATCTATGGCTGCCTACCAAAAATTTCCAAAGGCAACTATAATTCCCAGCAGGCCAAAAATACACTGCAACTCAGTCCGCCCTCTTTCTAACCTTTTAACCTCAAGATGCTCAACTATAGTGCTCAATATGATGGTCAGAGTTCAAGAGTTTTAATGACTGGGCAGCTTCTGGCTACTGGGTTTCCTAACTATTCATTTAACTCAATTACACCCCAAATTGACTCTAGTGAAACATTAAAAAATGTGGGAAAAACAGATAAGATGGCTCTGTCTCCTACCTGTCATCCAGCAGAGGACATCCCTTCCCAATCCAATATCAACTTTTCTGTACACGACACACTGTGGCCACCAATTTATACACAGTAGCAGAGGTGGAGTAAGAATGGACATGTAGACACAATGAAGTGGACAAAAAAAGATTTAACTAAAAGGTCAAGACAGCTGTGGCAAGGATGCCACGGGGCAGAACATGTGAACGTGAGACTGAAACGTGGGTTTGGACAATGTGGCAGTGACGGCGTCTTCCAATCCTGTGAGTCACTGAGGAACACCTGCACAAGTGCTGAAGGTGTCAGGAAGGCAGAGAAAAACATGTATCAGGCTGTGGTGTTTCACACTACTGCAAACAGTGACACCCTAGAAGCAATCAGCATACTTAACTCCCAGCGTGTGCTTTTTAAACACCATTTCCTGGGTCCTTTTCTATTTATGATACAGAAAACTGTGAGAGAAGGGCACTCTCACCCTCACATAGGAAAAAGGCACAAAATCACGCTCTGTTGAGTTCACTGTAATGTTGAAGGCAAGGGGCAACAAAGGGGAACCAATTCCAAAGGTGACAAGACCCTCCAAGGGGATGAGATACTGTACATTCCTGGTTTCACCTTAGTGCAAGGGAGAAAGGGGTCCACCAGAAAAGCAAAGGAGAAGCAAATACCTTTGATTTTAGCAAGCACTAAGGCCCAGGACACAAGATGAGCCTGCCCCCAGTTGCCTCTGCTGAAGGCTCCAGAAAAACTGCAGATGGAGCTAAAG
Source organism: Chinchilla lanigera (assembly GCF_000276665.1). Lineage (NCBI taxonomy): Eukaryota > Metazoa > Chordata > Mammalia > Rodentia > Chinchillidae > Chinchilla > Chinchilla lanigera. The sequence goes on from NW_004955439.1 coordinate 12,353,918, forward strand.
CCAGAGCAAGCTGCCTCAGGATATTGCCACTGCTGAAATTTTTTGGCCAGCAGGGGTCTCTAGGCAACCATCTGCATTTTGGGCTGGGCATAGGTACTGGTGGTGACCACCGTCTTTGTTAGCACAGGCTGCTACAAGAAAAGCCTAACAGACTGAGTGGCCTGAAGGACAGTCCCTTAGTGGTCACAATTCTGGATGCTGGAAATCCAAGGTCAAGGTGCTGGCAGACTCAGTCGCTGGTGAGGGCTCACTTCCTGGCTTGCAGATGGTCACATTCCCCCTGTGTCCTCCATGATGGGGAGAGCAAGCTCATTCTCTTCTCCTAAAGGAACTAATGTCATTATGTGGGTTCCACTTTCACAACTTTATCTAAGTCCACCTCCCAAAGGTCCCACCTCCGATCTCATTGGGGATTGGGGCTTCAACACATGAACGTGGGAGATAAGGGCACGAATGTTCGGCCCACACAGATGGCACAATACCTTCTCCTGTCCCAACCCTTGCTCTAATCAAAAGCCGGACAAATCTGCCCTGATTTCACACGTATCCCTGCTTTGACACTGGGGAAATGCAGTTTGGTACAGGGGACAAAGAAAGAATCCCTCCCGCCAGGCCTTCCCGTGTCAGGTAAAGGGTGCCCCCGGGCAGGGTGGAAACTCATTCCCCTTACTGAACTAGGCAAAAAGCCACCCCTTCCATGAGGACAACAAGTGATACCACCCTAATGCTCCGAACTCCTGTCCCTTAGCACAACCCTGGGAACTGGGCACACATCAGAACAAGGGTACCCACCCTGACACATGCTGGCCCTATTCTGATGGTGCTGACTCCAACCAGCATCAGTCCTGCCAGTTTCCTTGGCAGCTAACTCCAGGAGGCATCTTACTGCTTCTTGCTGGGTGGTTTCGTAGGTGGAAGGTGAGTTCAGAGAGCCATTCACAGTCCCATGGGAAGGCCTGAAACTACCGCACTGCTCATCCATACCTGACACCTTCTCCTTATATAACGATCATCCAGGATGACCCTACAGCCCCTTTTAGAGATACTACATGTCACAAGTAGTGACAGGCCCAGGTACATTTTTAAATGGGGAAATATTTAATTTTCTTATTTGTTCTCACCCAACCTGCCCAAAAACCCTGCCAAAAAATACCTACAACCACATCTGTCATGGTACAGTATTACTGTATCAGCTTGAGCTGCTCTTGGCTAAGTTCACCTTGCTGCCCGAGCTCCTAGTTCCTGAATCCTTCCTGATATTCCAGAGGGAAAAGAAAAGGAGACTGGCATTCACTGTATACATACCAGGTAAATACATAGTCCATTTTGACTGCATTCCTATCCCACCAAAGAAATAATTTGTCACATGGTTGGTAAGTAGAGAACTGGGATTGAAGTCACCACCCCCCATTTCCCTGGTATTTCCTGCCATTCCCTGATGGCTTGAGACCTAAGGAAGTGACAATAAAGAACACAGCATCTTTCCAGCTCAGGCAGGCAACGTGGCAGAGGCGGCATCATAAGCATTCTTGTAGTTACAGAATCACCCTCCTGGGCTCACCAGGGAGAGGCCATGGCTTTGCTCTTCTGTGCATGACAAGGGAATGTCCAGACCATAAGAGAAGTATCTTCCAGGCTTTGACAGAGGAATTCTCCCTCATGTGGAAGCTCTTTTAATAGCTCCGCTTAGAATTTCCAATACTGAGCTACTTTCATTACACTGAGATTAACAGAGAGAAAAAAGAGACAGAGAATAAATTTGAGAGATATGGGAAGGTCAATCCTTTCCTTTGTTAATTTCAAGACCAAGCTTGGATACCAATAAGTTTTAAAACCATCTAACCATGGGGCAAATGCCAAAAGATTAGTTTTATTTAGTGCAAGTCTACAACAGTGAAAAGTTTCATCAATGTCAGAATTCTCCTCACAATTCAATTTGAATAAACTTGGTTCTGATTAAAGCACTATTACTTCCAAGCTAAGCAGCCATTACACTGTAAACATGGACAAGAGGAAAACTTGTCCCTCTGATTTCTCCAAATGTATATTTAGGCCAGCAAGGAAACTGCTCCTCCCAATTCCTGTAAACTTGAGGCCTCATTTTTTTTCCTTGAATGAGCTTTAGAACATCTGTACAGATAAAGAAAAAAGAACCATGTTGCTTAAGAATACCTAAAGGGGAATTCTACAGCTGAAGTCTCCACTTACTGCCTCCGTACAATTTCTCTCTACAGATAAGAAAGTGAAAATGTTTTGAAGTTTAAATATATTCTCTAATCCCCCTCCTAATCTGGGTATTCTGGGCATTCATCACTTTTTTTAAGACACAACAGACTAAAGTAAATCTAAAATTTATGATTTGAAATAACATGGAAAGTTTTTTTAAAATGGAACTTGAAAGCCTGTATTCTGCTTAGTGTTGGAAAAGTACATCAACTTTCAATTTCCTCGCCCACACGTGAAGAGCCTTTAAAGAAAAAAAGGTACGCTCCTCTGGGAAATATACTCCTCGACTCTCACCATTTTATTGTCATCTTAACTCACAATGGGATGACCTTTAAGACCCAGGGTTTTAAGGTAAAAAATTTCTCCTTTTTTTCTACCATGGCTTAGCACATATTCAGAAGAAAACAAAACAAAACAAAATTCCACTAATTTTCCAGTATCTCCAGGCTTTTTCCAGTTGACTTTGGAAAGCTGATCACGAGTCAAATCTGCAGGGAGATTATTCATTTCCTATTCTTTTTCAAATTAACATGATTTATAAACATTTCTACACAACATAAGAAATACTGAAGTATTTCCTCCGCAGAATCTCATGGAGACATTTACATAAACAACCAAATTGCATAATAACTTTGGGATATTGAAGAAAATCCTTCAAAATGAAGTAGGAATTACACAAAATGATTTGCGAAAACAATTTGAAGTCCTTAACCATATAAAATAATCTCTTTCATGTATATATTATGTTAATTTTTATTGAGCATTTTGGTTAGGTGGAAATCAAAGAAATATACACATACATAGATATACAGGGAAAGCACTCTGGAAAAAATACTATGCATAAAAACTACAATTTCATTTATTTGCAAATGTATTTTCTTTTTATGAACCAAACAGTTATACATGCACATATATAACACTCAAACAAATAAAGCAAATTAAATTTTGATATATTTCTTATTAAATATTTGTTTTACAAATCTGAACTCAGATTTCAAAATATGAAATCACCATATTTCCTGTATATTACACTCTTCACATAAATTCTTAAAGACAACTACTTTTAACATTCATCAGAAATAAATGATAAATTTCCAGCTATGATCTTCCCCTATGAAACACGTTTCCAGAAAGGCCAACCTATTTAGGGAAGCGATACAGTAATGGCACAAACTATTTTACATGTTGTTTACACAGGGTATTTATTAACTGAGCCTAGCGAAGAGCAGAGCAGCACCCGGCCACTTTATCCTTGTGTGTAGTGCTGTAGTCACCAGAGATGATCCAGAAGCAGGTGGAATGGGAACATCTAACAGCCCCAATACACACACACACACACACACACACACACACACACACACACACGATTATGTTTAGAACTAAAATGTTCCCTCAAAAGTCTCCTGTGTTCAGAGGTGGGGCTTTTGGAAGGTCACTGGATCACAGGAACTATATATTCATTAGTGCAGTGCAGTAACCCACTGATGAGTTCAATACCTGAACATGCTGTTAGGAGTTGGGCCTGGTTGTAGGTGGGCTTCTAGGGAGGATGACCTAGAAAGACATCCTCTATTCTCCCTACCATCTCCCATGGATAAGCAGACTTGTTCCAACATGTCCTTCCACTATGGCATCTCTGCTTTAGAGCTATCTAGCCATGGACTGAACCCTCTGAAACCAGAAGCTGAAATAAACCTCTCTTCCTTTAAGCTGAAGATGTTAGGTATTTCGTTCCACCTACTAACAGAAAGTGACACACACTGCAGAAAGAGTAGCAGAAGACTTAAAGCTGAGTGGTACAATGGGGGTATTTTGAAGAGATGATTTTTAAAGGACATGAGAAAAAAAAGAGTACCTCTCTCTTCATCTAATACTGGAACATGATAATGTGCAAGGTTCTGTATCATCCATTCCACTTGATCCCTCCTGATGTCACTGAGAAGGCTGAGAAGCCTTCTATTAAGTTGTAGAAGGAATATACCCACTGGGGGTAGTTGCCCTGTCTTCAGTTCCTGCATTTCCCTCATTTATTTTAATTTACTCATTCAACAAACATTGATGGTGTCTTTATGTGCTAGGCTTTTGTAGGGTATAATGGAAGTCAAAACCTAAAATTCTTTGGTCTCACGAAGCATACATTCAAGGAGTGAGGGTGATGGCATGGTATGAAAGAGTTTAATAAGATAATTTGATCCAGCCAAGATTCATGGAATATTCCCTGAAGAGCTAAAGCATAACTAGGGGTCAAGTAACATAACAGGACCTTCCTACAGCAGCTATTGCATGTGCAAAGGCCCCACGGCAGGGCAGAGCAGGGGAAAATTAAGCACATCAGTGTGGCCAGACTCAGAACAAAGTGTAAAATGATGTAGAAGCAGGAGAGGCAGGCAAGTTCTTTTCAGTCATGCTAAAAAGTTCCAGAGTTTATGGGAACTTACTGAGGACTTGGGGGCAGAATGGTAGAGATGGGAGGTTTGGAATGCTCTATCTGATTCACATTTTAAAAATTCATTCTGACTTCAGGATGGAGAACATTAAGTGAGAAACAAGAGTAGATATAGGTAAGCTGGTTAGAAGACTACTACTACAAAAAAAAAAAAAGACTACTACGGTAGTCTGGGGGAGAGAATACAGCTGCTTGTAAGCTTGTATTATGTGTCAACAGTGGAGTTGGATAGAAGTAACAACCCCGAAGGTGAGGTATTGAAAAGTTGAATCAATAGGATGAATGACAGACTGTGTATACATCTTTGTTAGGAGTAATGCCTGCATGTAATTTGGACTCTGGCCAATCAGGAGAGACAGAATCAGTCTTCAAAACATCTTAATAATGCTACCAAAGCAGGAATCCAGATCCTGTACATTTTGATGCCAAATTCAAAGCTTCTCCTCTTTCCAAAAAAGGGAATATAAATGGATGGAGAAGGAAGAAGATAGGAGAGAGATTTGTTTTTCTTATTTATGAATCTACAAAGTACCAAGTTTCTCTGGCATAAAGTGCTATAATCAGAAAAGTTAATAATTTAAAGTCTATGGGTCATTGTACTCCACAGAATTCTAAAACCCAAATTACAGTCCCTAATGATGATAATAATGAAAATTTTCTACCATCATCATTAATAATATAAAATAATGTCCACTTAGTGGGAAATTTGTAGGAGAAAATGCAACAGGCATGTTTAAACTCTACACAAAAATTACCCTGTCACAGATGAGACCAATAAAGCTCAGAGATGTTGAGTTAGAATCTGTCCTTGCAAGAATCTGAAACAACTTCTTTTGGGGCTCATCATTCTGCTCAGAGTTCTAAGATCCCTTTCATAGTCTCAGCTCTAAAATTGTTCTTGCTTATTTAAGTCAAGGAGTATCTTAACTCCTGAGAATACCTTGGTTTCCCAAACACAAAACTTGAGACAACATATCAGCATTTCCTCTTATCCACATCCTTAATTCTCAGCACTTACAAATCTAGTTGTAGTTTAGAGCCAAGAAGGAGTCTCTCTCTCTCTCTCTCTCTCTCTCTCTCTCTCACACACACACACACACACACACACACACACGAGACAGAGACAGAGACACAGAGAGAGACAGAGGATATCATCGCTATGTATCTTAAAGTGATCTCTCAAGTCCTTAGTCTTTAATTTCTAATTGGTTTGGTCCCCATCATCATTCCTGCCTATACTTTTATTCCCAGATCCACCAAAATACAGTTCCACTGAACTTTAAATATACATGTGTATACTTATATATACATGTGTTTATATATGTGTTCTCATACATACATGTGTTTTCACAGGTAAAACAATTAAAATATCAAAAATATGGATAACTCAGATAATTCCAAAAATATGACAGGTTTATTTGTCATGTGCTGGTTTGTTAAATTCTAGGCTTTTGAAGTAATCCCTGTTTGTAAGAACTGGGGTTAACGGGTAAAACAACACTGTGATATCTTGTTTAAGTTCCTGTTACAGTTTGGATCTTAAATGTCCTCTGAAAGCTCATGTGGTGAACACTTGGGCCCCGTGCAGCAGGATTCGAACATGGAACTTTGGGAGGTGATTGGACTAGGAGGGTTCAGACCTCACCAATGGTCATCCACTGATGAATTCATAATGAATAAGCTGCTGAAAGGTAATGGAAATTTTATGAAGCGGGGCCTAGTTAGAAGTCGATCACTGGGGGTACATCTTCGAGGGCTATATTTTGTCCCCAGCAGCTTCCTCCTCCCACCATTCCCAGCCACCATGAGATGAGCAGCTTCATTCCTGCCATGATATCCTGCCATAGGCCCAGAGTGCTTGAAGCCAAGCAAGCATGGACTGAAACATCGGAAACCATGAACCACAATTCATCTTTTCTCCTTGAAGCTGATTTATCACAAGTACGCTGTCACAGCAATGGGAAGCAAACACAGTCCTGGAGAAACAGTCTGAGACGAGAATCTGGACAAAGTTCTCCAGAAAAGAGGCAGCTGTGAGCTTAGCAGTCTACACTCACACGAGCTGGAGAAGGGGACAATGCCCAACAGGAACCCAGGGCAGAGCATCAAGAGCATACAGAGAAGGCGATTTTTACAGAGTGAATATGCATTCTTATGAAGTTGGAGTATGTGACGTGCCCTGTGAAAGCACTCATGCCTTCTTTCTCTTTACAAAGGAGAAGCTCTACCTTGCAAAGGTAGAATCACTCACGCAAAGCCAGAGGAACAATTACTGGGGCTGATACTTTAGTCCAAATCTTCAAATAGCTACTATTTTTTCAACCTGACAAATATATTCAACCTGACAACTTAAAAACTTTCTCAATAGAAAATGCCTACAAGTGTTGGATAAAATGCAATAAACATCATTTTACAAGCTTGGTTGAGCTCAGAGAGAGAAAAGGATATACCCAGAGGCCAAAATGGGAAAGGAAACTAAACGGTGAGCAGGTGCTGAGCCTCAGGCAGCCCACAGGGATGAAGCTGTGAAATCCAGAAGTTTGGATTATAAGGACCAAAGATGGCTGAGGGTTTAATATGAGACCCACAAGTGCTGAGGGATGAGAATAGAGCTCCCCGTATATGTTTAGCCATACTGTGCTCCTCTAGCACATTTTGCTGTAACAGAATTCCACAGGCTGGGCCCTTTATACATAGAAGTTCTTTGGCTCATGGTTCATGAGGTTGGAAAGTCAAGGGCCAGGGAACATGCCTGGTGAGGACCTCCTTGCTGCATCATGAAGATATGGTGGAAGATAAAAGAGCGTGAGTATGAAAGAAAAGCAAGAGATCGAAATTGCTGCCTCCCACCCTTTGTAACTGGTATTAATCCATTCATCAAGCTGGCTCTTTTGTTATCTAAATACTTCCCATTAGGCCCCACCTCCCAGCAGTGTTGCATTGGTTAAGTTTCCAATACTTCGTCAGAGGGAGACATTAAAAATATAGCACCATGTAAAACTGAGACCTTTACAGGCTGACTACACAACACGTGCAAGGATACTTTTCTCACTGTGGGCTCTAGGTACAAATAAAATAGTCTCTCAGGGAATTTAGAACTGGGGTCTGAATTGTATTTTGTTTCAAAGTAAAATATACACTATCATTTAATGTAAGAACCCCCTCAAGGGATTCACACAAGTGGTCTCATATCAAAGGCATCTAGAGCACCAAACAGAAGCAAACACAAAACCTCTCTGTAGAGAAATATCCTTAACCAGACACCAAGGAATTTCACCAATACAGTCCACTAAAGATGAGTCCACAAATCAAAACCACAAAATACCCGAGGGGGAAAGAAATCCACCACAGATGCAGCCATAGACACAAAACACAGCAAAGCCAGATGCACATGCTTTCAAAATCTAAGTGTTCTTCCTACTGCTTCTTTTCCAAGAGATGAAACAGATAAGGCAGCTTCATTCCTGATCACTGTATTCACAGAAATGCCAGCCATGCTCCATCGAATTACACTAAAAAATCTATTCAGTCATTGAGAATGTTTCTGTTTGGACTTGATCTTAAAGGAAACAATGAATACGGCCTTCTAATTTGTAAGAACAGAAGGACTTACCCACATGTTTCTCAGATAATTTAAATGTAGTCCTCACTGGAAGAAAGCAAGTGGAACATTTTTCTTTTTTAATTCTCTTCTGGTTTTAGGAGCTCATGAGGATGCCTTTAGAGCCACGTGTCTTAGCCTTTCAAAAATGAAAAATAAAAAACCACCTCTGATCCGAAAAGTTATGTAATCATTGGCTGTAATCAGAGGAGGGTGGGAGAGGAGGCTGCACTGTTTGCCAAAACAAACAGTTCAGGAGACTAGAAAAACCCAACTCTTTTGTATTTGGCAGTCTCTCTGACTGTGAATCAGAGAAGACACAAATATCCTTTGAAGAAACCCAAAGTGGCCTATTGTAAACAAACATATACTCACTCCTCACATGCAGGCAACAGATGATAACCCAAAGTCTCATGCCATGAGGGTCTTTGTCTCAATATGAGTTCTAGGTGGAAATAATAAAAAAAGTCTGTCACACAGTTCATAATTGAGATCTGACTTCCACTTGAGTTTCAAAGTAAAATCTACACTACCATTGAGTGTAAGAAACCCCTCAATAAAGGATTAATGTAAGAGTGCTTGGATCAAAGCCATCTGGATCATCGGCCAGAAGCAAACACAAAATATCTCTGTAGCGAGATATCCTTACCGGGGCCAAAAAGGAAGAGGAAACTGAATGGTAAGCAGGTGCTGAGGCTCAGGCCCCTTTCTAATTGGGAATCAAGGCAAAATCTATAAGAAAAACGGAGTTCTTTCCTGCAGTAAAGAAATTACTGGACAGATTTGCAATGCTTTGCTCTAGTCAAGGACAGGAAGAAGAAAGCTGAAATTGATTGCGGAGTAAGAGAAAAAAGGCCCCTTCTGAGCAGACGGTGACACAGGCCAGCGTCAGGCAGCGTGGTAATGGTGTTTTGCTGACTCCTCACAAATCCTTACGAGGCTGGCTTCCAAACCAGATTTTCTGACGAGAAAACTCCACAGAGCCACTAAATATAAGAGTCTTGTCCACACTTTTCCGATGCCAAAGCCTAGCATTTTCAGGAGACCTTGTTCATAAAATCCATATTTGAGCCAAAGTTTCATGGAAGCCAGGAAAGAAAAGAACCTTCTTCTTCAGAGAGCAGAAAGCTCCCATCTTCACCGGAGGCCAGTTTTAAAGTCAAGTGTATTTTATATTTGCAGCCAACAAACACAGAGACAGATAGACAGACAGAAATGCTCTGCTACCTCCTAATTCCAGTTCACAGGTAGGTCAAAGTGAGATGCCAAATATCTCAAAATGAACACACCAAAAGGATGCCAGCTACGCTCTACCTAGAGGCAAAGTAAGGGGTTGAGCATGAGCTTGGTGGTTTTCTGGGCAGTTCTAATAAGAACGAGAATACAATCAGCAAGTGGTGTCAGCAGAAAGAGAAAGAAACTGAAAAGAGGCGAAGGAGGAAACAGAAATGAAGATGGTAGGGCAGGTGCCAGGTAAAAAGAGCGGGAGAAAGGAGGAGTAAGAAAGAAACAGAGAAAGGATGAGGGAGGCATAAAATACAGATAAAAGAGGTCAACTAAAACAAGTCTTTTCTGGAATGATTTTAGTAAAGAGAGATGCAAATGCTTTCCCTGGACAAGGAAGAACCATAAATCGGGTTATACATGTGCCCACTCTGGGTTAGCAACCATGCCACGTTTGACACAGACTATAGGGTGCACACGACTGCCCTGGCTAGCAGAGAGCTGAAGGTCAAAGGAGAGGAGGAGAAGGAAGGAGAGACTGACGAGTGAATAAATAACTCCAGTATAAGATGGGAGGCAGCGAATATCACAGGGCCAGTACACATTAGGTACCACAGTCTAACAGGAAGGAGATGTACCTCTTAGCTGGAGCAGAGGAAGGTAGTTGGGAGATCAAAGAAACTTCAGTAAGAGATAACACTGCAGGGGACCTGAGGGTGTGGCTGGCCCTCCTTTCCTAGGGGTCCCAAACAGATCCCCTCCACTGCTACCAGAGTAGCCTTAGCATGTGACTGTGCTGAGTTCCCAACCCTGACCTGGGAGGTCTGCCTCACCACGTCCATTTACCAGCAAACACAGGGCCAGGGATTTAGCTCAGCAGCACAGCACCTGCCTGCCAAGCGCAAGGTCGTGAGTTTGATTCCCAGTACCGGAAAACAAACAAACAAACAAAAAAAAAACCAAGTAATAATTTCTCAAATACCAGCAAACACTTTATCACCCCCGCATTCTGAGCACACACTTATTTTCCTGCCTACTCATCAGAGCAGGAGGGAGGAACCCAGGTCCTGGGTGCTACTCCAAAACTTAGGAGGATATTACCAGTATGCTTCGTTCCCTCCCTTACAGCTCTTCAACTATAATTTCAGTAACAAAACTTCAGCTACTACACAATTATCAAGAAATGTTTCTGATTTGTTAAAGTAAAACCTGCCTCCCTTCTAGATGTGTGGATGGACATTACCAAAGAAAAATACAAAGTCCCATGTGGGTTCTTATCACAATCCTCATCCTGCATAAGCTGTTTTCAAATCACTGTTCAGTGGCTTGGGTTGTCAAAAATATACAGAAGCATCTTCCCCTGCAGCTCAGTGAGAATATTCACGCAATTATCCACCATGCTGTTCATCTTGTTTGCTGAGTGATTGAATTGCAGCTACTTTAGGCTTTCACAAGATTGTCTGAACCATAAATATTTTCCTGATGATAGTATATGCAGGTCTAGTTAAGAGCTGACCTTCTGTTTTGCTTATAATAAATTACCTCTGCAAGTAAAGCAAATTAATGGCTGTTTATCTTTTAACCAGCCCACAATGATTTGGCAGAAAGAATGAATCAATATTATTACATTAGCATTTATCACACCTGACATAATAGTTATACAAATCGAGCACAGGGCAAGGTTTTATAGCTCCGTTAGGATGCAAAAACACATCATCTGAGCAAAGATGGAATATTGTACAGCAGAACAAACCACAGATTCCAGACCTGTACCCATTCCACAACCCACCTGAAAAAGTTATTTTACCTAAGGGTACAATTTTTCCAAAAGTCTCTGGGCAAAGTATAGCAGACCCTGCAAGGTTTTTCTTTCCCTCGTCTGGTAGATAAAACCTCTTAAAGACCTAGTACAGTGCTCTGAGCACTGCCCAAAACCCACTTCTTAAAGAAAACATGTTCACACCAAGTCCAAGAATTCAAACAAGGAGGCACTTTGTGTCACAAATCAGAAGCACATCCATAACCCACATATGGTCATGAGCAGAACGAGAGGCAGCTTTCAAAAGTAACCAGCCAAGAAGAGTTAACAGTGAGGGCTGTCTGAGAGATCCCGAGGGCCCAGTCCAGCCCAGAGACGGAGCCTCTTGCCCCAACTCTGCATTCACGTCCACGCCAGGGACAGCCTCCTGTCCTCCACAGTCAGCCCTCACCTCTGGCTCCACCCAACATGCTCCAATGTTCTTCCTACACCTTTGTAAAGTTTTGCAACTTATTTTTTCTTTACAAAAAAAAAAATTACAAATTATATTACAGAAAATCAAAGAAACGATTTGTTAGAATTTGACCAGAAACAGAAGTCAAAAAACTGCAGATTGGCCGGGCTTTGCATCAACACCAGTACCCTTGAATACTTAGAAACAGCATGAGTCAGGGCCGTAGCTAGGATGACCGATGTCCTTTCCTTAGGATGTGGAAAAGACACTTCAGCCTTCCAAGACAGCTGTGGCCCTGAGTGAATGCTTTAAAAGGGGGAAGGGAGCTTTAAAAGGACAAAGGAAACAGAGCAGTGCTCAGAACATGATAGAAACAACCTCCACTTTTATTAATTTTTCTTCAAATGGAAGATCTTCCACTGACAGCTTCTGGTAGCTCATCGGATGTCCTGATGTTCTGTACCGGCAGCCGCTTCTATGTTCTATGAGGTTCTTCTTTGAGAAGCTCTTGACTTCTGGGTCTGAGGAATCAGAACCTTCTGCCAGTGGGCCTTGCTCCCTTCTAGCAGTTCAACTCTCTCCACTTCTAAATGTGAAACACTGACTTAAGAAAAGCTTATCTGTAAGATCTTCCAATCTCTTATCTATGACTGGCAGTAACTTTAAGAGGATTTTGTATTTTTCATCATTTGCCCCCAACATTTTTTACTCAAAAAAAAACCCTTATGCATAAATTTCTGTTCATTAAATTAAAGATGACACACTTGTAATTCAAATTTATTAAGAAGAAAAACTATTAATAAATAAAGATAAAATAAAAATAAAGGCATTTATGAGAAGAAAACTTTGGCATCTCTTCTTATTTTAAAGAGAAAAAAATAAAATAAAACAAATTTCAAAACAAGATAGTATGAGGATAACAATGGTTAATACGTTGTGTATTGTTATCTTTAAATTAGTTACTCAGAGTAAAGATATCAGCATTTAATTGTCCAAACAATATCAGCACAAGCCTTTCTTTTCAATGCACTAAGGGAAATTAGTAGTATAACTATCTTAACTATCTTTTATATATTTTTTTTCTTTTTTCTTTTCCCTTCCTTCTTTTCTCTATTCCTCCACCTGTTTCTCCTTCCTTTTGAAGTTTCTTCTCACTGTAACATATCTACTTTACATTTTGGATCTTATTTACTCTTTCAACTTCTCACAGTAGGGAGACACATGTGCACCAAGTTTACTTCACTTATGAGTACGGTCTCGAGTTGCATCCATTTACCTATAAAAGTCTCCAGTTTATCCTTCCTTATGTAGCTTAGACCTCTTCATCACAAGAGGTCTAAGAAACTACAAGTGTTTGTGGAGGAAGGAGGTTTGTGCAGCTCCATGAAACAGTACCCCCACCAAATGTTGACAATGGCTCAGAATTTTCTTTAATATGTATTTGACATTCAATCTATAGCTTTAACCACAACAAAGGTTAAAAAAAAAATTTCAACCATGATAGCACCAAATAATCCAGAAGCGTTCAAAGCATCTGGAAGTAAAATCTTGTGAGTAGTATTTAAAACACACAGAGGAAGAAATACATAGTTGGATGGGTGAATTGGTACCACTTTGGAAAAGTGAACAGGGACCTACTCTGTGAGCCAGCACTTCCAGCGTTAAGTATTCCCTAACAGTAGTGTGCACAGATGATAGCCGAAATGGTCATCCCAGCGGCACTACCCAGAAAAGCACCACATGGGAAACAACCCTACTGTCTGGCGTAGAATGGATGAACAAAGTGATTTATGTACAAGATGGACTACTACAAAGACATGAAAATGAACTGTGCCTACACAGTAGGGCGAATGGCTCATAAATAGAGTGTTGAACAGAAGCAGCCATGAACCCCAAAGACAACCCCAAATGATGTAGATTTGTTTGATTCCCATTACATGAAGTTTCAAAAACAACCACTAGCCTCTGCCGTTAGAGCTGGGGAAGGGAGACGGATGTTAGTGACTAGAAAGCACCTAAAGGAGCTTGCGGAGCCTTGGTAGCCAGTATAACTGAATTATACAGTGAAAGTTTACATTAAAATTAATACAGTAAAGACATATTACCATTAACCCCTTTCAAAATACCTCTGTTCTCGCTTGGAACACACTTACCTTTTATGGTTGCCACTTTCTGAAGTAGTCCTGGAAATCCTCTTTTGTGAGTGTCTTCATGGAAGTGATCAAAAATAGTTAACTGCTGCTACTGAGCGCCATTCAATGGAAAGGAGGCTCATATAAAAACTGTGGTGCGTCCTCATCCACCTTATTCACTGCCTCTGAAACTGTGCAACTTCTGGCTCTTCCTCCAAGCAAAAGTACCATGAAAGGTAAACATTTTTAATCAATTTAGGATGTCAAGATTGCCATGACAGTGCAACTAAGGACACTCAGGAAAGAGGACTTCTAGAACGGCTTCAGGAAGTGGCAAGAATGATGGGATACGTGCACTCAAAGTCAGGGGGAGTATTTTGAGGGGGATTAACAGCAATGTACCTATTACTTTAATAAAGTTTTTTTTAATTTAAACATTCATTATATGTTTTTTGTCATACTTCACACATTTTTTGAGCTCGCAAAAAACAGCGTATTCACTTTGTGATGACTCATTAAGCTGTCAGATGAATTGTGCATGCTAATATACATGTTTCTCCTGCACTACCTTCACTTCTAGTAACTTTTAAAATCATTATAAAAATACTATTCAATGTAATATAGAAAATACAAATAAGAAAAAATTGCCTGCTTGTCAGCCTATCACCCAGAGATAACCACTGGCTAGATTTGCAGAGTAACTACACAGGGATCGTTTTCCACTACCATAATCTTATTTCTACTAACTGCTCTATCACAACCCATAACATGTATGTACAATGAATTATTCAACCAACACTTGTTTTGCCACACATTTAGTTGTTTATACTTAATCATTATTATAATCAACAGTGTAAGAAACATATCCCTAGCTAGATCTTTAGCCACATCAAACGATTATTTTCTTAAGACAAATTCCCTCAAGAACATCTGTATCAAAGCCAAGTGTGGTGGTGCATGTCTGTTACCCCAGGGAGGCTAAGGCAGGAGGATCACAGATTTAAAGCCAGTCTGGGCTACATAATGACTACATAACAAAATCCTATGGGAAGGAGAGGGGAAGAGAGGGGAAGCAAGGGCAGGGGAGAAAAAAAAGAAAAAAACTAAGATTGTATCAAGAGGTAGATAAGAAATTACCTCCAGGAAGGAGTGTTACTAATTTATGTTCCCAACAGATGTGTTTAGGAGTTCCTATTCATGTGAGATTAATCTTTGAAGAGTTCAGCAAGAGACAATCAAGCAATGTTGCATCACATATTGGGATCTTTCCCCTCACAAATAGGATTTTTAAAATGGATTTCAGAAAAAATGAATAAAGAATTCAAACTAAAATTTCCCATAAGATTGAAAAGCCTAGAACAGAGCAATCTCAAATAAATAACATAATGATGCATCTCAAGGTCCTAGAAAAACACATCTGAAACTAATGGAAAGAAATTATAAAAATCAAACAGAAATTAAAGAAGCCGAGACAAAAAAGGCAGTACAAAGCAGCAATGAGCCAAAGAATTGGTTCTCTGAAAGGATAGAAAGGGATCTGAGGATGAGGGAAAATGAGAGAGAGAAGAGGGCAGCAGGAAATAAAAGGGATCTCCAGATGCAATGTGCACCAATTCCCTGCAAGGAATGTAGATATACTAATTTTAAAGATTGAGAAAAAAAAAAAAAAAAGAAAGAAAATCCCAGCTATATGAGACACAACTCCTTGAATCACAGGTTGGCAGCAAAGAAGTGGCATGTGGGAGGCAGAGTATGGCCAAATGGTCCTCACCCATTCCTTTGTGGAGGTTTGTGCAAAGTATCTGACCCTCCAGTCAGAGGTGTCTGAGAGGACCCGTGGTTTGTACATTTCACAGGCCCAGGAAACTCCTGGGTTTTGGTGACCACGGAAGCCCAAGCTTGGCACAGCAGCGCAGGAAGACTGAGCCCTCCTGGCAGGCTGGGATCAGCACACAGTGACAGTCTCCTGCTTTTTGTGTTTTATGAAACATATATAACCTGAATATATTTTTGTCTGCATAATGCTGAGGATAATGTATCGAAGGGTAAAACATGCTTCCAAATGGGAAACAGATTATTCCCTAGGTTGTCATCAACAATTAATCAGAAGATCCTGAAATTCTTTAAGATTTGAAAGAAACAGAGCAAGACACTCATCTCCTTTCAGCTTCCTGCCGACTCCGTGGGCTCCTGTCATCCTCCTCAAGCACCTTTGTCTCATTCCTTTGAGAAGCCCACAAGCTGGGCCCTCCGGGGTCCTCTTTCCATTAGCAAAAATGATTAGATTAACTATTTGAGAGTGATCATTCCATTTGAACATCCTGGAGTGAATCTACAAACTCAGTGATAGCATCATAGATGGTGTTGACAATGTTTGAGCACTTAGTCATCCTACAATCTTTTATTGAGCTTTCTACCAATAGATATAGGTCCTCATTTAATACATGAGATTGTCAAGAAAAACACAGGAAATCTATCTGGAGGATCCTGGTGTGAGATCCACGGATTCACATTTCCCCCTCATTTTTAATCTAGACAGACAAAGGCAAAAGGAAGGATTTACTACTCCCAACCGAAGAAAAACAGAGAAATCTAGGGCAAGTAGTCATGAGACCTAGAACAAGAGTACTGTATTTAAGTGTGTTTCTCCATAGTGCCTAGTGATCAGTACTGCCACCAACCTCAGGATTACAGCAAGGAGAACCCAATTTTCCCCAGGAAACAAATAAGTGGAAATACTGACATTGAGTCAATCCTACACACTTCTTACGAGTGAGATTTTTACAAACATAAACAATGGAAAATATACGTAACAAAAATACATGCAACCACATGGTGGTTTTCATACGGAAAATTGTTTTAAACATTGAATCCACATCCTAGGAAAATATGATGGATGTGAAATATTTAATCCTTACTTCACCTCCAACTCTGCAACCAATGCTTACTCATTCATTGAGCAAGATAACTCGACTTCAGCACTACTGACGTTTGCGGCTAGATAATTTTTGTTGTAGGGAATGCCCTGTGCACTGCAGTACATTTAGCAGCATCCCTGGCAACTGCCCATGCAATGCCAGTAATAATCCCGCATCGCCAGACTTTGCCAAATGGCCTCTGGAGAACAAAACGGCCCCAGGTGAGAACCACTACATTGAGGGGGCCAGAGTAGTGAAGCTGGAAGAAACATTTGATCAAAACAGGTCCTAACCCAGATTCAACAATTGGTTAATTGTGTGTTATGTGTGTGTGTGTGTGCGTGCGCGTGCACGTGCATGTGTGTGTGTGAGATCTGTAAAGAATTCTAGACCCTTGCTACCCAAAAGAATGACGATG
The DNA here is from genome assembly GCF_000276665.1 of Chinchilla lanigera. Classification (NCBI taxonomy): domain Eukaryota; kingdom Metazoa; phylum Chordata; class Mammalia; order Rodentia; family Chinchillidae; genus Chinchilla; species Chinchilla lanigera. The sequence continues at coordinate 12,371,096 of NW_004955439.1, forward strand.
TCATACTCCTCAAACAGATTCCATTAGCTTCAAATTTCAATGGATTTGGGGTGGCTTGGAATTCTGTATTTCTAATGAGTTTACAAGCGAAGCCCAGATGACTGATTCACAGACCACATGATGAGTAGTGAGTTCCTAGATCATTCAACTCAACTGGTTAGTAGAATTCAAGTGGAGAAAAAATGGAGCATCTAGGAAAGAAAAAAGAAATATAGAAACAATATTGTACCAAGGATCTAGTAGTTTAAATTCTGCTGTCTCAGCAGCACAGTGAACCCTAAATAAAACTTGCAGCAAACCAAAGATACTTCCTTCAGCATTTAAACACTAAGCCTCTGGATCTAAGGCAACATGCAATAGGTACCATTAGTTGGCAGGATGGGTAGCTACATGGACTCCAGGTGAATTATTTGCAACATAAATACCACAAAACAGGACCTGAATATTATGAGTCTGTGTGAAAGTGGGCCAGCCCCCAACCACAGCATTTTCCCCAACAGAACGGGCATTCACAACCATTCACTCCAAGTGTTAGAGCTGAGCCTTTAAGTAAAAATAATTTGCTACAAACATCGTGTTGATGGAATGGTTACTGAGCATCTTTAATGAAGGAATAACAGTAGATATTAAATCAAATAGAACCCACAGTAGTTGAGTCTTTCTTGACAGTTTCATTCTAGATGTCTGGCATCATTCAGGGTTTTATTACTTTTTCACAGAGCTCTTAAGACATATTATAAATCAACATCTTGGATCATCATTCTTATCATAATCATCCAGATTGGATGTGTCAGAAAATTACTGTATGAGGATGAAGAGTGCTCTATGCAAATGGTTCAATTTTATGGACATATGCAGAACTTTATGAAATGAGTAACGGCACTAACAGTATTTTTAAAAAGAAGTTGAAAATATATTTTCATGATCTTTTCATGGATAACTCTTTCTCAAAGTCATTCATATCTATACTGTTTAAACCCCTCAGTTAACTTTTATCCTGATAAATAAAATAACTCATTAAGCATGTATATGTATTTTTTTAAGCTTACCTAAAATCCAGGAAGGTAAAGTATAAAAAAATGATGTAACAGGAAGAATGTTCACAAAGATTAACAATGTAATATTTGCAGCTTTGATTATAACTTTTTTTTTGTTTTTTTTTAGTTTAAAGATAAAAGAATGAAAACATCTTAAACACACATACACCTAGAAAATAACACAAAAACAATAAAAGCAATAGAGAATCTCAGACAAGGTGATAGGAAATTAATAATGGTTGTTGTATTACATATTGATATCCTCAATTTGGATACTAAGATAAACAAATACAGACTTGTAAGACTGATCACACACTTAAACATTAACTGTTCATTTCAACAGAGCAATCAAAGTCAGTAGTACAACTATGTTAGCTATCCTGTGTATTCTGAGATTCCATCTCACTCCAGAGAGAATTGGCTATCATTAAAAATCAACCAATAACAAACACTGGTGAGGCTGTGGAGAAAAGGGAACCCTTCTCCACTGCTGGTGGGAATGCAGACTGGTGAAACCACTGTGGAAATCAGTTTGGAGATTAGTCAGTAAACTAGGACTAGAGGCCCCACTCAATCCAGCTATTCCCCTTCTGGGTATTTTCCCAGAAGAACTGAAAACATTGTATCACAGTGGTATATGTGCACCCATGTTTATAGCAGCACAATTTGTAATAGCTAAATCATGGAAGCAACCCAAATGCCCATCCACTGAAGAATGGATATAAAAGTTGTGGTATTTTTACATAATGGAATATTACTCAGCTATAAAGGAAGATAATCTCAAGGCTTTTATAAGAAAATGGACACAGCTAGAGAACATACTCATAAGCGAAATAAACAAGACCTGCATGTGTGAACACTGTATTTTCTCACTAGTGTAAAACCTAAAAGAGTTAATAAAATTAGAAGGTACAATAGACATTGTGATAGGGCAGGTAACTACTCAAAAGGAAAGGACAACTGGGATGAGGGAAAAGAGAAAAGAAAGAAGGGGAAAATATAAACATATATGATTATAACTTTTAAAATAACACTGTCACTACTTGAATTGTCAAGATTTGTGAGAATTTACACTAAGCAAAAAAATCTTAAGATTGAGTTCTAAGTGTAGTATATTATTTTTGAAAGTTGGCATAATTTTTTTGTCCAAACAAGACAAAATACTTATTAAATTATGTCCCCACAAAGAGCAAATTCTCTATGTTCCTACCTTCCATATTAGTTCCTTGATTCATACGTTTTTTTTAAATCAAGGGATTGATAATAAGTATGTGCATTTTAAGAAATTATTTTTAAAAATTTTTGGCTTAGGGCATCTTGTTAGAGTTGGTATTTTTCTTACATTTTTCTACATTTTTAATATTACTCAAGTGTTCAAATGCTGGTTGTGAAATATACAGCAACATCCTGACATCACATCTTATGTTTGTAGCACTTTGACTTCAAGGACATTTTAGTGTAATTTTTATGAAAAGGACACTATATTTCTAATATACAAAAATTCAAACAATCAGAATGCCATATCCCCTGCTATTCTATATAAAGGCAGTTTATCTTAATAGTATGTAATTTCAATGAAAACAACTGAACATCTACAGTGATTAGATTAATCCATCTACCGTGATATTGCTATGCACTGCTTTATTTAGCACTCAGAACAGCCTTACACATAGGCATTATTATTATGGTTTTCAGTTTGGAGTCTGAAAAGTCTCAAAAAGATGACGTATTCTCTGCAAATCACTTAGCTATTGGTGAGGAAATCAAGGATTTAAATCTTGGCCTTTGCTGCTTTTCTCTTTTTGAGGCACAAGGTGACATAGGCTATAAGAGACAACAGTCTACCAGGCATGGTAACACATACCTGTAATCCCAACACTTGGGAGGCTATGAGGCAGGACTGCCATGAGTTTGAGGTCAATGTGGACTATATAATGAGTTCAAGGCCAGACTGAATAAAATGATTAGATCTTATCTCAGAAAAGAAAAGAGTGGTCTAAGGCTGATGCAAGAGGATTACAAGTTCCAGACCAACCTGGACAACTCGGCAAGACCCTGTTTGAAAAACTAAAAAAGGCAGGGAAGTAACTCAGTGGTAGAGCACTTGCTTAGCATGTGTGGGCCCCAGGTCCAGCCCTCAGTACCACACAAGCACATGTGCACGCATGCGCGCACACACACACCAAAAAACCCATAATGGTCCATGGCTTCCTAATGTGCAAATACACCTGTGCTCTTCATAGATTAAATATTCCATGGCCCCACTCACTGGCTGTTATCAGGTCTTCTACACTTCGTGGTTACAATATTTTAAAGTGTTTCAAACAAAACACAGTAACTTGCTGTTTCCTGTCTACTGACTACCATTTATCATTCATTCATTCTTCCATTCATTAACTCATTCACCATTCTTTTCACAAATATTTAGTGAACACCTACCAAATACAGGATAAATAGTGTAAACAGCCAATACACATACAACTTCCTACTTGTTCTTTTTTCCAATGTTCTACTCAGATTGCAATCAAAGAAATCTAAATGATCCTATAACCAGCCAGGGTTCAAACTAAGGTATAACTGCCTGACTTGGTCTTCCATTTGAGGAGACAGCACCTAATGTACTGGACACAGATTACTCACTGGTGGAATTTGATGGGATTTTAAATGAAATATATATAGACAAACATTGCTTGGACTAACATTAGGAGAATGTTATTTCCTTCATAATTTTCTTTTAATCATTCCGATTACATTAAAAAAATTTATCATTTGGGGCTAGTACATTTTAAAAATTTCTAATAACTTGATAATCTCTTATTTTTAGCAATGAGAAATCTTTAGTCTTTTTTAGAAGACTAAAAGATTCTTTAGGATCATTTACAACAACTCTACCTAGTTAAAATTTAACATCTTTTTATTACACTTATTTTTAGAGTTACTTTTTTTCTCATAGCAAGTGAAACTGGTGTTGTTTTCATATAGAATAGGGATATAAAGTTTCTTTTATAAATGATTTATATATAAAAGTCATTCTATTTTTAAAATAAGGAAAGGAAGAAGTAAAAAATATCATTATTTACAGGTGACATGATCCTCTACTTATGAGACCCAAAAAATTCCACTGAAAGACTCTGAGATTTAATAACCTAATTTAGTAATGTAGCAGGATACAAAATCAACACACAAAAATCAATCATGTTACTATATACTAATAATGAATTCACTTAGAAAGAAATTACCACTAACAGCATCAAGAAAAATTAAATACTTGGGAATTAACCTAACCAAGGAAGTAAAAGACCTCTACAAGAAAAATTACATCACTCTGAAAAAAGAGATTGAGAGGACATAAGAAAATGGAAAGGTATCCCATGTTCCTAGGTAGGCAGAATCAATATAATCAAAATAGTTATACTTGCACAACTAAAATGTTTATTTAATGCAATTCCAATCAAAATATCAACAGCATTCCTCACAGATCTAGGGAAAAGAATCCAAAAATTCATATGGAATCAGAAGAGATCCAGAATAACAATAGCAAAGAAGAAAGCATCACAATGCCAGATTTGAAGTTACACTAAAAAGCTACAGCGATAAAAACACCATGGTACTGGCATAAACAGACATGTTGATCAATGGAATAGAATAGAGGAAACAGAAGCAATCACCGACACATTTAGCTATTTGATCTTCGACAAAGGGGCAAGAAACATACACTAGAGGAAAGACAGCCTCATTAATAAATGCTGTGGGGAAGCTGTATAGTCACATGCCAAGATTTAGTCCAGATGTAGCTCTCACCATGTACTAAACTAAAACCAAACCAGATCAAAGATTTAAATTTTAAAACAGAAGTAATGTGCTGGAAGGTACAATAGGTAAAACTCAAAAAGACATAGGCATAGCCAAGGACGTTCTAAACAGAACCCTAATGTCACAAGAAATAATAACAAGAATCAACAAATGGGATCATATCAAACTAAAAAGCTTCTGCACATCAATGGAAACAACCAAAAGAATGAAGATACAATCTACAGAATGGCAAAAAAGTTTTGCCAGCTGTTCCTCAGACAGAGTATTAACATCTAGAATATATAAAGAACTCAAAAAATTGAAGCCCCCCCAAATAAAAGATCAAAAAATGGGAACTGAAATGAACAGACACTTCTCAGAAGAGGAAGTACATATGGTGAGTAAATACATGAAAAAATGTTCAACTTTTTTAGTCATTAGAGAAATGCAAATTAAAACAACACTGAGATATCATCTCACTCCTGAAAGAATAACTATCATCAAGACATCAAAGAATAACAAATGTATGGGGGGGTATATCTAGATTGTTGGTAGGTATTATGGTTTTTGTCTAGATGTCCCCCCAAAGCCTAAGGCAATCATAGATGGGGCTTTTCAGAGATGACTGGATCTAGAGTGTGTGATGCTGAGGATTAAGTGTGTGATGCTGCGATTAAGGGTGTGTGATTACTAATCAGTCCACTTGTTGGTTAAGCATACTTCTGGGTGTGGGTAATGGGAAGGACAACCCTAGGTGTGAGTGCTACCTGCCCCAAAGCATGTGCCCTGGATAGAATATAAGGGACAGAAAGCGGGTTGCTTTCATAGCTGCTGCTGCTTCACTACTTTGCTGTTTTGCTGTCTTCTGCCCACCATGAACTGTTTCTTCTCTGTGATGCCTCTCTGCCATGTCACCTTGCCTTGGGGTCAGTCAACTATGGACTGAAACTTCTATAAACTGTGAGCCAAATAAACCTTTCCTCCTTTAACTTTGGGTGTCAGGTATCGTCTCAATGATGAGAAAAGTAACTAAAACAGTGGTAATGTAAACTAGCACAGCCACTATGGAGATTAGTATAGAGATTCTTCAAAAAAACTAAAAATAGAAATTACACTTGGTGCAGCTAGTCCCCCTTTATGTATCTTCCCAGAAGAGTTAAAGTCATCATATTACAGTGCTACATTTATATCCATGTTTATAGCAGCACAATTTATAATCCCTAACTCTTGGAAACAGCCTATATACCCCTTAACAGATAAATAGATAAGGAAAATGTAGTTTTGGGATAAATGGATGCACCTTGAGACCACAAAGTTAAGGGAAATAAAACAAACATACAAGTTTAAATATCAAATTATTTGTCTTACAGGAGAAATCCAAAATATAAATAAAGAGCAAAACAAAAGATAATAGGAAGTAGGGAGATATTTTTTAAACAGGGAGGGGAATAAAAGATGAAGGAAAGGGGAGAGAATGGAGGTGAGAGAGATTAAAAGAGAGAATTGGAGAAAACAATGGAAATAGAGCTTTTGCAAATCAGAAGGGGAACATTTATTGGAGGGACCATAGAGGGATTAGGGAGGAAGAGACGGAAAAAAATTAAAATGTGTTAGTACATGTACAAACTCCCCACAATAAATGTATTCATTGTGTACTGCAAACATATACTAATAAATACATAAAAATATTTTTGAAAGTTAAAGAAAATTTAAGGGCTGGGGATATCGCTCAGCAGCACAAGCACCTGCCTAGCAAGCACACAGTCCTGAGTTTGATTCCCAGTACCAAAAAAAAAAAAAAAAAAAAATCCGTTAAACAATGAAAATATGACTTTTCAGAGTCTGGCAAAACAACCCTACATGTTTATAAAAATCTATGTGCATATATGCACATGTGTGCGTATATGCATATGTATTTGTATGTGTATACATGTATGTCTATAATACAGTAATATCTCACTGATCTATAAATCATTGTTTGGAGATCCCTTGTATCTGGAATAAACCTAAAACACAGTAAATAAACAAGCAGTCAGAAGAAATATCACAAAATGATTTCCCAAGAATCCATGTGCTCTCCAAAAATCTCAAAGTGGATCACAAAGTAGCTAGCAAGAGAGACAGAAAAACATTCAGAAACTCTAAATTAAATGGGATTGAACAAGATCTGTTTCCTACAGGACTTAGGGGAACTTTAACATGTTAAAGTGTATTGAAATTTTCCAAGGAGAAAATAAATCGCTATCTCCTAAACTTAGCTAAAAGTTCTTGTTTAGCTCAAGGCTCTTGTTAGCCTTTCTAGTAATGAGTATGCCTACATTTCTAAAGCCCTCCTAATGAATTTTCCAAGTGCGTTTATATATATAGCGTCTCATTCCCTTCTCACCATGTTGTACAGAGTGGACTGAGCGACAACTCTAATTTCCCTGTAATGAGGCAGAAGCCACGGCTCAAGTCTATCACCCCTGCTTGCCTGTCCAGACGTCAGCATTCAGATTTCCCTGAAAATATTTAGGAACTCTAAGTACTCTTTAAGAGAGATGTGCTGCAATTTAATATTACACAGTGCTTCTCCTGAAGCCTTTCTGTATTTATTTCCTCATAGAAGTGACAAAGGTCTGACACCCATTCTTGAAAATGGGTCAAAAGTGCTGAGTCAGTGCCACCACAGAGATGCTGCTGAAACAATGAAGAATTTTCCAGGAACTTTTAGGTAGCATTTTCTGGTGGAAAAAAAAGAAGTTCCACAAAGAACATTCTTTGTTGAAGTGAAAGCTTAGTCATTCAGAGGAGAAAGAGAAATCCACCCGGGTCCCCATCGTTGTGAGGACAGCGGGTGCTGGGGTCCTCAGCCCAGGGTGCTGGGGTAGGCCTAACAGAAAAGGGCACAGGGGCCAAGGAGCAGGAATACTATGCTGGCCAGCCCCAGAGATGGAGGCCAGTGGGGAGAGGGTGGGAGATAGGCAGCAGCCAATGCATTGCTGACAGGACCAAGTGGACAGGCTGTGGGCAGGGCCTGAGAAGACAACAGCTCTGGCTGAGCCTCCACCTCACCTAAACTGGCTTCATAATCCTCAAAACCTCACTCGCACACCCTGGGTTTCAGCTCTGAAGTCAACACACTGTCAGTGATGATGCCCTATGTTCTGTAGCCCACAGCTGCCCCAGACAGAGTCTGAGAACCTCCCAACGGAGACCCTCCACGACCATGGTCCACACAGTGTGCCCTGCCCAAGGTGACTGCAGCACCTGCGTCCTCCCCAAAGAATTGCCACCACTGTGACATTACTCCCAGAAGTGTGTTTTCTTGCTTCCCATGGATCTACAGGTCTGGCTGGGCCCTGGATCCGCAGGACTTTACATCTTCAAGTCAGTGTGCTCGCTTTGGCAGCACACACACTAAATCAAATCATTAGTCTAATCATTCGATGCAAAAGAAAACAAAGACAAAAAATGTCTAAGGCGAGGCGTGGTGGCGCATACTTATAGTCCCAGCACTCAGCAGGCTGAGCCAAGAGGACTGCTGTGAGTTGGAGGCCAGCCTGGGCTACACAAGTGAGTTCAAGGGTAGTCTGCACTACACAGCAAGACCCTGCCTCCAAAACAAAATCTCCAGTGGGCAAAATCTCCTTTCCTTACTTCTAAAAACATTGTTTAAAAGACAAAATAAAGGAATTCAACAATTTTTCATAAGTTACCTGGAAAAGAAAAAAATTGACAACTAGAACTCTGTACCCCAAGAAATTCTTATGGAAAGGAGACTAGCCTTCTATCCGTCTTTCCAAAGTAAAAGTTGATTGATAGTTCAATGTGTCATTGTAGTTATTGTACTATATTGATTTTTTCACATTTTAATCTGGTGATATGTAAACAGTAAAGAAATTAAAAATACTCACACTGTGTTTTAGTTTAGAAAAATGAAACTTACAATTGTTTGGCTTCATATTTATTTGATTTGGTATTATCTGTAAAAATCTGAAAGTTCCATATTTCAATTAAAGTTTAATTGTTTACTCAGACTTATCCATTGGGTTCATCTATCTAAAACACAGCTGGGCTCAAATGTGGTGCTGGACCCTATAATCCCTACCTTCTAGGAGACTGAGGCAGGAGGACTGCTAAGTTCGAGTCCAGCCTGGGCAATTTAGTGACTTTGGGAAACCCTGTCTCAAACTCAAAAAGGGCTAGGGATGTAGCTCAGTGCAGACGCTCTGGGTTCCATTCCCAGTACTACAATCAATCAACCAACCAATCAGTAAGGTTGAAATAGTAGCTGAGCAGGAAAAAAAAAAGGCAAGGAGTCTTCTGATGAGCTGTCCAAGTATTTATCCAATATAGTCACTGTTAAGTGTGGTAAGTAAGCTGGCACTGTGTGTGGAGAGCAACAGGGCAGGCCCAGGGGCAAACACCAATCTTGCCTCTAGAGCTCTGCTGAGAGCTATTCTCTCTTGCTTTACAAACAACTCCACTCAATTTACTGCCTGCTAGAAGCAACAGTGAACAGGAAGGAGAAGAGCCCTGACTACCTGCTGCCTGAGAGTAGTCAAAAGCCCCAAAGGAAAGATGGAGACAGCAATCTGCAGCAGACCCAAGGGTTTCCAGGGCTGAGCAGCCCCAGGGTGGGAGAACGGTGAGCCCCACTGTCCTGACAGATCCAGAGAATACCACTTGTCATAGTCCATAATGATGCCGTAATAAAGATTATGAGCCACCAAAAAAATTAAGCAATAATATAGCTCCATTTGAGAAACAGAGAATGCACAAAATAATTTTAAAGAGATGTCCAACAAAATGATTAAAGAAAAGGAAGGCATGGTGGTTAAGGAATGAAAGTTTCAATTTCTAGAAAATGCTATCATTTTGAGCCCTTCCTTGCCTAGGATTCCAAACAACTAAGTATCCACACGATTTTTTTTCAAAATTGTGTTTCTGCATTCTTCTCAAAATAACCACCTCCAACAGCTGTGCAGTAAAACTTTGGATTGCAAGCAACTTGCTCTATGAGAGTTCTGCAAGACAAGCAAACACTTCTAATAAATTTTAACTTGATAAATGAACAATGTCTTACCATACAAGTAGTAAGTGAGTAAGCCAAATGTCATACCACATGTTCACAACTGAGCCACTGATCCCCCCTTCCCTCTCTGAGGGATTGTGAAACTGTAGGTAATCCTATTACAACAGAAGAGGTTATGGAGCAGATCTCATCTATAGAAAAGGAGGAGAAAAAGGTGGAGGAATCCCTCAGTTCAAATGAGATTAGGGAGATGTGTAAAATGTAAGAAACAGCAAAATTCTGTAGAAAAGCACCACCTGAACAAGGCCATAGCAGTGCAATGAATCTATGTAATGGCAACGTAATGTTTCATATCTGCAAAATCCTCAAAAGATGGTAAAAGCAAATGTCATTCACTAGGTTCGTTGTTAAAGTTCCATGAGAAGAAAAAGATTCCATTGAGCCCACAGGCGGCAGTGATTCTGTTAGTGATGGTGAGAGTCAACGTACACACTAACCTTCCTTTCTCTCTTGTCTCTCTCATACTGGCCATGAAGGCTTTCAAAGTTAAATGCAGGTTACTTTCAAAGTTAAATGCAGGTTAATTTGTTTATCTTTCTTTACATTTTGTATATTCCTTATTATTTTGTACTATATTACACTACTGCAATCATTGTTATAAGAATATTTTGGGGTTGTGGAATGAGTCATCTGAGTTTCCATTATCTCTTAAGGGGAAATTTACTGTGATTTACAAGTACTATGGATTACAAGCATGTTTCTGGAAAGGATTATGCTCTCAAATCAAGGTTTTACTGCATTTCATTAAACTACAACACCAATGTTATCCATGTGCAGAGAAGAATTATAATGATTCTGCAAAAAAAACCTGGTAGTCACAATAAAATGGCTTTATTTCCAAGTCCCTGAAATTCTGTTACATCACTGACCACACGCATTCTCACCCTCAAAACTCCACCACAAACTCTCTCTGCTAAGGGAAGGCTTGAACACGTTGGAAAATGTACGCTAACAGTCATTTTTAAGGAAAAAAAAAAAAAGCAAAACGTGGAAGGTTCATGAAGTGCCTGGAGAACCAGAGCGCCCGCCTCTGCTGGAAACCGGGCTCAAGGCCCGAGGCCAGCGTCACAACTGTCCCAGCCCAGAACGGCATCACACTGCTATGCAAAGGAAAGATCTACATTGTGCTGCTATGCAAAGGAAAGATTTATCTTTTCCATTTGTTTTTCTTTTCAGATGAGGTAAATTTACCCTGTTACTTCAGTCAAAATAAAGAACTATTCTCTGATGTTCACATACCCTTTTTCAAATGCAGAACATGATATAAGAAACAGGCTCTGAGTTCCAAGTGTAAAATCACAATAAAAGATATACATCTTATCCTACTTGAGTCTCAACTATAAAATTCCTATTTTATCAAGAATAGATAATTATGACATCATACAAATAGCTCTCACATTTAGAGTTCTTTTCAAATTAGGTCAAATCTATGGTCAAACCTCATTTCTCTCAGCGACTGACAGCGGAGCAGTCAAGAATGTGTGGTCTGAACTAAGACTGCCTGGGTCCAAATCTTGCATCTTCACTTACCCACTAAATTCCTTAACATCTCTAAGCCTCACCTTGCCCATCAATAAAATGAGAGTACTAATAACCTGTAGGATTTTTTGGAAACCACATGAAAGAAATGACATAGGGACTGAGTTCAGAGTAAGCAATCAATAAACATTTATTTTTGTTTTGTTTTCCACTAGACCATCAGCCCTTTGAAATCTCTTGCCACAAGTAGTTACTCAATAAGTGTTTCTCATAAATGAACATATCAATATAATTTGGAGTCAATAAAATTTTATTTTATTTTTATTCCATTTTCCTTGCTAAGTACCCTGCTGCTGTGACAATAAAAAAAAAGATAAAGAGTTTACAAACAACTAAAGTGAGGCAGACAGTACAGTTAAACGACTTCCAACAGACCGGCAGGACTGAATTAAGTTCTGCCTACCATCACCACCAGCAAACTAGAAGGTGATTTTTTACTATTACAATAAACAAAGAAATGACATGTCATGTATAATACCTGCTGCCTCTGAGAAATTGGCCACTAATGGACTTCTATTTGCTGAGTGAGGGTGGATAGGGACATGTCCAGTTTAAAAGGGCTCAAATGCTCCAAATGGGATCAAACAATGCCACATACAGAAATCTGCATCAGTTAATTTTCTGTTCTTAATCAAGGGTATAAGCCAGAAGAATGCAAGACTGAAGAAGACAGAGAGAAGGTGGACCCAGTAAGAGGAAGGAGGTGGAAAAAGGTGGAGGAAGCATTTTCCAAGCCTCCCAGGCAAGCAAAGGTGAAAGCAGGATGTTTCTCAGGTCTCATGACTTGTTAATGCCTCTGATAACCAGGTCAGTTTCTGTCCCTCAGAAACTTCTGCACATACCATGGGATTCCCGTCCTCCTCTAAGAGTCAGCTGTGTGCCCTCTCTAGAGTTCAGTATTTAAGACAGCAAGACTGGTCTCACCATGATGCCGCTCCAAAATTCTGTGCTTACAGAACCCTGTACAAATTCTGAGAAACTGCGTGCCCTAGCACATTTCAAGTCGACATCCAGAATTCTTCACTGTATGTTTAAAAACCTGAAGGGTTTTGACTTTATAGATATCAGCATTAAAAATAAAACAGCTGCCTCATATATATAGTGTATACATGTGTTCCACAAAATACCCACACATACCAGTGATATATCTGTTGTTATGAACAAAAATGTGTTTTATATAAACTTAAATTCAACTAATGCTTGTGTGTGTACCATTATACAAACACACCCACACACACTTTGCCACGGTGAAATTGCTGAAGCTTAACCATATACTTCAGGAGCCTTCACTTTTGTATGCCATTTCCTAAATCTGAGGAGAGACTTTTTTTTTTTTTTTTTTTTTTTTGGTTTTTCTCCGGTACCGGGAACCGAACTCACGACCTTGCGCTTGCCAGGCAGACGCTTTGCCGCTGAGCTAAATCCCTAGCCCCGAGAGACATTAACATAAATTCACATGTCATAGGTTTTTGCCCCTCCTCATACCACTTCTCAGGTGGCATGCCTGACAGTGCATGGCGTGAGCATTTTTGACTTATAAGTTTTAATTCTTTTTTCCAGAGAAAGCTCTCAAACCGGTATATTATGCAGGCCCTGCAAAACTTGGCTGAGAACAACAAACACAAGACAGAGAATATGAGTTATCTCAAGTAGACAGAGGCCAGAAGAGAGACAGGAGAAGGTAACATAGGCATATTTACTTGACTCTCACTACCATATTGGGAAGCCCTTGTCCGAGGTGAGCGCATTATGAAGAAAAGAAAGAAATAACAAGCTTTTCTTTCATTCATTCATTTTTCTCTGAAACTCACATATCCTTTCCAGCTTGCATTTTCATTCTATTTTTCTCTCCTCAGATTTTTATACTAACAGAATATATTTATATGCTTGCAAATATTATATTATCACTTTAGGTCTATACAGATATATTATGTAAATCAAAATTTATTTTAATTTTTTCTTGTTGATCAAAATGCTCTAAAGTGTTTAAAATACATATTGAGTTATCAATATTAACATTGATTCACAATTGATCAAAGCAATGAACACTTAAAAATCAGAAGTAAAATTTGACAGAACTGCACTGTTAAAAGAATAGAGCTGTGTTGTTCATACAATGAATGTTTGCATAACTGAATTTTACTTGTTTCAATTTTATTTCTATTTTTCACTTTAATAAATAGGAACTCTGAGAAACCTTGCCTACATCAACTGATGGAAATGAAATTTTTGTTACAACAGTGTCATTCACTGCCTCATGTCTAAAGCCCATCACGATCTGTTGGTGATCTGCCTATAGACAGAACTTGATTAAATTCTCTGTTGTGGCTGAAAGCAAAGAAAGGAAACCACCTAACTTGCAAAGAGGTTGGCTACAGTCACTCACCGTTGTCTTTCCTGACACCAGCCTTGCAAAATCTTCCTATAGCAAGGAGCACAGTCAGAGTCAGACTAACCCCTTTTACAAAGTGGGAGTGGGTGCTGGAGGGCACTGAGGAAAGAAAGCGCAGCAGGCCAAGTTCTCAGTGAGATCAATTTTAGGAAGAATAATTTGGCGGCTGACAACTTGGAATTCGATTCCTCCCAGACAATTCCCCTGGAAGGTCTTTGTGTGCGCAGCGCCTCTAGGTACGCAAAACCCTACTCTGATCAGGAATCAGACCTGTCATTCGGTGTAATTTCATGTATTTATTCTTTCATCATCCTTTACACTGACCCTTTCTTAAGGTAAAAAACAGAGAAGTATGGATGTTCTATAAAAATATTTCAACAATTATCACCCAATGGAAAGGACTTGAAATTTTACCTTTTCTTATAGTATACTGATAAATACGATGGGCAGGTGGGGAGATGTACGTGGGTATAACACGGTTTTCCTGTAGTCCCATTCATCTCATTTACACTTGAAAAGTAAGTTAGACTTTTCATAGCCATTCATCTTATTCCAAATGTGAAAAAAACACCACTTTCAAATTCATATTCAAAACAGAAGTGAAACGAAAAGATGGAAAAAGGGGAAGGAAAGGGGATGTAAAAACAATTAGGATGCGCTGTGCACATGTACTGACTACCCACGATGAATATGCCTGTTATCTACTAATTAAAAGGAGGAAGAAAGATGAAAAGAAAATTAAGTCACAAATTATAACCCCCCTTATGACTAATCACACAACAGACCCTATTTCCTACAACTTAAAAAAAAAAAAAATTCCTCAATTTTTTGAGATCATGAACCCAAGAGTGCCCAAAACATGGCAAGATTTATGAAAATTGGCTGAACTGGAAAAAAGCAATGAAAAGAACATTTTGTGAAAAATGAAAAATACATTTAAGAAAGATGGAGAAGAAAAGTGAATAAAAGGAATTCCATTCTCTCTAGGACAACTGGTACAAAACCGGATGTTCAACCTTTACTAAAAAGAAAGACGTTTGATGGAGCAGATTTTGACACAATCGCAGCAGGATTACTCAGAACTCCTGAGGGTGCTACTGGCCCAGATAACTGTGAGCAGCCAGAAGTCCCATCTCAGGAGACATGCCCCAGGGGCAGCAGACCCCAAGGGGCCTCCAGCAGAGGAAGGCAAGGGACAGGACCCTGATTGCTTAATCATCCACAGCCTCAAAGTGTGATTCCCACTGACTTTCTATCCTTCTGGCACTTAATACCATTCAGCTCACTGCTCCTGCTCCTGCCAGGAATACAGCTGGAGAAACTGCTACGTATGCAAAACAATCACGCAGACCCAATACTGTTGCTCTGCCTTTTTCTGACATACTGAACCACTGAGAAGAACGACACCTGCCCTGTCCAGCTCAGCTCCCCAAGGAAGACCACCGCTAAGCCACAAGTTTTTATTACGATCTTCATTTTCACCAGGGGCCAACCTCTGGCACAGTCTCATGAAGAGCACGCGTTCATTTTTCTGGGGAAAAATTACTATTGAAGATGTGGTTCCTGGTAACCACCATGTGGTTCCTTCTTAGAACTGCTAAATCTCCTTTTTAAGGTAGAAAATGAGAAGCCACTTGTTCCCCATTAGCTAGTATGTTCCTTAGATTAGACCATGGTAACACGGTAACAGCACACAGTTTCTTCTTTTGCTTTGATCTCCAGCAAATTCAGACATAAATTTAATGTACAGCTGCAAAAATGCTCTCACTTCAGGCACATGTTATAATTGCCTTGATAGACATGTATCACCCAATAAATGCTAGACTTGCACAAGTTCGGACAGGCTCATGTGCAGCACAGAGCATCCACATGAGCTCTTTTCAGCTTCATCTCTTCTCTAAAATAAAAGATGCCTTTAGCCAGATGTGGTGGCACACACCTATAGTCCCAGAACTCTGAGGCTGAGGCAGGAGGACTGTAAGTTCAAGACCATCCTGGGCAACTCAGCAAGCAAGACCCTGTCTCTAAATAAAAAATTTAAAAATGGCTGAGGATGTAGCTCAGTGCAAAGGCCCTGGGTTCAATCCCCAGTACCACAGGGGAGAGAAAGATAGATGCCTTTAAGTTCACATAGTGGAGTGATTATTTCTAGGACTATCCACCCACCTCCTATATCAGCACAGTTCAATTTTCTGTGACTGACCTACACTCACTATTCCCTGCCGCACTTTATCAAAATTGAAGATTTGGAAACTTGCTTCTAGTTTCAAAGATGAAAAAGAAAAACAATGGGAGAATTTTGCTTTAAACCGCTTCAGAGCAGGTGGCAACACAGGGTGCAACCGGATGTCATCCAGCAGGAGCTGGGAGTAGTCTCACAAAAAGCTACACTCAGATGCAAGGGTGAAAGCCCCAGCATACAGGACTTGGGGTAAGATGGGACTGAAGCCGCTTAAAGACTCTTCAAGAATGTCACAGAGAAAAGAAACCCACCATACTCAGTGTATAGTCATTTTTAAACAGCAAGATGGTACGGCCTCAGCGTCAACTTAATCTATGACAAAGCGGCATGATCAAAGTTGCAGCCATGCCCCGAACATAAACTCAAGATACACTATATCCTAACCTAATCAGAAGGCACAGGGGATTTTCTTTCCATTTTAGCTAACCAGAAAAAAATAAACCATCAGCTTGTAGAATGGTATCATAACAGAAGAGGGTCAGGGGTAGGGACACACACAATTCAGTTATGCCAAACGAATACCTACACCATAAGAGTGATTGGTCCTGTCAAACTGTCTTTATCAAGATTAAAACTACTGTGGCCGGGCGTGGTGGCACACACTTATAATCCCAGCACTTGGGAGGCTGAGGCAGGAGGATCGTTGTGAGTTCAAGGCCAGCCAGAACTGCATAGTGAGACCCTGTCTCAAAAAGACAGAAATAAGTAAATTAATTAATTAATAAAAATAAAGCTACTCTGAAAGTCCGTTCTCATTAAACAAGTTAGAAAAATACTCAGAATTTTTGATAAAATTTGCTTCCAAAAAATGACCACTCCAGTCTGTGAGGAGCTGACAGGGTAAGACCGCCCCGCCCCCAGCTGACCCACAGGTGAGCAGCTCAGGCCTTTCACACCTGGGGATGCAGGTGCCTCACCTGCAAAGAGGGCTTAACACCTGCCACTAGAGGAGTGAAGGGACACAGGGATAACAGGTGCAAGGCTTCTACAAACTGGAAAGCACCGTTCGAATCTAGAGAGAAAGGCTTCCCACCGGCTCCAGCTTTTCTTTTCAGATTCTAGAGCTTAGTTTACAAATAACAAATCTGCTGTCATTCTGTGGTCTGAACATGCTTAGTGGTTTCCCCACTGTGTTCCAGTTAGGATAACACACGCGTTCCTTCACAATCTACCCTTTGATCTTAGAAGCTTCGTTTCCCTGCTTAATCCCATGTTTTCCTGCCAACCACACTCTACTGCTCAGTGGACCCTAAAGTGCCAAAACTTTGGCCATGATTCACCTTCACATGTATTGTTCCTCCCCTTGGAATACACTTTTCCCAACTTTCTACCTGGAAAACTCCTACTAAGGCTTCAACACCCAGTCCAAGTGTCACTCTTTGTCTTTAATTTGCTCCCTCCTCTGTTCTCCATAGCATGAAGAGAACTCTGCATTACCAACCTTTTCAGTTTTGAAAAAATATCCTTACACTTAAATTTAAATCTTAAATGATTACAGGGTAAATGTTTTAGAACTTTCAATCATCAAACTATTCTTTGCAATTTAAAGTGAAGCAGCTAGAGGTCTTGGAAGATATAGAATATCTTTATTTAGTCTTTGGGAGAGGAAGCAAGGGAGCGGGGAAAGCTACACACTGGTTCCTACATTCCTACACTCCCATCTGCCACCTGCTCTGGGTGGACTTCTGTGTGGATAATTAAATTGAAGATGTGTATTAGCAGATACTATAAATGCAAACTTTCACAGTACTCCAGACAGGACAGTGCCAGATAGCATTCTCCTTATAATCTGATGGCAGTTGTTTTCAAACAGAAAGCATCCCTCTAACGTCCCAATGAAGACTCAGAGAGGTTAAGTGAATTACCCAAGGTCACACAGCTGCATGACGCCAATGCCAGGACTCAAACAGAGGGCTTCTGATTTGAATCCCAATGCTCTGTGAACATTACACTGCCTCCTGTAATATCAAACAGCCTGTTAAAGGCAAAGTCACAGAAGAGAATGTGATTTGCTAAAAAGAAAATGTCTCTCTACTAGTCTACCACGGTGGCCTTAAAAACGTCCGTGCCTCCAAATTGTGATTCCCTGAATTTTATAAACATTCAAAAGAATAATCCCACACAAGGACAAGCATCTAGTCACTTGTAAAAAGTGTTGAAATGAGTGTTGTCCCTGTTCTAAGACGCCCCATAGAGCTGCCTTCAATCTCACCCAGGGGTGCAGGTGCAAGTCTCTGAGAAGACGCTGGAGGGCCCCGTCTTCATGAAGGACCCAGCAGGAATGCAAGAGAATGTGACCTATAAATCTGCCCAGTCCTACACTCGGACAACTCGGGCAGATCAGGCAAGAAAAGTAGTCACATCTGCCTGGATCTCACCACTATGCGTCCCACTGGTGTGCTCACAGGAATTCTCCCCAGGAACAAAGGCTTCTGGGGTGGGAGGCTTGGAAATCTGCACTGGGAGAGCACAGCTTGGAGGCAGCAGAAGAGGCCCAAGCATAGCTGAATATCCAGAAAGGACAGAGATGGTCGCAATATACCCTCTTCTGCTCCCAAACCACAATCAGACAGCAAACAGGATTTCTAATCCTCTAATCAAAGTCAAATCAATATATCTTAATGTATGAAAAACGAATTTACTATTAAAGAATGATATCATTCAAAGATGATGACTTTGTCCCCAGGTACACTTGAAAAATCGAGTTCATTTACTTTTACACTAAAATAAATGGCAAAAGGATTTAAAAGTAATACAAAAGTGAAACAGTAAAACTATAACAAAATATAGAGAATGTGTATTTGATATTAGGGAATAGTTCTTTCTGAGCACAAAAGCAAAACAAAAATAATGGCAAAAAATTGCAATTCATGCACAGGAAAAATAAGAGAAACCTATTTTAAAAACTAAAGGGAAAATGAAAAAACCAGAAAATTGTATCTGCACATATGTTGAAGGTCTGATTCTAAAGACCTCTAAAGAGCTCTTACAGCTGAGAAGAAAAGGAGGAATATATCTCTAGGGGGAAAAGTAGAAAAGAGGTTTTAACTCTAATTCTCAAAAGAAGATATCCTACAAACATAGCTAAACTTTTTCACCAATACTCAAAACCACACTGAAGCATAAAAATATCATTTTCCACCAGTGAAGTGGGTAAGAAATTTTTTAAAGATTAGATCTAGTGTTTATAAGGTTATGGGCAAAACATGTTATAAACTACTAATGAAATATACGTGCCTGTATTAATGTGACAATTTATATTACAATCAATTTTGAAATGGGTACACACCTTACCACAGCAATTCCAAATCTAAGAATTTATCCCAAGAGAAACAGAAAGGTCTGCAAAAATGTGCTAATGTTCACCAGAGCTTTACCTACAAGCAGGAAAAACATGGAACACAAGCTAAATATCAAAAGGCCTGGTTAAAAGAATTTAATACACTCACAGGATATATTACCACCATGAAGATCAGTGTTGTAGAAAAATATGTGTCTTAGTTACTTTTCTCTCATTGCTGAGACAAAATATCTGACCCCCAACGTTAAAGACGGAAAGGTTTATTTAGCTCACACTTATAGAATTTTCAGTCCATAATCAGCTGGCTCCAAGGCAGGGTGGCTTCATGGAGGAGAACAGTTCATGGCCCCCAGAAGGTAACAAAAGCAACAAGGGGAAGACGAGCTTTTCTGTGTCTTGTATTGTCTGCAGTCTACCAGGATTAGGGCTGTGTCAATCCAATCAGTGGACTGATTTAGGAATCACCCACCCTTAATCCAAGCATTGCATCATGAATCAGTCATGTACTCTAGATCCAGCCACCTCTGAAAAATCTCCATCTAAGATTGCATGAGGCTTTGCAGGGACATCAAGACACAAGCCGCAACAATATGTAAAGACAGGAAGTTTGTGACACTGTAGAATGGAAGAAGCGTGTAACAAAACCAAAGGAGCTGTGATGAAAGGATTGAACTTGTTTCTTCTTTTCTTCTTTGCCCTTCTCCCCACTTCTCAATTTTCCACAGTAAGCATGAATTAACAGTTTCAATTATTTCTTAAAATTGTGTTTCAGAAGCATTACACTGAGTCATTCTAATTACCTGCTGGAAGTATTTGCTCCGGCCATAAAGAAAACTTTACCTGGAATATCTGGACATTAGGGATGAATTCTGATGCAATTTGCCTCAGCATTAAAACTTAAAACAGCTCTAGAATCTGCAGTAACTATCTGAAGAGACTCTGTACCTACAACCAGTTGCTCTACATCCTATTTTACTGATAAGCTTGACATGAGGGCAAAATCTGTACATTCACAAACCTCAAAACAGCCTGCATTTCAGTACTGTGGGTTACGGAGATGAATGAAAGCACGCACTTTAACCCCGAATCATTCAAGTGTGTAACTCTCACTTTAAAAAAATTAAATGTTCTTAAATCCAAACAACCACCCTGGTGACTGAAAATTCAACTAAAAAGTTATTTGTACATGTTGAACATGAATAGCATAGATCTCTAATAAGCTAATCTGAACCCTGCGCCATTTGTTTGTTCACACGTACTAACTGTTTCCCACAACCGTTATACAGCATCGATTCTTGCTAATGTGAGTGTGGTCCTTGGACTGGCAACACCCTGGGCTTTGCTGGAAAGAGCAGAATCTCAGACCGCATCACAGAATCTTCACCAGGACCTGCAGTGTAACAAATGCCTCGGTGATCTGAACACAGACTGAAGTTTAAGAAACACTGGTGTAGAGAAACTGCAAGCTAATGTATTACAGGTCACACAGATTAAGCTAAAGCACCCGGAACAGTACTGTGACAGGACTTACTGCAATACACAACTCTCCAACCCATTACCTGCTACAGTGGCTCTCTACCTTGCTTGCATGTTAGAATTACTTGGGGGAGCTTATGACAGGTACAGACTCCCAGGCTTGCCCCAATCAAAGCAATGAACACCTGTATTTTCTAAAGCTCTCCAGGTTTTTTGATCACACAGTTGGGCTGGAGAACACCTGACTCACTGACATAACCAGAACCTTAAATAAAGGGATCATCGTTCTAACCACAGCCAGGCACAACCAACCCCTGCTTCTCCTCTCCCCCCGCCCCGTCACTTTGCCTGTTCCTCATTCATCACGCCCTTTCCTAAGTCCTCCGTCACCCCAAGTACAGTGCAGTCTCACATGGGTAAGAACAGCGCTGTTAGTCTGTACCTCCAGCACCCAGCACATCACTGGTGCCTGATGAGCACTTATGGAAGGAATGAAAGTGCATAGATGGAGGAGATGACAGATGAAAGAGAGGAAGTCTGCCAAGTCAAATGCGAAGGAAGGCGTGCATATGAAAGCAATAGGAAAACACATGTCTCTGATCCTTTAAGTCTCATTGATGTGAGACTTCAATGAAGCATAAGCCTCTGAGCAAGATTTACTCTGAAATTAACAAAAAAGTCACCTCTCATGGCAACAGTATGGCCAAGAAAAAATCTGGTAAGGAGGGGGTACACTTTGGCACCTGAATATATTATGACATAAAACAAATGAGACACAAAGACAGAAGCTGGCACAGCAACCAACACACGCTTTGGAGGTTCTCCTTACTGAGCTAAGGTGCTCCCCTAACCACAGGCCTAAACACGCAGTCTAGGCCAGGCTGCTGTCAATTGCATCCATCTCAAGACACAGAAACTGCACACTTCTCCCCAGCCAGGAGGAGCCGAAGAGCGGGATGCAAGGACATCTGCATAAAGTATCTAACAAATGTGCTCAGAAAGTTCGCCATTGTGCTATAAACTTGTGAGGGTCAAAATATCATCCATGCATGGCAGCTCTAGATAGCGCTTGCCCAGGTAACAGGGGCAAACAACTGGTCAAGGTTACGGCTGTTAACAATATTGCTTCCCCTTTCCTCTGCTTCCCGGGAACCTCTTCGTCTCACAGCACGACTAGAAGAACATAACCACAAACATTTCAGGCTCCATAAGGCTTTGGATCTCTGCTCAGCAGGCAAACAAGAACGGCGTTCAGAGTCAGGAAAAGCATCCTGTCATCTGCTAACACAAAGTACAGACACTGTGCCATTTGGGTTTTATGTTTGCATAGCTGCCTGGCATCCTTTTCCTCATCTCTACCTCCACACCCTACGCAGTTGCTAGTTCAGAGAGCTGCTTCTCTGGGGTGCTTGGGAAAGCCCACCACACATTTCCAGGAGTAACCAAAGTTAACCCCACAGTGCTTAAATTGGCTTCACATCCAGTGATTATGTCAACATTCTTCCCCTCTGAGCAGGTCTTCTGCACAGGAACTCTTCACTTGACCCGTGAAGACGCGGCCACACCACAAGCCCAGGACAGTCTGGCAAGGCTGCAGGACAAACCAGCCCAGCCCAGCTGGCCAGAGACTGCCCTCCTCACTCGGCCCTGCCTTGTCTTCCCCACCATTCGTCACTTTCTGGTTTCTTCTCCCCTGTGGTAAAAATAACTTCCTCTTGAAATGTCTAAATCTGTGTGTGATTTTACACACAGTTTTTGGCACATCGTCGGCTAAATTCTGACACGAAAGCAGAATGAAGTCACAAGAGATCCACAATCACATTTCTGTGAAACTCCAACCAGATGACTCACTTCCACTGTTTTCTCAGATAGTGAGAAAATACTTCCAAGCAATATGCTGTGTTCAAAGCACAGCACCAGTTCCTTCCATCCCATGCTTCCTATACTCAGCCAAGTCCACCAGCAGAGGGACACAGAGCAGAATGCAGGGTGCTCCTTGCTACCCACATCTGGCCAGCTGGCCATGCCTCTGAGCATGCAGTGGTCATCTCAGAGGATAGAGCACCCAGGACAACAGTGGCTCCAAGAACTCAGCCACACTTGATTGAAGGGCCTATGAGACTCCCACCAGCTAAGCCAGACTGCTCACCACCAAGTAGAACATCAGTGGACGTGGGATGGTCATCCTCAAAGGCAGGTTAGAAGAGGGTTGGGTGACAGTCATCAGCTCACAAACCAAAGCAGCTGGAACCTTTCTCAGCTCTACAGGCCAGGGAAGGGTCATATTATAGAGAGGAACGTAGCTAAGATGCATGAGGAAATTAAAACCATTTCATCTTCTCATCTGCTCACTGGCCAGTTGTGAACTGCCTGCTCATAAGCTTTGCCATTTATCTCATGTTGTTTTTTCTTATCGATTAATTTTAGTATCTTCATACTAATCCTGTTTCCTAGGGAAACATCTGTCCCCAATCTGGATTTCTGCTTTTTTGTATGGGGTATTATTGTTCAGAAGGTTCTGCTTTAATGACGTTTTCTCTTTGTCCTTTCTGTGTCTGAAAATAACTTCAGAAGAGAAACTACCGCAAGTTTTCTAGGTAACATTTATGTAGCTCAATGTCATGGTGCACAACTGTAACTGCAGCACTCTCGGAGGCTGAGGCAGGAGGACTACACATTGAAACTCAGCCTGGGTAATGTAGTGACTTAGCAAGATCCTATTCAAAACAAAACAAATAAAATAAAATAGGCTAAGAGTGCAGCTCGGTGTGAAAGGCTCTGGGTTCAATCACCAGTACCAAAAAAAAAACCAAACAAACAAACAAAAAAAAAACAGATGTGAAGAGTGAAGGCAGATGGCCATCTTCTACTTGCAATTACTTAAAAGGCTGAAGTCCAGTAGACTATTCTATGTAGTGCACAGAGGAAGGAGCAGAAATAGGTAAAAGCCATATGGCACGTTGTGCAAACCCTCCTGGCCACTACAACCATCCACAACAGAGCGGGTTGACTAGCAGCTGGGTAGGAAGGATGAGAATCCCCTTTGAACAACAGCCTCCTTAGCCCTACTTGTTTCCCCTTTTATTCCTACAACACTGTGAGACTCTTAACCCTGGAATCCATGTCTTACTCTGCTTCTCTTCCCTGCCTGCCCAGGAATATTCTGCTTCCCCCAGTCTCTGGAGTAAGCTTCTATCCTATTGCTATCCAAGAAGGCTTGGGAAAACCGGCAGAGCTGGGGAAAGTGCTGGTAATTTCTTTTCTTTTTTTTTTTTTTTTTTTTTTTTTTTTTTGGTTTTTCTCCGGTCCCGGGAACTGAACTCACGACCTTGTACTTGCCAGGCAGGCGCTTTTGCCGCTGAGCTAAATCCCCAGCCCCAGTGCTGGTAATTTCAATCAAACCAATTTTTAAAATGATTAAGACTTAGAAGACAACGTCCTAAAATGGCTTCCTTGTATTCTACTTGCCACAGCAGTTGACTCCTGCAGTCTTAAACAAGCATTTGGACCCAAGGAAAAGCGCCCTCTAGTTTTCTTTTTCAGTTGCTACCACTAAATGACTTTTTACCTCTTTCAACACATGATTTTAAAAATATAAATGACCTTAGAAAGCATCTGCTTCTTGATTCTAAAGAGAAAAAGGTGCTTTTCCTTGGGGTTGCATGCAAACAAGATCTAGAAGATTTTCTTAAAAAAACTCCAAAACCATGCCCTTTCTCCCTCTTCTGGCCACTGAAACATTCCCAAACTGAGAAGCCCATAAGAAAACACTGCTCCTGAAGAGGGTCTTAGTGAGAATCATGAATCTAATTAAAGCCCTTGTTCTAGTGAAGAACGAACTAAAGTTTAGGAAGCCTTCTTGACTTAAGGATATTGACCCCTGAATACTCTTGGTCAGTTCCCAACACAGGCCCAGCACCTTTCCATCCACCTGCATGGCTCTGCCACAGTGTTTGGCTTTTCCAGTGGGAAAGCCACCATTTCTGGCAGTTTGTCAGTGCAGGAGGATCTGTGCTGGAGTGGCGAGCTTATGGGTTTTAAGGCCCCTACACAAATTTTAACTTTGCATCAAATAATGAAAATAAGCATTGCCTTCAACTGCTCAAGGATCTGGGTGATGAGCTATACCAGATGATGACACCGACCTGCCCCCACATCCACTAGATGACGGCAGGTCAGGGCAAGGCAAGGCAGACATGCTGAAAAGTGGAAGCAGAAGCAAGTCCACTAGCCACTTGGTAAAGACACCTTCTGCTTCTGCGGTAGTTGCTCTCATCTGACTTATAAAGGAAGAGGCAAGGAAGGAAGTCGCTATGCTGCTACCACAAGCAGGAAAAGTTCAGGCTCGTTTGAGTATTGGCTTGGAATCATGACTGTTTTTCAACAGGCTTAACATAAGGCTCACCAGCCCAACCCTCAAGCATCCAACCACCCCAGAGAGTCAGCTCCAGCATCTTTACACTATGCTGTTCTTATTACTTTATAAATATAGACGAACAAATAATGTGGATAAATTAAAAACAGAAGGCGGGCTGTGCAAAGATACGTTCTTTAAAGACTGTTTCTAGGCAATAGGGAGGTTCATATGTATATAATTAACAGGGCAACTTCCTGGAACTCATCAGTTGCTGAAGAGTCCTTGCCAATTAAGGGTGACAAGATAAACCACAAAAATACTAGTTATGTAATTTCACATTTCTGAGTTAGATGGGTTCCTTCATTTGGAAGCCAAGACATAAGTGAATTTGTATACCTTCATAGTGTGGACGTTTGTGTGCATATGTGTGCACATGTGTGTGTGCATGTGCACATGCTCCTATGTGCTAAACGAAGATGGCATCAGAGGGAAGCAAAGAATAATTGACTTTGTTGAATGCAAATGCCAAGCCTTGGAGTAGAGGAAGTAGCTCATAAAATAGCAACTAATCCCACTGCATCAAAATACCAGGGGTTCAGAGAAATTAAGAAAATTGCTCATGTTCTCTCAGCTAATAAGAGATAACACAGTGATTCACATTCAGAGCCCTGCTCCAAAACCTACATTATTTCTACACCCCACGGTTCTGACACACACAAGGCCTTCAGTGAATATTTGTTGTACAACTGATCATAAGGATTTATATATCTCAAAAAAGTTTCATTTTTCTAGTCATCAAGATCAGGAAAGGGGCTGGGGATTTAGCTCAGTGGCAAAAGCGCCTGCCTGGCAAGCGCAAGGTCGTGAGTTCGGTTCCTGGTACCGGAGAAACCAAAAAAAAAAAAAAAAAAGATCAGGAAAGTTGTACCTATTAAACTAAAATCAAATCAGTACTGTTCCAGAAATGCAGTACGATTAAATGTAACTGATTATTTAAATTACCTATTGGGTTGGGGACATAGCTCTGTAGTAGATAAGAGTTCAGGCTTAGCATGGAGACTGTAGGGTCAGTTCTCAGCAAAAGAGAATCAAAAACAAGCCAAAAAGCTAATACTATATCAATAAATGAACCAAAAGTCACTTAAATCTATGACCTAATGTAATTTCAATATCCTCCAGCAAACAAGGATGAAAGTATTGGTGCACTGAGTCCTACTTTTACAGTCTCTCCATTTTGTTGTTCTAGGCCAAAATCTATTCAATCTATTCACCACTTCAAAAATCACATCATACCAAGGTCTCTCAACTCCTTAAAGACCTCAAGTTATACTTGAAATGTGCAGGCTAATTTAACACACATTGCTACCTACCGAATAAAGACCTACACAGAAATAAGCCACTATTCTACAAATTCCCAAAATGATCGGTCCATAACTCAGTAAAATGATAAGAAAAAAGAAGTCTGCATTCTAGCTGTATGTAGCCACATCTCTAGATTGACCCCAGATATTTTTAGTTACAGGGAGCTGTAAAAAGGTAATTCCAAACCAAGAGTTGGGAGGTAGACAATTATCTCTGAGCACCAAAAGAAGTGTTTATAAAGCTCTATGTCCTAAATGGTTTTATTAAATTTGCTTGGTGTGCTGGCTTCAAATAGCAAGGAAGAAACAAGTTGAAGACAAGGTCTTTCCTGGCATCCCTCCCCAAATTATGTACTTAATATAGAGACCAAACAGGTCTGTACACATTGGACCTCGTACACTGCAATCCTAAGGAAAGGACAGTCTGAGTAGCAAATATATTGAATTAACAGCTCCTTCCTGGAGTCATGAGCAGACCAGCAAGAGCAGGTGTGAAGAAAAGGTGGGAGGTCCTGAATAAGCCACATCCCTTCAAGGAGCCTGCCAACAAATGACCAGAATGCAAGGCAGAATATCAAACATCACAAGAGATGGTGGAATAACACTGCAGGAGTTTCTAATGTATTTTTAGTTTCCAAAACAATCAGCACACAGGCATTAGCAGAAACAAAGGTAGGCAGTGAGATAAGAAAAGTGAATTGATAAATGAACCTGAGGTTATCTTTGGGAAATTACAGACAACTAATATAAAACATGTGACAAAACAAAAAGTATTAAAAGCTTCAACACTGTAGCTATATCTTGTTCCCTGGTAACTTTAATATGAGTGTTACAAATTATTTAAACTGAAGTTCTATTAGGTAGCACCTAATTGTATGCATTTTAAAGCTTTTTATTTTGACAATATATATTTTGAGACCTACTAAAATTCTAACACTTGCAGGAATATTTATTCCTGAATGTAGCAAACATATTTGTCCTGAATATTACAGCCCAATGTGAACACAAAATGAACTAATTACATATGAATTGCATTTGTACAAGAATGCTCAAGATTTCCTTGGTAGCTTCATGGTACATTGTATAAGAAACATAATGCATAAAAATGTTACCCTATTGAGCTCATCAGCTCCATTATAGTGAACAAATACAAAGACAAAATACTCAATCCATTGTACTACATACTCTGCTGTTCAAACTTGGCTACATTTATATTCCTTGTGCAAGTTAAAGTAAATCTCTGAGACATCTCTGAAATAGGTTAGTGCTAACTATCCATGAATTATCATATATTAAAACTAAATGTAGAAAATCAGTGTTTATTATTCTAAGTAACCCATTACTATAACATGAAAAACTTTAGGGAGGTCCTTGTTTTCAGTCTACCATTAGGAATACATTTAGGTTTTTCTATATGCCCATATGCTATACATAGCTCTTTAAAAATGGCTAAAGTATAAACCAATTTCTTGCTCCTTGGAAAGGTACAGATCTATGATATAGAGAACAATACATAACAGTATTGTGTTTAAGTCAATATTATCCTTCCCAATTCCACCATCAATAGCAAAATAATATGTCTGCTAAGAGTTCAATATCCAGAATATACAAAAAAGTTTACAACCCAACAACAACAACAAAAAATCATATAACTCAATTCAAAAGTGAGCAAAAGATTTGACAGGATATTTTTCCAAAGAAGATATGCAAATGACAAAGTAACATGCGGAAAATACTCATCAACAGCCACTGGGAAAATGCAAAACACAACCAAAATGATACACCATTTCATACCCGTTAGAATGGAAAATAAGAAGAGTTGGCAAGAATGCTGTGAAATTGGATTCTCATCCATTGCTGGGGGAATGAGTGTGGTACAGCCACTGCAGAAATAGTCTAGCAGTTCCTCAGTAAGGTAAACATAGAATTACCATATGATCCAGCAATCACCGGGCCGCACCCTAACAAACAGGTACACAACCAAAAGAGCAGAAAGCAGTATTCAGACAAAAACATGTACACAACAGTTACACATAACAGCATCACTCAGAGTAACTATAGGGTAGAAAAAATTTAAATGTCCATTAAAAGATAAATGGACAAACAAAATGTGCTATATTATACAATACAATGGACTATCTTATTCTATATAAAACTATTATTCTGGAATATCATCCAGCCATAAAAAGAAGTGAAGTATTAATACATGCTATAATATGAACGAACCTTGAAAACATTAGGCCAAGTGAAAGAAGCCAGTCACAAAAGACTACACACTATATATTGGGTTAATAATATCCCTTAGTTATTGCAGGCTGATCAGGGCCACAATCTCCCAAATAAATGTACAGTGAAGACTAAATAAAAAGAGGCAAATGGAATGATTTCAGGACTCCAGGAGGATCAAAGCCCTCTCACAGAATTCAAGATTCTCTCAGGGCTAAAACCACATGGGTAGCCCGTATTTATTTAGTTATCAGAAGGGAGGGAAGTACTCAAGAAAGGCGGAACCACTCAAGGACTTCTCCAAGTAAGGTACTAAGTTAATCCACCCAGGAGTGAGATGCCTGAGGCTACAGTCTTTATCTAGTTGAGGCTGGATGCAGGTGTTCTTGGCTGTGATCTTGTGTTATCCTTTGCGGCTTTCCAGCTTCATCCGCCATTACAAGTATTAGTAGAGATTAGTGACTCTCACAGAGGTTCACTTACTATATTCCCACTGCCCATCTCCAGACAAGGAGCCTAGGCCTTGGACAGACTCACAAGTAAACATGGAAAGTTATTTGGTTAATGTAAGTCCTACTCAGGGCTGCTTCGTAGTGGTCTCCATCAATTACATGATTCTGTTTCTGTGAAAAGTACAGAATAGGCAAATCTACAGTCAGAAAGCAATCGGTGATTGCTTATGTCAGGGGTGATGGGCTACCAATGAGATAGATATAGGGCGTAGAGCTTTTCCTCAGAGTGATGAAAATGCTCCAAAATTGAGTGTAATAATGGTTACACATATCTAGGAATACAACAAAAACTATTAAACTATTAAACCCTTAAATGAATGAATGATATGATATATGAATCCTATCTCCGTAAGTGTCAAATACTGAAAAACATTTCATTTGGAGTTGCCTTGCAGAACAATTGCTACATCCTTTTGACTTTTATAAATAAGAAAATTTAATGAAATGTTAGTGATTCTATTCCTATCTGTGATAAACAGAAGTGTATATATGTGAGTTTCTATAATACAAATAAACATAGATAAGACAAAATGTATCTGTGGCCACCCCTTCCCCTCAACACCAGCCAAGGGAAAGGGGTACAGCCAAGCAGTAACTCCTAATAATTCTAGCAGCTTCAGTCCATCAAATAAGGTGCTTTTTCTGTCCATCACTGATACACATTAGTACAGCTGCAAGGCAAGCTACTGTTTCTGCCCCCTCAGACTCGCTCTGGGGAAGCAAAAGATACTGTTTCTCTTGGGACTCAAAATGCTTGACCACATTATTTCTAATTTCTCCAAAACAAACCAACTACTGTCTTAAACCTGGATCTATGACAGGAAATTTGAAGGAAGACAGTACCCAGATAATTCCTATTTATATGTATTTTTAAACAAGTCAGATGAGACTACTCTACATTTAAAATAGTTTACAAGGCTTTTCACCATTCATGCTATGTTTACAGAACAGACTGCCATAGTTAAATGCCATTCTGCTTTTCCTGAAATACAGTGCTACTGTGCATCCCCAACCAACTCGACAAGATAAATTTGCAGCTATGAACAAAAATGTCATTTTTCCTATGTCAACAATTTGTATTGATAGCATCATATTTTCTGCATTAGTTTCTACATTATTGTGTGCAGCCAAAAGTACTATATTTAAACTGCATGTGATGAGCAGAAGAAAAATAAAATTTTGCTTTGAGGTTTGAAGAAACTGTTTTGTAATAGATCTAGACCCCTATTTTCACATTCTCTTTATTCAAACTTGAAGAAGATCAAATTCAATAAAATAACATGTTTCTTTTATTTTTTGACTCCAAATTTCCAGGTTAATATAATATAATATAAGTATTGGGCAACTCAGAGAACTAAAGTACTATATACCCATTTAAAATGCCATAAATTAAAAATGGAAAAGCAAGCATAACTAATGAAGATCACTCCAGTGAATTTAGCTCCCATAAAGACTAAGTCATATATCTAAGGCTTGATGATAAATCATTAGAGTCTGCCAGTTGCACCAGATCAGTAGTGAACCATCTGGCTTATTCTGTTTATATCAATTTAAAAAGTGTTATTCCAAGTTTTTGATATTTTCACAGCTCATAAGTAATGGCAATGAGCCCGCATCATAACCTAATTTCTGGGGGGATATATTATTTGATTTTTGTTTGTTTTCCATAGTAAATCAAAGTTTGAATGCTTCTTCAAAAAAGGAGAATTTTGCTGTATTGGAAAGATGATGGTCTCCAATGTTTAAATATAGCCTTTACTACATGTACCCCTTAACTCCACTGACTGTGTTTTCCCTCCACCAGTGTTGGGGTGGAGCATCAACACAACAATTATGCGGACCTCATTTTTCTCCCTCTAATTCCCTTCCTCTTTTCAAATTTGTTGCAAGAGGAAGATCTTTAGGACATACTCTGCCCTTCCCCAATTTGATACCCTGGTTGCTGCGGAAAGAGAAAGCATCACCACTGTCTCCTGTCTCTTCCTTTTGCCACACTCTGCTGTCTGGCTGCCTCCTTGCACCGCCTCCCGTGCCTCTCCTAACCTCACAGAGTCTAAGGCCAGCTGGGGCTGCAGCTGCTGGCTGGTCCTTCCCTTGAAACAATGGTGCTTAAGCAGAAAAGCAGATGCAAGTTTAAAAGTTGAAATTAAAAAGTGAAACCATGGGCACAACTAACCTTTAACATTTAAACTAACATTTAAACCTTTAAATTTTATAATTCTGTTATCCAACACACACACACACACACACACACCCCACTTTCAAATACAGGGGAAGCCTCCTGACAGCAACACCCAGAATAGTTCTTCAACAGGAACTGCATTGGGATCACCTGGAGGAGTTGCTTGTAACATAGGCTGCTAGGCCTCAGGCTCAGACTCATTTAGCAGGTTTGGGAAGAGACCTTAGTATTTGCATTTGCAGCAAATTCCCAGGTGATGCAATGCTCCAACCCACACGAAGAACTATTCCTCAGACACAGAAAAACTGCCAAAGAAAGAGAAATCCCGGGACAGTGAAATTCCAATGAACATCAGCTCCGCTGCTGCGTGGCTCAGGCAGAGTTTAGCTCTCTGGTACAGGGAGGCAGCACGGTGGGTATTAATACAGGAAGGCAACGTTAGAACACAGCAGCTGCTGGAATTATTCACTTCACTGCTGGCCTTTCAAGACAGTCAGAGTGAAAGTATGAAGAAATGGAAAGTGAAATTATGGAAGTAAATATGATGATCTTCTAGCCAATTAGCCCTTTAGATTTCCATTTGCATCTTGGCTATATTTCCATTTTCTGTTTTAAACTGCCCATAGCAGTGTGCAATTGGTACTAGAACCAGACAGAGCTGGGTTTAGATCCTGCCTTATTTGCTGTGTGTCTGCCGTGTTAGTAAGCTTTCTATTCCTGCAACAAATATCTGAGATGAAGTAAGTTATAAAGAGAGGTTTATTTTGGCTCACAGTCTTACAGGTTTCAGTGCATGACCAAAGGCACTGAATGTGCACTGACGGATCCTACACAATGATAGTTTCCATCATAAAGGTCCGTGTCTCCTGGCTTTCCTGTAAGACTATTCAATATAATAAACATATTACCTACTTATCTAGATTATCTAGATGATATAAAGAAATATTATAGAGTAGCCCCTGTGTCAAATATATAATACTGCCCAAATATATTGAAATTATACCCTGTAAAGAAAAAGGTTGATATGAATATTATTTTCATTTGGAAAATTCTGACTTTATATGAATTTACATTTAAGAAAAGCATTTGCCTTCACAATTAGTTAACTAAAGAAATTGATCGCATGTGTTTACTAACCACAAATTTTGTGTGGACAGACACAAAAATGATAGAATGGAGAAAAAAGAGGGGAGACATTTCTGCAGTTACCATGGCCTGGTATCATTCAGGGCATAATTTACACCATCCTAGACAACAAACTGCCATTTTTCCCTAAAATCATTATTTGATTTATGTGACAAAAGAACAAATTTAGCCAAGGGTATCCTATTTTGAGTGTACACCGATGCTATTTTTAACCAGCTGTGACACTCAGAAACTTAATGATCAGTTAGTAACAAGCAGGAGTAGAGCTCTTCTTTTGGGTCCTTGTAGACCCCAGGTAAATATTACCAATCTACTCTTCTACCAACCACCCAAATGTACCAGGCTCCACTTTGTGAGATATACAGCAACAAGGAAAATGTGACACGCACTGAAGTTCTTAATTTTACTCTTTATAGTGCCTTTGCTCCTTCCTTCCCCTAGGTTTTTCCTCCCCGCCCCCCCGCAAAAAAGGTTATCATAACCACAGAATTTTAGTTTCTTGGTAGAGGTTTTAGAGATATCTAGTCCAATTCCCAATTTTACAATGAAAAACCAAGGCCACAGAGTTTGATTATCCTGCCCAAGGTCAAGAGCTCTTGAGGACAGCAGACACAAATGTCTCCAGCCCCATCTCACATACATTTCTCTCCATCACTGGACTTCATATTTGCTTTAAAGGAGCACCTGCAAGAAATTCTTTATCAAGCCAGGTATGCCCCTGTAATCCTAGCACTTAGGAGGCTGAAGCAGGAGGATAGTGGTGAGTTCAAGGCCTGCCTGGACTACATAGAGAGACCCTGTCTCAAAAAAAAATGATCAGATTTTAATGGACAAAGACCCCAGAGCTTCAACTTTTGAATCTCAATACTAATTAAACGACTGTTGCTAATGAAGACAAGTTATATTTGGGCTTCTAGCAGGTCTGAAAGCTGAGAAAGCTGAAGTCCACAATACACAACTCAGAAAACCAGCAAAAGATTTGTTTCCCTTACTCCAAATCGTCTATAAAACCAAATACTAAGAACTACACTTTGGTTATGGGCAATAGTTTAGTTTCCTTCAATTTTCCCTAAAATATCTCACAAAGCCATAGTGCCCAAAGTTTTTTTGAAAGAGAAGTGTAAAGTTTAAAATCCGAGCTCCTTCTCTACGTGGAAAAATGATACATTATTTTATCTGTGGTTCTATTTCAAAGTGCCCTAACGTATCCGTCACTTTGCTGATGTGGTTGGTTTGCTTTTCCTCTCAAAAGGGCTGCTACCTAAACCTGTAACTTCCGCGATGATGGGACATTTGGGGTAAGTGTGACAAGTCTGCAGCCGGCCTGGGTCATT
Organism: Chinchilla lanigera; assembly: GCF_000276665.1. Taxonomy (NCBI): domain Eukaryota; kingdom Metazoa; phylum Chordata; class Mammalia; order Rodentia; family Chinchillidae; genus Chinchilla; species Chinchilla lanigera. Next base: position 12,405,070 of record NW_004955439.1, read on the forward strand.
TGGCCCATCTTCTTTGCAGCACTTTACTGTAGCTTTTCCATACCTGCTCTCCTCTGCAGAGGCTGGACGTTTGCCACTGTGCTCAGGTTCATCACCTCAGAAGTTCCCAAGAAACTGGAGCTCTCCCAGCTTCTCTCAAAACCCCTGTACGACCTCTTCTGGCCGCAGACTTGAGCGAGATTTGCATCCTCCTTTCGCCAGCACCGTCCCTTTTTTCTCGCCCAGTACAACCTCTTCCTTACCTCTGCTACAAATAGGCAGCCTTGTTCTCAACAAAATAACTGGCAAACCAAGGGAAAAAGTTCGCGGCTGAGACACACACAGCGCTGAGGATCACCAGATCACGGCTGGCCAGGATGACTGGAATTTTCAGAAAACTCTAGATCCCTGGGCGTAGCCTGCCCCCCTTGTCACGGTTGCTGCGGCCGGCGGGGTAAGCAGGAGCTGTCAAGGAACAAACCAGTCTGGGACAGCGTGCAGATTCCGTGGTCGGGCGGCAGGAGAGGGACTTGCCGAGCACAATTCATAGAACTGGTCTGGGGGAAGATGCGCTAAACCCACCTGCACGACTCAGAGCGCGGGACGGACGGTACTGTAGTAACTAACGATGGCACGGAGGGGACAGTCCCTTTCCTCTGCTCTGCCCGCATCTCCGGGCCAGAACGTTCACTCACACGCACTCACAAACACAGGCGCATCCAAATGGGGTGGCAGAGCCGGGGCAGGTGTGTGGCGCTCGGCCCCGGGGTACCTGCCTGGCCCCGCAACCCAGCGACACCCCGGTCGAGAACAACCGGACGCGCAGAAGCAGGCGCTGCCCCACCCGGGCTGCGCCGCCGGATGTCGCGGCATCACACCTGGGGCGGGAGCCCAAGTCGCGGTGCGCCCCCTCTTCCTCCGGGCACAACTTTGCACGGCCCGCCCCGCGCTCGCGCCTGCTGCCTGTCCTTACCCAGATACTGTCGCAGGTCGAGCAGGAAGCGAGGGGGTCCCCCGCTGAGCTGGTAGAAGAGGGAGCCCAAGCAGAAGACCAGCAAGGTGGCCATGCAGAAACCGTAGTCCCGGAGGGAGAAGCGCAGGAGAGGCAGCAGGGAGACCCGGCGCTTCCAGCCGCCCAGGCCCGCCGGGGCGCCCCCAGCCGGGGCCGCATGGGGCCAGGAATCCGCGCCGCCGCCGGGATGCTGGGGCTGCTTCTTCTTCATCGCCTGCTCCGCCGCCTCGCACCGCCGGCCCGGGCCAGGAAGAGGTCGCCCTCCGCCGCGAGGGGAGCGCGGCCGGCCGGCTGCACATGGGGAGGGAGGGCCGCGCAGAGGGCAGCCGTGGGGGCGGGGAGGCCCGAGGGCCGCGCTCAGGAGACTTTGCCCGGCATGGTCCCCGCCGCTCCGCGCCCGCTAGCGCCCCCGCGCCCCGCCACGCCCCGCGCTCGCCCCAGCGCCAGCGCAACCGCGGCTTTGTGCGCGGCGCTCTCGGCGTGTAGAGTCCCGGGCTGCTCCGACGAAACGGCAGGAGGCGCGGGAGGCGGACCCAGTCCCCGCGCTCCACCTCCTGGCCAGGGGTTTTCCTCCTCCTCCACCTCCTCCCTTCCCCCTGCGCCCCGCAGCCCGCTCCCCGCGCCGCGCTGCGCCCTCCCTCTCCCGCCGGTCCCGAGGCCGAGTCTCGCTCGGGTGTCACGTTACCGCCGCGGCGGGGGCGGGAGGGGGCGATCATCCGCTACGAGGAAGAAAGTTTCTGCGTGTTTTCTTTTTGTTTTTTTCTTCCTTCTCCCTTTTTCTACCCTCTCGCCTCCGTTCCTGCGCCACCAGCGACCTCTTGGGGCCCGCTGCCTTCCGTCTCGTCAACGGCGGGGAGAAGCACCACTGAGTTTACTCCAAACAGTATTTGTGTTTTCGTTTTAGAAACTTGGTTCTCTTTCAGCAGCCCACGCGAGCTGTTCACAAAAGGCCGATGAAAGGTTCTAGGGATGAGTTCAAGACTTAGCTGAGATGGTAAAAGAGCAAATGAGGGGAAATGTAACACTGAACGTGCCCCGCAGGGCCGGCCTCGGCTCCCCAACTCGCTGCTAGAGAGCAGGGGACGCTGGCGCCTTCCTGGTCCTTAGCTGCACTGAGCGACCGGCGAGGCAGCGGGTGGAGTACACGGCAAAAGCTAGGACATTTCTCTAGCAGATAGGAAAGGAAAGAGCTCTGTCCCCGTGCACACCTACTTCATCGCTGCCTCTCTTCCCTTCCTGGGCAAATTTCTGGAAATGAGAACCTGCTGAGCTTCGCAGACACACACAACCTCGGAAGGGGATGGTTATTCGGCTGCTCTCAGCAGCCACGCTTTAAGAAAATTTTATCACTGTGGGTAAAAGCTGCGTCACCTGAGGCTTCTACGACTTGCCCAAGGTCACAGAGCCGGCAGGAGTCTGATTGGGTGGCGCAGTTAGACACCCCAGCCCACTACGCTAACCATTGCACGGTACTATCTCCTAGCCAGAGCCCTCCTCAGCATCTGCATGGGGGGCTGGAAGATGCCTTCCAGCATTGAGAACTGAAACCTATCTTTGGTACTTCTCTTCTCTGGCTCCCGAGTCGTTCTGCATTTTTCAATAGGAACGACCGGGTTAAAGAAAGAGGAACCAAAAACCTCTGATTCCAAGTCTTTGGTCCTATCAACCTGCCTACCCTGTTGGATATCTGAAGAATTTTCTGTGGAAGATTCGAGAATAGGATCCTGAGTATAAGAATTTACAATTAAAACACAATCTGGCTTAACTATAACCCATAAATGAGATCTCCGTTTCTTGACTTGGAACATGGGTGAACATACAGGTCACCAGCTGGACGTGGTCAGAAATGAGGTGGGCGGTGTGGCACGAACCCACACTCGCACAGACTTCTGCGTGCGCGCAGAAGCTCCTGACTCTGTTTTCCTGTCCAGCTTTCTAAGGGATAGGAAGGCCACTTTGGAACCCCTGTCACAGAAACTCATGAATAGCATAAATGATTTCACATATATTTCCTGAATCAGAGTTTTATCTGGATTAATGCACACATTTTAGAAATTTGAATGCCCCTGAGAGAATTAAGCCAATCAGTCACTGCCCATTAATGTGAATTACTTTAATGAGTGCAATGAGGAAGCCAGAATAGACTCCCAGTTAATATTTTCTGAGTTCATGAAGAGGGCCTAGGCTATGGGAGGCACCAATTTTCAGCATATTTTAGAGACAATCTTCGACAAACGACCTGTTCCTGAGGCCTGGCCCTGTAATCTCAATGCTCACATGGTGAAGAAAAATAAAAGGGTATGGGTATGCAAGACCTTCTGTGTTCATGGGTCCCGCCCAAGACACTAATCTCAGCATACTTTGGGAAACGCCCCATTCTTTCTTCTAAGGAAAGAAATCTGAGGAACAGGAGCAGGAAAAAAGGAAACAAACATCTGAGAATATAAATAAATACGGAATAAAAGTTTTAAAATACAGTAAGAAATGCAAAGACTAGCTCAGAAGAAGCAAGCTGTGACACGAGGAATGTTACAAGGGGAAAAAAAGTCAATTATGTTAATAGATTAGTTGCCTAGAAAAACTTCACAGAAGGAAAAAGAAAAAAGATATCAAGATACAAAGAAGTTTCACATGGGGGGGAAAAATGCTTTGAATTTTCACCCAACCCAAACAGATGCTTGGGCAAAATTTTGTTTTTTGAAGCTCCATAAATGTCTCTTTTATTCTTTTTTCATTGAAAACATTTATACTAATAAATGGAATCAGATAAATCTATTAATTATAGGAATTTGTGAACTTTTATTAGTAGTCTTACCATTTGATATGCTTTACGTGACACCATCTTAGACGTCTCAGTTCCTTCTCTTTCCAGTGACTGTTCCCCTTTCTCACCTAAGTCCTCTGGGACTTGTTTGACCTGGCCTGCCTGAGGACAAACCACATCTCCTCCAGAGCCTCCTTTTCAGCCATCCAATCCTTTGACCATTTCACCTTGTACCCTAAGCTTAGCTTTTCTAGGGCCCTCACTCCAGCAGTTTCTCAGCCTTTTCAAGAACCTTCAACTCTTTCATCCTTCACTCATCTAATGTGTTGGCTTCCTTCCTTATCCAGTTTGGACTCCGGCTGCATCATTCTGAGCTCTTTTTCTATTGACCACCTTGTTTCTCTCGTTTTACATCCTTGAGTATTTGCCTAGTGAAATTTGGGCTCTGTTAAACCCAGCTCTGCAACTGGCCTGCATCATAGAAAAACACACAGCATTGCCACTGGCTTCCCTTTAAAGGGCACCTTCATCCCTACCTGGAAATCCCACTCTCTAAAAAGACTATCTCACAGCTTTTCTCTTTTCATCTCAGCCCTCAGCGTTTATCCCTTCAGTCCCTGCTGCTGACCTTGCCTTGTAGCTTATTGAGGAACACAAGCGGTAGGACAGGAGCTCACTCAGCTCCCCATCAGCCTGTGCACAGGCTTCCTGCCTTGTTGTCCAGCCTCAGTGTACCCTTGCTTTAGTCAAAGGTAACTCTGCCAGTTAGGTACTAGACCTTGTTTCTATCTAATGCCAGCCTTAATCCCAGTGCCCCCAGCTTTCTGCATCTCCCTAAAGAACATCACTATCAAGCCACTTGGATCCCCAACTTAACAGTCTTCCTTTATCTTCTTTTTCCTTCACTCCTGTATCTAAATCACTTGCAAATTCTATAGGCTTCTTTTGAACACATCAGAATCTGACCATTTTTGACAGCATCTTCTCTCACCTGAATTGTTGCTATCAGTTACATTTAAGTTTAGCTATATTTAACTAAAAAAAAACAAAAATGTCAGGGGCTTAAGCCAATGAATGTTTATTCCTCCCTTTTGTGAAATGAGTCCACCAACAGACGTCCAGAGGTGTCATAGTATTGCCATGCTATCATCAGAGACCTGTCTGATTTTTCTGTTCCACCATCCTCAGCATGCAGCTTCCATCCTAAAGGTGGTTTTATGATCCAAGATTGCCACTGGAGGACCAGCCATCACAGTGGAATTTATGTTCCACATTGGCAGTAGGGAGAAACTAAAGATTCCCTCTAAAACAATATGTTCTTTGTAAGCTGTGTTACAAAAAGTACTAAGAACCTGTCTTACAGTTTACTGGTCAGAATTATGTCTAGTTGTAATGGGGAAGGGGAGCTAGGAAATACAGATTTTAGCTGGGCACATTGTTGCCGTGAAAGAAGAAGTTCAAAAGTGAAAGAAGAAGAGAAGGAAGAGGAATAAGAAGAGGAAGAGGAGGAGGCAGAGGAAGAGGAGAAAGAAAAGGAAGAGGAGGAGGAGAGGAAGAAGAAGAGAAAGAAGAGAAAAAGAAAGTCATGGTTCTGCCACTAAAAAGAAAGAAGCAGTGGTGTCCATCAGTCTCTGTTATTCTTCCTAACTGGTCTCCTTAGTTACAGCCCCCATACTCCTCATGCTTATCCTGAGAATGGAACCCCAAGGTGCTCTACCACTGAGCTACAGCCCCAGTCCTTTTTTGAAAAATTTACTTTGTTAGTACGCATTTGTGGTGTGTACATATTGATTACATTCACTGTAGGGAGGAGGTACGTGTATATAACATATCTTAATTCTTTGGGGCTGCTCCCCTTCTGCTCCCTTCCTTCCCTGTCCATCCATCGCAAGGTCCCCAGCTACTTTTATCTTTCATTTTGAGACAAGTTCTTGCTAAGTTGTTCCATGCTGGCCTTGAACTCACAATCCTCCTGCCTCAGCCTCCCAAGTGGCTGGGATTACAGACGTGCACCACTATGCTCAGTGAGGACAATGATTTTATCTCATTTCTTTACTGCTGCATACCAGGTAGTAATCACTCAATAACTATTTGTTGGATGGAAAGATTAGTTTTTAATATGAAATTCTAAAGTTCAGTAGGTCAAATGTCATTATACCTTGGAATTATTCCAGCTGGAAAAGAGAAGTGGGAATCTTGGAGAGAAGGTCTCTGTCTTGCTAGAACTTTCAAATGACCACCAAAGGAATTGTTTCAAGTTGAAAATATATTTGTTGAGTGAAAGAAGTTCCATGACTGCCACACTAATTAGCCGCTTACCTTGTCCCTGTGATTATGAGCACCTCATGGAATTGTAAAAGGAATACGAATCCGTGGGGCTTTGCCTGGTATTACCATTTCCCTTGGCAGAAATGCTACTTACGTCAAGGACCGTTGCTCAATTCAGGGACTCTTGCAGTCAGCCTCTTAGAAAACTAAGCTCTCTGAGCCCTGGCTTGGAAGACCACTGTGCTTGTTTACAGACCCTCTTCTTCTGTTGCTCCTCTGAGAGTAGAGATGTTTCAGGAGTTTTTGAGTTGGAATGCTAATGCCATACTGCAGTAGTGGAAAATTATAAGGCAGCCTGATTTGGTTCTCTGCCTTAGAATTGAATATAAGGATTTAATATCAAAACAAAAGCCTGGCTGCTTGCCTGTAATGTGGCGCTTGGTCCATGCATCTACAGGCACTGGGTTGGGCTCTCTGTGTGCTCCCTGATGTGCAGACAGCCATGTGCCCATAGTGCCACATATAAAGAATGAGCTCTCTCTACCCAGGTGCCTCCGTTTACCTTCCTCCATTTTGAGGAACCTAGACACACGTGCATGAACAATCAAGCAAACAAAGCATTAAACAAAAGGGTCTTTAAAGTCTCAAAAGTCTCATAAGTAATAACAACAGCTAAATTATGTTAGTATGTGGCTAGCATTTTCTGCTTACTGGGCACATATTAAGTCATTTAATCCTCACAATAGTCTCTTGCTATAAGTACTTTTACTTCCCCTATTATACAAATGAGGAAATAGGCAACAAGTGTAATACATACCTGCTGAATGACAGATCCCTAGGAAACTCCTATTCTGGACAGGCTTCTCAGCTGAGGGGGTAGTAATGGAATAAAGGATGGGTAGGATTGCCAGTTGAGAAGTAGCCCACAGGGCAAGCAAATCATAAGAACTGATTAAGAAACGGTACAAAGGTGAGGAAAAAAAGGTGCTTAAGGGATAATAGGGAGCCTGTGTAGGGAAGAAGGTAAAGATTTGTACAGCTGCACCACTGCCAAGGATGAGGAGCCCCAATCACAAGAAATAAATGGAGTTTTGTCTAAAGCTTCTCTAGAATCTCCCCCTTGTGCCAGGTCCACAGACCTCTTAGCTCTTAGGCAGGTGCTGTGATTTGGATGTGGTTTGTCTCCTAAAGGTTCATGTGTTGGAGATTTGGTTCCCAATGCAGTGATATTAAGAAGTAGTGGAACATCTGAGGTGAGATCTCTGCACATGGTAATGAAGTTATCTATCAGGTTAATAACCCTCAGTTACTGTAGGCTGGTCAGGTCTGCAATCCCCCAAACCAGTGGAAGTGAAGACTTAAATAAATGAGACAGTTGAAATGATTGTAGGGCTCCAGGAGGGTCCAACTCTCTCACAAAATTTAAGATTCTCTGGGTTAATACCCAGACTTCCCTGGGTGGCCCGTATTTATTAGGTTTTCAAACAAAGGAGGGGAATACTGAAGAAAATGCAGGAATCTGGGCAGGACTTGGGAAACTGGAATTCTACAAGTAATACTTATGTTAATTTAGAAGAACTAAGTTATCTCCAGGAAGGACTTCACTGCAGGAGTGAGATGCCTGCAGCTATAGTCTCCTTTTAGTTAATTGGGGTTGGAACCAAAAGTCCTCAACTGTGGCCTTATCTTGTCCTTTGAGGCCTCATGGCTTCACCTACCATTACAGGCTTCAGTAGGCACCAGTGACTCACAAGTAAACATGGAAAGCCAATTGGTTAATATAAGTCCTTCTCAGGGCTGATTTGTAATGGTCTCCATCAGTTATCCAGGGCTCTGTCCTTGGCTGAGATTGATGCTGGTCTCACGGAGTGAGTTAGGTGCTATGAGAGAGTGTCATAAAACAGTGATCCTGGTCCTGACTGTCTCTGCCTTCCTTCTCATGTGGGGTCTGTCCCTTTTGCACAGATACCTACCATGACGCCAGCCACGATATGACTCAGCCGAAGAGGACTTTCCCAGAGGCTGAATCATTGGGCTGCTAGAATTTGGAATTCCAGCCCCAAAAACAGTGAGCTAAGTAAACCTTTTTTCTTTTTCAAATATCCAGACATTTTACTACAGAAGCAGAATATGAACTAATACAGCAAGTGGCTCACAGAATTATCGATTCTTTTGATTAAATCAGTGCTGCAGAAAGAAAACAGTGGTCATATAGGAAGTGCACAAAGGACAGACATAACTTAGAGTTCTGCAGAAAGAAATCACTTACTCAAAAATGGACAGTTAAGTGCAGATACTGTTCCATAGTCCTAGCATAGATAGTGTAAGACTAATTGTTACAATTTACTGCTATCTTGTAACTCTTAGTAAAGAAAGGACTCACAGTCCGTATTTTTCTTCTAGAGTGAATTTTCCTTACAAGACTTTAGGTTTAGTCTACTGAAGAAGTTTAATAAGTTAATTTGTAAATTAATTTAGGAAATAACTTTTAAAAATAAAAACTTTCCTAGTATGTCCAAGTGGTGAATGTTGTAATGGTTAATCTTGGCTATCACTTTGATTAGATTGGGAAACACCTAAGAAATTAGTAAAGCACATTTCTGAGGGTGTCTGTGAGAGGTATTTCCTGAATGATGGGCATGTGGGACAGAAAACCAAGGAGGGACACCCACTCTGAGTGTGGTTGTACCATCCACTAGGGTAGGGACGGGTTGGAATAAAAGCAGAAGGAGGAGGCTGACCAGCACAGCCTTCTCTTCCCAACTGCCATGAGGTAAGCAGCTTTTCTTCCCCACACCCTTCCGCCATGATGTTCTGCCTCACCATAGACCTGAAGGAATGGAACAGTTGACCACTGACTGAAGCCTCTGAAAGTGTAAGCCAAAGTAATCTTTTTTCCCTTAGGCTGATTTCCTGAGGTATTTTGTTGCAGCAAGAAAAAGCTAATATAATTTCTTATCTTAATACATCAAAATTATATCTTTTAACAGTATAGATTCCTATTAGAGCTATATTTTTAAATCTTTAGAAATATAAATTATTATAGTTTAGAGTGGATCATTTGGTTTTGTCACATTTGTAAGAGGTTCTAAACTGAGTTTAATTTTCCTAATCTTTTAAAGTTTATAAAAAGTTTTAAAAAACCTTCAGTTTAACCATTATAAAAACTTTTAACTATTATAAAAAGGTTTGTAAGCTCTTAATTTCTATTAATATAAAGTCACTGTATTCCTTTTAATGATACAGTAAATAAATATTTAGCACTATAGGTACCCACCGCTGTGCTAAACAGAAAAGTACAAGTGAACCTATTTAGCTTTCAAGAAAGGCAGTTTTTCCCAGGAGACAGGAGAGTCTTAAGTGAAAATATCTGACAGTAATGAAAGGTAGCATTACGGTTTAGATCTAAAATGCACTCCCACCCCTAAGCCTCCTGTGTTTAGAGGTGGAACCTATTTGGGAGAGGCAGGTGACAGGGGGCGGGAGGGGGGTGATCTAAAAGAGTGTTGTTATGGTTGGACTCTAGATGTGCCCCCAAAGCCTCATGCAGTCATGGGGCAGGCTTCTAAAGTTTATGATCAATTCATGGTCCAGTGCTGGGACTATGGATGTGAGTGCTACAGCTGCTCTGGGACCAGTAGCCTGCATACAATATAAGGGAGGGAAAGAGGCTTGCTCTCTCCTGCTCCTCCCTTTTGCTCTTGTTGCTTTTGCTGTTTTCTACCACTATGAACTGTTGCCCTCTGCCATGTGCCACTCTGCCTTGGAGCCAGCTGAGTATGGATTGAAATCTCCACAAACTGGGAGCTAAACAAACCTTTCCTACCTTAAATCTGGATGTCAGGTATTTTGTCCCAGCAATGAGAGAAAAGTAACCACAACAAGCGTATTCTCCTGCCCGACTCCTCCCACTCCTCCCCTCTGACTCTCTCTCTGCTTCCTGGGTGCCATAGGTTGAGCAGCTGTCCTTTGCCAAGCCCTTACACCATGTCCTTTCTGCCTTGGACCCAACCAATCACACACTGAATCTTCTGAAAACTTTGACCTAAAAGAAGCCTCTCCTCCTTGAAGTTGGAGGCATTGGGTATTTTGTACCAGCAACAGGAAAGTGAATCATACAAGTAGTATATAATTAAAGGCCACGTTGTTTGTTATACACTATAAATACTGAAGTCATTCAAATCTTTAGAGATGCAGAACTTATTTATACAAAGAATGATTTTCCTCAATTTAAAAAACAGTCTTAAAAACTTTTTTCAGTTAGGAATGGAGGTGATTTTTGGATTTAAAAGTAATATTTTAAGATTTTATTTTGTGTTGCCCTGGCTGGCCTCAAACTCTTGAGGTCAACCAATCCTCCTGCCTCAGCCTCCTGGGTGCTGGAACTACAAGCATGCATCACCTAGTTAAAAACTATTTTGAATAAAGTAAATGATGAAATAGGTAATTATTTTCAGCCTGGATTGGTATGCCTCTGAGGTCATGATAAATATTTGCTTGTGTAGCTTCTGTGTTGACAGTGTAGAAGCATAGTACAGTCTCGGAAGCAAGATGTCAGACTTCAGGGGTCAAGAGAAGTCTGGGAAAGTGGGAACCCGAATGGGCCTCTAAAGCTATGATTTCCAATAACTGATTGTAGAAATCTTTTACTAGATGAACTTCATGTAATGGGGTATGAACTTCATGTAATGGGGTGTTACTGGTTTATTATGAAACATGTCTAGTGCTTTTCATGCAGCTAGGTACAAATATTATGATTCCAATATACTCATTTATCATACAATTTTCTTGCTCTTATTAGATGAGTGATCTGATTGACTAACCTGCCTTGGCTAAAAGACATGAAAATAAAGTAATTGGATGGGGTTTAAAAATTAATTCAAATGGATGCTATTATCTTCAAATTGTGGAAATTTGTTTCACGCCCAAGACCATTGCTTAAAATATGAAACTTTCCTTATTCCTGTAACTAATCACACTTATCTAGAGTCCATTTACTCTTGCTCAGGGGATTAGGATTAGCTAGAATTCATCTAGCTTAGTATCTCCTTCTGGAAACGATCTCTTTCAGGACACAGTTGGTCTCGTTAGGGTCACTCTTCAGTCAAATTCAAGTGCCCAAGCTGATTCATTGCAAGCGAAGTTTAAATGCCTGGCAAAGACAGGTGAGGGCATTGGAGCTCATCAGTACAGCCTTTCTTTCTCTCTTCCCCGCCGCCCCCCCACCATATACACTGTCCTGCTGTCCTGTCCACAGCTGGTGACACCCTGCTTTTGCTCTCTGGCTCTCACTGGTGTGGTATGGCTCCTTGTTTAGGGCCATTTGCTCAACAGCCATTTGCTCAAATGCATCTCAACTAGCACAAACTGACAGCGAGCTCTCCATAAGCTACCTACCATGCTCCCTGCCCTACCTTGGACACCTCAGGAAGTTTCTGGATCTTGATGTGTCTCCTTGCCCAAGGCCAACTGGAGGGCTATTTCAGGCCTTTTCTGCTCAGACTCTTTCTTGAACCACTTCTAACCTCTGGCTGGTTGGCACTAGATTAACCCAGTGATTCCCGAGGGGCTTAATAAATCCTGCCATCTGTTCCAAAGAAGTGCAAAGCTCACCATGATGGGGATGCCTTGTCATAGTCAGATTAGGCTGTTATAATAAAATTATATACCATAAATTAAGTGACTTATACAACACAGATATTTTTCTCATAGTTCTAGGTGGTGGCAAGTCCAGGATGGAGGTTGTGGCCGATCTCATATAAGGTAAAGAATTTCTTTCCTAACTTTATATTCCCACATGGTAGAGAGAGAACCAGCTATAATGTTCTCTTCTTACAGGGACACTAACCTAAGGAGTGAGATCTCCACCCTCATAACCTACTTACCTCTCAGAGACCTCACTTTCTTATACCATCTCATGGGGGATTATGATTTTAACATAAATTTGGGAGGGGCATAAGTATTTCTCCCAAAGCAGCCCATAAATTATGATTCCAAATTCCCCTGTACAAGATTTAGACCCGGAGTGGGAAAGTTAAAAACCCATGTGTATTACAACTTTCCTTTCTCTCTTTCTGTGTCTTCCAGTTCAGACCCCAAAATCTAAAAGTGCTTCCTTTGTCAGTGTTGACAAAAGAGCTAAAGACAAAGATACTAGAAGACAAGGAAAATAATTCAAAGAAATAATTCAAACTAAATTATCTTCACAATGCACCTCAGGCTTCTTGTTTCTGAATTTTTTTTTTGGTGTTGGCGGTTCCTTGAAGGGGCCATATCTTCATCCTTTGATGATTGAATTTGATTTTTAGAGACAACCAAAATTATTCCCTAGCTACTCTCTTAGATAAAGTAGATGAGCAATTTGGAATCAAGGTCCTGTTAGAAAAGAAGAGGATGCAAGAGAGACAATCAGCTTTCATCATTACTAATCCAGTCCATGGAGAATGAACTTACTCCCAAGAGACTGGCCTTAATCCTTAACAATCTGATCAGCTCCCAAAGGTCCCACCTCTCAACACCACCACGGTGACAACTAAATTTCACCACGAGTTGGAGGGAGACAAACCACGCACAAACCAAAGCAGAAAGCACCTGGAGAAGTGCTCTGTGTCTTTAGTTCTTGGCCCTTCCTGAACAGTATCTTGAGAATGTAGCTGACCAGAGTACCGAATCTAGACAAACATTTGGATGGGAAGAGTAAAAGTCAAACACTAATAACCTATGAAAATAAGATATTAAACAATATAAATATATTAGTATATGTAAATATTCATGCAACAACACAACTTTTTGAAATGTAGCTTTTAACTCAATGTATGTTCTTTGAGAAGCTGCACTTTACAGCTTGCCCCTAAGATTGGCCAGTGTGATGTTACTGGTCACCTAAAAGGCTCTGTTGGAAATTGTCTCTATTTTTTATCAAGTGCAATAGACCATTGGTATAAGCAGCTGGGAGATAATTTTTTAAGCCAAATACAAGTTTCTTTCATGTCATTTTCCTACTAAGCCATGAACCTACAGAGTTGAATCTCTGACTGACCTTAATTCCCCATTTCCAAAGTCCTTGTCAGTTTACAATGTTAAGCTGTGCTCTTCTCATTTTAGAGGTCATCGTCTGGTGTGAATGCATACGAGCCGAAATCAATGTAGAGGTGATATCCTTTTCCTTCCTTCCTAACAATGTCATTAGTCCTTGTTCAATGGGCATGTCACATAGCCCCATCTCCTTTTAAAGAAAAATATGACTCAAGCTTTACAAAGTCCTTTAAAATAACTTTTTAAAGAACAACTAAACACTGAACTATGAAGATAAGAGTCAGCACTCTAGTCAAAAATCTTAGTAAAACAAAGATTGCCAAGGTCATCCTAATTGAAAATTTGGGAAAATTTTACCATTGGGATATAATCATCTTGCTCTGCAAATTACTAGCCTTGTGACCTAAGATGAACCACTTGACCTCTTTGCGCTTTGGTTTTCACTGCTGTCAATAATACAGCTCCTACTCCTGCCTCACAGGGCTCAAGCTTGATGCAGAATGAGACTTTATCGGGCAGGAGAACCACTTAACCAGCTCGCTGCTTTTCTCTATGGTACTTGCAATGAAGTGATCTAAGAAAATTACCTTGACTAGGGAAAATGGACTGTGAATAATGGCAGTGCAAACTCTGGAAGAGACAGTTTGAAGGGTGAGGGAAACATGAACCTTGATGCAGAACTTATTTGGGTACAACATGATCTCGGGCAAGTTGCTTGAGTATATTCCAAGGTACAGTGTCATTGTCATGGCCATGAGATGCAATATAGCACCTATAATTTAGCAATGACTGCATGCATTTTTAAAGTGTTGGTATACAAAAAATTACTTTGCAGTAAGGAAACTAGAATCAAAATAAGACATGACCTGCATAAATAGAAATTATTTGTAACTGACAATACTAGAACTCAAATACAAGTCTTTTAAATCTATCTCTAATACTTTTTCTGCAATTAAGAGAATTTCATTTGGGCCACTGAACCCCATGAGAATCTGACAAATACGTGAACCAACCTCCCAGAAAAATGTGCATGCTTAGCCATGTGTGGGCCTCCTAGGGCACCACAGACTTAGATTAAGGTCCCCTGTATTATAATTTCCAGGGTATGATGGAGTGCATTTGCCAACTGAAAATATGATTTTTACTTTTGTGCTAGAAGAAAAGGGCTTCGCTTCTTGGCCTTTTGGTTAAGATCAAGTGAAAAGGGCAGATTTTATGGTTCTAAAGTAGTGTAAAGTAAGCCTTTGATTAACACTACAAAAAAGAATTTTTCTTCACATTTTTGTGATGCTAAAGATTCTCCCAGATTGGAGCCATCTTCAGACAAAAGTTCAATAGATCCTTACTGAGGACCCAGTGTGTGCCTGGACCTGTACTTACAGTGGGGACCATAACAAACTCTAGTGTTGTGTAGTTTACCTTCACTGAGGGGCAGGGAGATGGACAATAGATAAATATACTGTGCAAGGCCATGTTAAGTGTCACTGAATACGTAAGAGGGATGTGACAAAAAAAAAAGTGATGGCTGAGAGAGAATCTGCTGAAGGCTGTGTGGAATAGGAAGGCTTTTCTGAGAAGCTGACTCTTGAAGTATGACCTAACAGATGAGATGGAGCTCGCGGGGAAGATCTGGAGTACAATGTTGCATGCAGTGAACATAGCTTCTACAAAATCCCTAAAGTGGAAATTAACTTCTTGTGCACCACCATGATAGGAGTGGGTTTAGCAAAAGGGCAGGCAGCATGAGATGAGCTGGAAAGGTAAGTGGTACCAGTCCCCATAGAGGGTTACTCCTGAGCTGGGTTTGAGTCTCTGTGAGATGGGAAACACTGAAGAGGTTGGGCAGTTGACATAATCTGGTTCATATTTTTAAAAGTGCTCTCAGGCTGCTGTGTGGATTGGATTGTTGAGGAATAAAGGAAAAAAGGAAGATGAATAGTTCAGCAAAGGGAAGATGCTGACTTTGGTCAGGGTAGTAATGATAAATATAGAGAAAAGTTAACCAATTTGAAAGATGTTTTGTCAGTGGATTAGATGAGGGGAAGTAAACAGAGGAATTAGGCTGAGAATGACAGGTAGGGTTTGTCAGAGCACCTGGGAGGATGATGAAGCTGTGATGGTTTATGCCTGGATGTTCCCCCAAAGCCTCATCAGGTCGTGGGGCAGGCTTCTAGAGTTTATGATCCATTCGTGGTCCAGTGTTGTAATTATGGTTGTGAGTGCTACACCTGCCCTGGGGCGGATAGTTTGCATACAATGTAAGGGAAAGAAAGAGGCTGTTTGTCTCTGCTGCTCCTCCCTTTTGCTCTTGTTGCTTTTGCTGTCTTCTGCTGCCGTGAACTGTTGCCCTCTGCCATGTGCTACTCTGCCTTGGAGCCAGCCAAGTATGGACTGAAACCTCCACAAACTGTGAGCTAAATAAACCTTTCTTTCCATAATATTGGGTGTCAGGTATTTTGTCTCACAATGAGAAAAAAGTAACCAAAACAGAAGCTATATCCTGAGATGCAGAAGACTGAGGCAGGATCAAATTTGGGTGAAGAATGGTGTGGCCCAAACAACCAGGAGTTACAATCAGATACCCTAAGTAGGCAGTTAGGTATGTAAGTATGGTGCTCCAGGGAAAGGTCTTGGCTAAAGACATACATTTAAAGATTCTATTTCTGTCATATAGATAAAATCATAATTATAAATCAAACCAAAGAGAGAGAATAGGGGATGCTGCAGGGGGAGAGGTCACACACAACAAGGTCAAAGAGAAGAGCTAAGACCAGCATGCAGAGAGGTAGCAGGAAAACCAGAGGAGTGTTGGGTCATGAAACCAAAAGAACAAAAGTGTTTCAAGGAGACAATGATAAACTGTAATCTAACGTAAATGCTCCTGTGATGCTTGGTGGAGATGGCTAACTGTCCCCTGTCCTGTTTTCTTCATTTTTCATTTAGTAATAAAAACCATTAAGTTCAACCTGGACACATGGCCACTCATATGGACAACACTTCCCAGGCTCCTCTGTAACTAGATGTGGCTATGTGGCTGGTGTTCCAGACAGCGGGTTATGAGAAAAAGGGATATAAAATCTGCTGGATGTGGATTTAAAATATTCGATGTGCACTCTTGATCTCTATCCCTGATTCCTCTAAGCTGGCATGCAGACATGGCCATGGTCAAGCTTTAGTCACAAACATAAGGGCAGTAGTCTGAGGAATACAAGGGACTGGTGAAAGGAACAGGCACCCCTGAAGGCTTTCTACCACCTGATTGTCTACCACCCTCTAGACAACCATAAAAAGAAAGAAAGAAATTAACTTCTCTCTAGAATCACTGTATTCATGGGTCCCTTTTAGCATTGTAGCCTATACCATAATTAATTTACATACCAAGAAAGACGACAGAGAAGCCCCATGGAGTTGATTAGTGACTTTGATAATTCAGTGGGATGATGGGGTCAGAAACTCAAAGGAGCAGATGAAGAGCTAATTCAGTCATGCTTGCCTTCACTCAAAATATTTACTGCATTTTTACCATGTGCCATGCGTTGGCCTCAGCCCTGAATAAAGAAGAGAATAGGAGAGAGAATATCCTGTCCTCACAGAACCTTCATTCTTGTGGGGAGGTAGAGAGTGAGCAGGTAAACATGAGATAAACAGGCGGATAAATACAAAGACCACGTGGTAGCTTGTGCCACAAGGAAAATCAGGCTCAGAAAGTGGCTAGAAGGTGCTATTTAAGGAGCATGGGCAGGGAGGCATTTCAGAGAGGGTTACTCCTGAGCTGAGTTGAATATATGAGAATTGAAATCCTGGGGAAAGGTACAATAGGCAGAATAAACAGAAAGCACAGAGGCTACAAGGCAGGAATTTACTTGTTCAAGTCAAGCAATCCAAGTAAATATCCTATTCAAATAATGATTGATCTTAATAGAGAGATTTCAATTCTCAGAGTGAAAAAACTCTCCTAAATTTCTGTTTAATGGGTAATTTTTCTTTCCTTGCAGCTAACGGGAGAAAATCATGTGATAAAGCTTTGCATTTAGAGCTAGTTAATTTGAGAAATAAGATTTATCTGCTGGTCTGTGCTGTTCTGTGCTGTTCTTGACATGCTTTTACTATCTTATCAGTCTTGTCTTTGCAGATGCAGTTCTACCATCAAAACACACCCATTTTCTCTCAGATTTCTTTAGTACCCTGTAGAGATGGTTTGCTAATAGGATAATTAATAGACAGTTTACATTTAGAAATTAAGCTATATTTATGTGTCAGTTCCTGATAAAATATTTCCTCTTTAACTAGCCTTCTGGAAGGTTTTAAAGAGCTGTTTCAATGAGGCGAATTCAAATTAATCTGTGATGCAGACATTTGGAATGGGCATATCTTTTGATGGCTCTCATAAAACAAAAAGCAGTA
Organism: Chinchilla lanigera; assembly: GCF_000276665.1. Taxonomy (NCBI): domain Eukaryota; kingdom Metazoa; phylum Chordata; class Mammalia; order Rodentia; family Chinchillidae; genus Chinchilla; species Chinchilla lanigera. The sequence goes on from NW_004955439.1 coordinate 12,422,532, forward strand.
GATGTTGGGCCTTCCATTGAGATAGTTCCCAAGACAGAATTTATTATAACCTTGGCATTACCCACAATAACATCTAAGAGGACTATAGTCTTCTGAAAAATCTAATATGTATGAGCTATTTTGATTCATTTATTCACTGATGCAGGGTGACATTGCGAAGTATAGCTTTCTTTTCCCATGAATTTCCCTTCTTTTTACTTCTTCACTCACACCCTCCAAAGGGAACTTAAATCTCATAAGGAAGCAGAAACAAAACCTCAGAAAAATCACTGACCCAAGTGTGAGACCCAGAGATTTGGACTTCTGCTTTTTAGCCAATCCCTGTCCACCTCTCCTCCACAACCTACCACATATTCTTGAGAGCAGGTAGTACTGAAATTCACAGTAAAATACCCTGGGACTTTAAAAAAAATAATGGGAAGCATGTAAAATAGAATTAATCAAGATTCCTGTACCAGAAAAGCAAGAATCAATTTTTATACTACAAAGAGTAAGTATGTACATATGTGTGTGAAGTTACATGATTTTTGTATCCCAGATATCAATAAGAAAATTTTTTTGGTTATCCATGCTAAAAGAGGGACTGAGTCATCTATTTCTGCATTTTAGAATTATTACAAAACTTGTGTCAGATGAGGAGGTGATCAAAGACTATGTAGCTGACATTTGTAAAGGAAATAATAGAGATGTTTCAAATAATTAAAGTGATTAAAAATAAGTAAATTTTCTGGATTTTGATATCCTTATGATATATAATAGCTTTATAAATTTTTGGTGTGTTATAATTTTTTTTTTCATTCTAAATCAATATTAACTCTCATGTTAATCCTGTACTTGTAATTTTGTATTCTTATCTTTAGGAGAGTCACCAAATTGTAATCATTTCTGGCCCACAAAATCTAGATTATTGTCTTTCTGGTTTCTTTATTTTTCTTCTTAGTGTAGATTCCAGGATCTGATATAGGATCCCTCTTTTGCCAGGACCCTTAATGCCACGTGTTCTGCATATTCTAGTACAACCCTACCACAAACAAACCCCACGAAAAACCTGCTCTATACCCAAGTAACTGAACTGAGCTACAGGAAAATGCAACACAGGTGCCAAGACTTAGGAATCAGAAGCACCAGGCTCTGACAGGTTAATTACTGTTCAGACCCTTTCTCAACTTTCTCAGTCCTTTCTGATGCTTTTTGCACGTTTCTTATTCTCTGAAATAATTATGCCACAACACCATCTCCTTATCAGGCCTGTACCTCTGCTCTTGCCCACGACTTCATTCTCAGCTGCCTCATATTTCACTGATAAGATAGATGCCACAATGAGAGACTCTCTTTATTTCCACCAGTAAGTTTCCAATTCATCCCCCTTTTTCAACAGATGAAGGGGCTTCACTCCTATTAAGGACTGAAGCCTCTACCTAATTCTGGATCCATCCTTCTTCTGTAAATGGTTATCTGTTTTTCTTGCAGCATCAGTGCATCCTTTCCTTCTAGATCATCTTTATACATTAATTCTGATCTCTCCTACTTTAAAAGAGGGAGGGGGAAAGAGGGGAAGAGGAGGAGGAGAGCGAGAGAGATTGGTAAAATCCCTATAAACTCCCCCAGCTATTGCCCCATCATAGAGACATCCACTAGCCACCCCCTCAAATCAGAGCACTTCTCACTTCTCACTAACAGCAAATCATCTATAGTGCCCCCATGGGCTAATCCTCTCCCAAAAGCCCTCCCTATGAGAGCACAAGGCCCTTGGACATCCAAATATAAACCATAATGCGTGTCATTGCATATGTTAGTTTGTTCGCATATTTTCTTGTACTTCATTTTCAAAATTGTGGTACAAAACATAACACTGAGCATTTCAGCTATTTTTAAGTATATAATTCTGTGGTACTAAGTACATTCACAGTGCTATGCAGCCATCACCATCATCCACTTCCACTTTTCCATCTTACCAAAAGGAAATCTGTACTCACAAAACACTAATACCCTATTCTTCTTTCCCCCACCCTGTAGCAAAGACTATTTTACTTTCTGCCTCTGAATTTACCTGCTGTTACCTTATATGAATGTATTATGCAATAGTTAGCCTTCCATATCTGGTTTATTTCACTTAGCAAAATATTATCAAGATTCACCCACGTTTCAGCATGTCTCAGAATTTAATTTCTTTTTAAGGCTTAGTATTATTCATTGCATGGATATACTACATTTTTTTTATCCATTCATTTGCTAATGGGCATTTGAGTTGTTTCTACCTTTTGGCTAATATGTATAATGCTCTATGAGCATTACTGTTGAGTACCTGATTTTAACATTTTTGTGTATCCATGGGAAGTGAATCGCTGAATCATATGGTACTTCTATGTTTAACTGGAACCACCATACAGCTTTCATTTTTTTATTCTAGTGGGTGTGTAAAGGTATCTCGTTATAGATTTAATTTGCATTTCTTTAAATATCTAGTGATACTGAACATATTTCTGTATGTTTGCTTTGGCTTCTTATATATCTTCCACTGTGAAGAATCTATTTAAATCTCTTTCCCACTTTATAATTGAGGTTTTAGTCTTCTTATTGAGTTGTAACAGTTCTTTTTATATTCGTTTTTCAAATATATGTTTTACAAATATTCTCTCAGAGCCTATGGTTTGTCTTTTCATTTTCTTAACCATGTATTTTTGACGGCATATATTTTAACTTTAGTGCTGTCCAATATATTATTTTTCTTTTACAACACATGCTTTCTGTGTCCTGTCTAAAAAAAACTGTCTAACCCCAAAATCACAGAATTATTTTCTTTTTTTCCTAGAAGTTTTATAACTCTAGCCCATATAGATCATCATTCATTATAAATTAATTTTTGTCTATGGCATGAGGACAGAGCATTTAATTTTACTCATTGTGATATTCAGTTATTCTAATTCTATTTATTGAATTTTTAAAAATCTATCCTTTCCCCCACTGAATTACACAGAGAAGTTTATCATACATGTGTGACTTTCTTTCTGAATTCGCATTCGAGTACAATTGTTCTGTATATTTATTTCTATGCCAATAACATGGAGTCTTAACTGCTAATTTTTATAGTACATTTTAAAAGGTAAGTATTGTGTGTCCTCCAATTTTCTTCTCCTTTCTTTTTTTTGAAATTTGTTTTGACTATATTGGGTCCTTTGCATTTCATAGAAATTATTGAATCAGCTTACCAATTTCCACACACACCAAAAACCTGCTGCTTTTTTGATAGGGATTGTAATGAATCTATACATTAATTGGAGGAGAACTATGATCTTAATATTGAGTCTGTCAGCCCATGAACATGATCTCTTCATTTATTTAGGTGATTTTTAATTTTTCTTAACAATTTTATTGTTTTATTTCCAGTTAAGTATACTTTGAAATATTTCCTTAAATTTATTTCTAAGTATTTTAAATGCAATTACTAATGGAAGTTTTAAAATTTAATCCAAAGATTGTTTGTCTCTAATGTATAGACCTCCTGAACTCACTTATGAGTGTAATAGTGTTTTGTAAATTTTGTGTGGTATTTTAATATCTGATCTTATTTTCTTTGAATACAGTTTTTTCCTTTTAACTAGATATCTCATGTTTCTTTTGATTATCTTATTTTACCATCTAGAATTACCAGTACAATACTGAACAGAAGTAGTGAGAATCAATATCTTTGTTTTGTCTCTCAGGCATTTTTAGAAAATATTCAGTCTTCTACTATTAAGTGTAATAATAGCTGTAGCTTCCTCTTTGATAATCTTTATGGGATCAAAAATGTTTCTACCTATTCCTGTTTTATTGAAGCCTATATTTAAAAATTCTAAATGGGTTCTTGGAATTTCTTAAATGCTTTCTGTTTATTTATTAAGATCTTTATTTATCATTATATTAATGTGATACATTGTGTTAACTGATTTTTGGACATTAACCCAAACTTGCACTTCTGTGATTAAACTCTACTTGTTCATAACCTTCATCTTTTTATATGAGTTTCAATTCTTTCATACTTTAAGTATTTTTGCATCTTTCTTTGTTAAATAGATTGCTTTGTAGTTTGTGATTTTCTTATGATATCCTATTCTCCTATTTAGCTTTAGGGAAATCTTGATCTCACAAAATGAACTAAGAATTTTTCTTCATTCTCTGTTTTCTGGGGTAATTTTTTGTGAGATTAGTATTACTTATTTAGCAGTTTTATAGAATTCAAGAGTTTTATAGAATTCACAGTCTTCTAGAGAGAATTTTAAATTAGTAGTTGAATTTCTTCATCAGATTTTTTCAGATTTTGTATTTCTTATTGAATCAATTTTGATTACTTTTTGCTTTACAAGGAATTTGTACATTTCCAATAAGCTTTCGGAAATATTAGTGTAAAGTTGTTTACAATTTTTAAGTATCTTTTTCAGTTTTGAGGGCTTTGTAGTAATGTTCCTTTTTTCATTATTGATATTGGTGATTTGTATCTGTTTTTTCCTTGATCAGATTAAGCAAATATTATTAATTTTATTTTTAAGAAACTAACATTTATTGATTCAGCATTCAGTGATTTTTCTGTGCTATTTTTCTTGTTTCTATTTTATTAGTTTCCACTACGATTTTCTAAAAAATTTCTTATTTGTTTTTACTTTCTGTTTTATTGCTCTTCTCTAATTGCTTAAAGTGAAAGATTGGAATATGTTTTCAGGTCTTCTTCTACTCTAATATAATCATATAAATTTATAAATTACCTGGAGTACTCCTTTAGCTACATCTACCAATTTTTATATACTGTGTTTTTATTTTCATCCAGCTCCAAATATTTTAAACTTTTTCTTTTGATTACTTTTTTTACAAGCTACTTAAAAATGTGTTAAGCTCTACATATTTGAGAATTTCTCAGCAACTTGATTGTTGTCTGAAAATGTATTTTTTATAAGTTCTACCTTTTAAAAATTTATTGAAATGAGTTTTATGGCCCATCATATAGTTAATCCTGGTAAATACTCAATATGCAATTGAAAACAATGAATAATGTGCTGTTTTGAAATGGAATGTAGTATTTGTCCAAGTTGGGTAATAGCATTATTCACATTTCCTATATATGTAATAATTTTCTATTCTAGCAATTTAGAAAGACTTAGTGAAATATACAATGTGTTATAATTTTTGCTTTGAACATAGTTTAAGTTCATATTTTTCATATTTTAACAAAAATCTCTATCACACATACATATCTATACTTTGTGTTGCTTTTTCCTAATTTCTATAGATCAGAGTTACCATTTGGTGCAGATTTCTTCTGGTCTAAAGAGATTTCTTTAATATTTCCTGTAGCACATTTTATGCTAGCAATGAGTTATGCAAGTTTTTGCTTCTCTGAATGTACATTTTCTCTTCACATTTGAAGGAGTGTTTGGTGGATTTAGAATTTTTGGATCATCCTTTTATCTCCATCAGTTTAAAAACATCATTCTACTATGTGCTGGCTGTCTTAGTTACTTTTCTCTCACTGCTGAGACAAAAAAACCCAACACCTTAAGTTAAAGGGGAAAAGATTTATTTAGCTTGCAGTTTGTCTGTCCATAATGGGCTGGCTACAAGGCAGTGGGGCATGGCAGAGGACTGTCACAGAGGAAAATCGTTCATGGCACCCACAAGGTAGTAAAAGCAGCCAAGGACCTCAACAGCATCTTTCTGGCCCTTTATATTCTATCTAGGCTATTGGGATTAGGGCAGTGCCAAACCACTCATTGGACTGATTTAGTAATCACACACCCTCAGTCCCAGCATCATAGACTCTAAATTCAGCCCTCTCTGATAAAACTCTATCTAAGGCTGCAGGAGGTTTGGGAGGACGTCCAGGCACAAGCCATCGCACTGGCCTTCATTATTTCTAATGCAAAGACAACTATTATTTGTCTCGTTATTCCCTGTGTTTCATCTGTAACTGTTTTTCTTGCCACTTCAAGATTTTATCCTCACCTTTCTACAGTTTAGATATAATATTTATTCATATTTATTTATTCATTTATTCATGATATAATATTTATTCACTTGGGATCTTTGGTTTTTTAAAACATTTTCTATCATTTTTCTCTCTTTTTTCCATCTGAACCTCATTTAGACACACGTTGAAATACTTGAGATTGTCCCACATACATCTGAAACTATATTTTTCTCTCATCTCTTTCCTTTTTAAATTTATTTTCCTCTACACAGATTGGATAGTCTACTAAGCCATGCTGTACTCAAATTCACTGTTTCTTTTGACATCTGAAATCTAAAGATGAATTCATCTAATGCATTTTAAGTTTTAGTTATTGTACTTTTTAAGCTCCCAATTTGCTATTTGATCTTTTTCATAGCTTCTATTTTTCTGGTAAAAATTCCCATTTTTTCATTATCGTATTTTCCATGAGCTCTTTGAACACATTTACTTTGAAATCTTTATATTAAGATCCACCATCTCAGGCTATTTTATCAGTTTCCAGCAATGGTTTTATTAAACTGTATGTTTGTTCTATATCTTTAAATGCCCAGTAATTTTAAAATTGAAAACTGGATATTGTAGATAACATACTGTTTTGTTTTTCCAAGTAGTTTTTCTTATTTTAGTAACAACTATATTCAGGCTGGGAATTGTCTATGCCATGACACCTCTGATATCTTTGCTCCTTTAACATATTTCTTTCTAAATCAGCTTTAGACAGATCTGGTATATCACAAGTCAGAACAAGCCAGAGGACCTGAAATATTTGGGTGAAGTGTAAAACAGGGGAGGAAACAGAAGAAAAGCACAATAACAGTCTTGGAGTTTTGGGGTGAAGAAAAAGGATATAGCTCGTGGATAATTTTAAATATTAATAGAAAAGTATGTATTTAAATCGTATTAAAATGTGTGGGTAGCTACAAATAATAGCTTGCATAATATTAAGTAACTATGAAATACTGCAGCGTGAATGGGAAGAAGAAACTTTTGTTTTTGTAGACACTGAATGGAGAGCTGGTGGGCCAGCACGGGGTCTGCTGGGACAAGGGAAGGTGACCCTGTAGTAGAGAACGGAAGTGGATGGCCAGGTCAGCTGGCTTGCTGGAGACATGGAAACAGCTGGAAATGTAGAGCTAGCAGGAGCCAACGCGAGGGTGAGTCAGCCAGGGGAGTGGTGCTAGGAACAGGACTCCGGCTGAAAGACAGATCGTGTGCTCCATAGCTGCAGTCTGCAGCTTGAGAGACTGGCAGCTTGCCCAACAGTCAAAGGGACAGGACACGACCAGAGAATGCCTGACTCAAGGGTCCTGACACTTCTTTCTCTGTTTACACCCTTATATGACCTTCGATAGAGAAGCAAGGGAAGGGAAGACTACATGAGAGACACAAATATCTGACTTAATAGCCGACATAAAATATTGAATTGGACTAAGCTTTCATTTTATTTCTCTTTTACTGCTAACTGGTGATTTGGGAGCTTATGAGATAGACTGTATTTGTTAAAAACCAAATAAAGAAATCTTAGTTTACTGTACATAAGTTATTGTTGCATTAAATTGTGTGACCCTCCTCCACTACATACATATTCTGTGTAGACTATACAAGGAAAAGAAGGAGGCTTGCTCTCCAGGAAAGCCAGAGCTGGGAAGCAGAAACACTGGAGAAGAAGTGAAAGCAAAATAGTTCCCGGGTTGTGCAGCCTGAAAGTCTTTGGGACCACAGCTGTGGGAGTTTCGATCCCAGAAAGTTGGAACTAAGTTGAATCTGCTTTGATGATTCAACTCATGTTCTCGGCCCATGCTGTTCAGCTTCCCTCTGCTCTTAAACTCTTATCTATTACTTTTTCTCTTGAGCAATTAGTTCTGTGACCTACTGGTTGGGTAGGAAGTCAGCAATTATGTGGTCAAGCTTCCCCCTCACACTTGGCTTTCTTCTTGGGCTTTATTTCCTGTTCTGGTCAGAAACACAATAAGTACATTCACTGTGCTAAGGTGTCATTAAGGTGTATTTTCTCCTCCAAGTTATTTAAATATAAACTTGAAAAGAATTAAAACTCATGGCTTTTTAAGGTAACTGTTAACACAGTGGTTCTTGAGTGTCTCACCTGCACCAATATCCTGGGAAAACATTTTTTAATGCCAAGGAACAAAATATATAACAGATATTGTGAAATATGAAGAAAATATTCAAATGGAAAGGGAGTTTAGGGAGCAGGAGGGGTAAAGAAAGGAAAGGAGGGGCTGGGGATTTAGCTCAGCTGCACAGCGCCTGCCTGGCAAGCGCAAGGTCGTGAGTTTGATTCCCGATACCGGAAAAAAACAAAACAAAACAAAAAAACCCACAAGAAAGGAAGGGAAAAGGATAAAAAGAGAATAGAAGGAAAAATGGAAACAAAGCCTTGGTAAGTAAGGAAGGGAAGAGGGTTTGGAGGAAGGAGAGAGGTATGGGATAAAAAGACCAATCAAGATGTATCAAGTATAGGTAAATTCCCTATGATGAATGTTATCATTATATATATATATCTAAAATGTATCAATAAAATTAACCAAAAGAAAAAATGCCAATTCTGTACAGCAAAGGACATGATCAAACTGTAGACAAACTGTAGAATGGGAGAAAATATTTTCAAACTCTACAGCTGACAGGGGTTAATATCCAGAATACATAAAAACTCCAAAAATTCAATCACAAGGAAATAAGAAGCCCAATTTAAAATGGGGAATAGATCTAAATAGACATTTCTCAAAAGAAGGTATATAAATGGCTAATATGTAAATAAATACTCAACATCACTAATCATTAGAGAAATACAAATCAAAACCATAATCAGGTATTATCGCAATCAGATGTCACCTCACTTCAGTTAGAACTGTTTTTATAAAAAAGACAAAATGCTTGTGAGAATACAGAGAAAAAAGAACACTTTCACACTTTTGGTCTGAATGTAAATTAGTACAACCATTAAAAAAAAGAGTATGAAGGTCTCTTGAAAAATTAAGAATGAAATTGCTATATGATCCAGCAATCCCACTCCTAGGTATGTATCCAAAGGAAATGAAACCACTATGTCAAGGAGATATGTTCACTGTAGTACTATTCACAATGGCCAAGAAATGGGAAAAAAAATATAACTGTCCACAAACTGGTGAAACGATAAAGAAATGTGGCACTTATATGATAGAATACTATTCAGCCATAAAAAGGATAAAATCCTATTTGTGACAACATAGATGGAACTGGAGACTAATGTGTTAATGAAAAGAATGAGACCCGAAGAGACATGTATCACATGATCTCATTCATACATGGAACCTAAAACTGTTGATCTCATGCAAGAGTAGAATAGGTGTTAGCAGAGGCTGGGGAGAGCAGGAAGGAGAGAGGGACAGGAGAAAGCTGATCCATGGGTAGTAAGTCGTAGTTAATGGGAGTAAGAAGTTCTTGTGCACTGTTGCACAATGGGGTGACCATTGTTAATGGTTTTATACCATGTATCACAAAAAGCCGTGAGGAAGGACATGAATGTTTTCACCATAATGAACGCACAAATGTTTGAGGAGGTATATATACACTGTTTAACAGTGTATACATGCATATCAAGGTATCTCATGGTGTCCATTAATATGTTCAATTTGTGATTTTTTAATGTGTATCAATTAAAAATAAAAGTAATTTTTAAAAATCAGTGAAAACTAACAAAGTAAAAGAATGCAGATTCCTTAGTCCGTTCTACCCTACTTATTCCACAGACATATTTCTTCTTACTGGTGAGAAGGAAATGAAAAGTCTAGTGCTAATGAGGGACAGAAAGCACTAATGTCCAGGGTCCTTTGCATTCCACATAGAAACAAGGAACGTCAGGTTTCTTTTACCTGCTTTTTGCTAGGATCACCTTACCACACAGTCTGCCTAGAACTCTAGTCTTGATTCAAAACAGAGTAGAACTGTCACTAATATAGAAACATACTCAACAGTCTCTTCTCACATTCTTAAATATTTTCTCTGCATTCTTCTTCAGGGTAAGCCCTACCAACTTGACTTATTATGTACAAAGATAAAATTGGTCCCTGGTTTTCCAGGGGTGGAGAAGGTCTTAAGTCTTGCTCCCTGGACTATCTTGGGATCCTATACCCTTCCCATCTTGTGACCCTTTGTTCATTGTGTCAATACCTTTCTGGAATTCCTGTCGCTATAGTGCTTTACACACATCGGGCAAGTGAGCGCTACTAAGACTGCACCTTACAGGCCAAGTTTAGATTCTATTTGCATATGCGTCCAAGATTTGCCACTCTAGAGAGTGATGTAGCAGGTTTGAATACATTGAGAATTTGCATTCAAATAGATGTTTAGAAAGCTACTGACATCGTTTACAAATTAGCAGACATTTCCCTAAGTTTCTAACACACTTCAATTTTGTGGTTTCAAATTTAAAACTTGATCCAAAAAAAATCCTTCCAGGGTTAGGTTTCCAAAATGTGGCTTCAACTCCCTGTAATTCAGTGCTAATAGTTTATAAAATGGATTTTTTTTCCCTTGGATGTGAGCTAAGTCTAACAAAACTATAAATGGAATTTAAATGATTTAAAAGCAGACAAATTTAATTACCATTGAAATACACAGGCTTTTGAAATTTTAAAATGCTTGCGGTCATATTTTTAAAGTTTAAGTAACTTGAATACAACGATAGAATGAAATCTTTTCAAGTTTCCCCAGGTCCCCCCACCATCCCACTGTTTTCCCTCAGCACAAAACAAATTTTTAAAGGATTTGTGTTTGAGTTTTGATCAACTATTGTCACATCTGATTTTCTTGCTGTTCATATTTCCTCTTTGAAATAGTTTTTGAGGGGAGTAAGAAGAGATGGAATATGTTAATCAGCTTTCCATAGCTATGACAACATACTCAATGTAGATAAGGAAAGGTTTGTTTTGGCTTATGGTCTCAGAGGTGTCAGTCCATAGTCAGCTGCTTTCATTGCTGGGAGGCTGAGATGAGGCAAAACTTCGTGGTGGAAAGTCATGGTAGGGGAGGCTGCTCACCTCATGACACCCAAAGGGGAGAGGAGGTAAGAGAAAGGAAGGGGCTAGGGACAAGTTATGTCTTTCAAGTGTGCTCCTTCAGTGACTTGCTCCCTCTAACTAGGATTTGCCTTCTATTAGTTCACTCAGCTCATGAGCTCATGAATGGATTGATCCCCTTGATAAAGTTAGAGACCTTATAATCTAGTCAGTTCCCCTGAATCTCCCTCGGTGCAATGAGCCTTTTGGTTAGATCCCACCCTAACAAACAGAAAGCTAGGATGGAGGGAGATGAAAGAGGAAATGAACAAGAGGAAAAACAGAATAATTTGAAGTTCTAGATAATCTCTCTTTTGTTTCTTTTAAGAAAATGTTTTTCTGTGATTGATCTGATATTTTCATTGAAGTTGGCATTTTCTCTCAGCTTCCTGGGAGCCCCATCAAGGCAGCAGCTGTGTTGAGACACTTTTGTATGATCCTCAGTTGGTCACATACATTGCACAGAGATGACATTGAAAAAAAGGCAAAGAGTTACAAAAAGATCCTGAACTTACTCCAAAAATAAAAGTTTAGCTTCTCACTTTCCCCTCTCCTTATCCAAAAGCAGGCCTTATAATTTCTTACTTATGTAACAGGTGAGAAAGAAAACAGAGAAGTAAGCACATAACCTCAGTCATAGCCTCTCTGTAGCATATTGAAAGTGAAGACTGATTTCCTGAATACCTGACCTCATCTTTTCCTTTTAGCTAACTCTTCTTTTTACATCACTAGAGCAACATATGAAAAATGTGAAGAAATCTTACTTAGCACTTCTTTATGAATATATACTCCTATTAACATTTAACAATGTTCTGTTAGTATAAAGTTGTTTGAATTAGCTTAGCTTCTATTTCTTGTGTTCTTTGGGCTACATCCAGGGGACAGTCATACAATATGGTGAACTATTTTTTAAAATAATATAAATTTATTGCAATAAATTTATTTTGTAATAAATTAACTACAAAAAGACATATTGCTCTTAAACCCTCTTAGAATATATCCTCTTGCTTTGAAAAACCTTATTCCATCATTCTTGCTACTTTATGAAGCACTTCTAGAAGTTCTCTTTTATGAGTGTCCTTAGAAGATGTTATCAAAAATATAAATGCTGCTGCTGAGTGCCATCCAAGAGCAAGGCAGGTTCATAAAACATTGTAGTGTACCTTCATCCACCTTATTCACCAAATCTAGCACATACAACTTTAGGCTCTTCCTCAAAGTTAAAATGGCCATGAAAGATAAGCATTTTGAATTGATTAGGACATCAAAGGGTTTAGTTTTGAGAGCAAAACTAGAAACATTCATGACAGAAGACTTTCAGAACTGCTTCAGAAAGTGGCAAGAACAATGGAATATGTGTTTGACATGAGAGGGCATATTCTGAAAAGTATTAATAGCAGTGTGTCATTCATTATAATAACATTTCTTAATTTAAACTCACATTGCATTTTTCTATCACATTTTGTACATGTTAGTATCACAATGTATATGTCTAACTATAAGTATATTGTTTTATTCTGTTTTCTGTGCTATAACAAACTACCCAAGAGCAGATAATTTATAAAGAAATTTCATTGGTTTATAATTCTAGGTTTCAAGAACATGGTGCTAGTATCTGCTTGACAACTGGTGAGGGCCTTTCTTGGTGCATCATAATGTAGCAGAGGGCATCAGATGGCCAGAAAGGTCAAGTGTGCTAACTTAGGCCTTTCTTCCTGTTCTTAAAATGCCACCAGTGTCATCATGGAATCCCAACCTTCATGACTTTGTCTAATTCTAGTTACCTCCCAAAGGCCCCACCTTCAAATACCATGAATATGTGAATCTGGAAATTAAATTTCCAACATCTGAAACTTTGAGAGGCCCATTCAAAACATGCGAATTCACAAACCACTTCTGACTCATTCACTCAGTCACTTATCCTACCAACACCCACTCAATAAATATTCACAGTATCTCTTTCATGCTACAGTTAGGGCTATAAAGTCAGATAACCCTGCCTTTTTTCCCACAAGGTGGTTAAAAGCCTTGAATATTGGTCTTTTTTGTTTTAAATTCTACAGTGCTTTTCATTTAAGAATGACAGAAGATCAAGTAAATGACTTATTTTTAGTATTTTCATTTTCCTTTCCATAGGAAAAACTTCAAATTTCTGTTTAGAATATTCCCTTCTAAAGGAATAGAATATTCTATTCTACTCCCCATTGGTCAAATCATACATTCTTTTGACACTATTCTTTCTTTTCATCTTCTTTATTTTCTGCTTACATTTTGCTTTTTATTGGCATATGCTAATTCTACATACTTATGGGGCAGAGAGTAATATTTTGATGCAAGTGTATAATGTGTAATAACTGATGTGTATTTGGCATATTCATTATCTTGTAAATTTATCATTACTTTATAGTGAGAACATTCAAAATCTTTTCTTCTCACTATTTCAAAATATTCACTAAAATGTTGTCAAACCACAGTGTCAAACTACTGTCTTGTCACTGGGACCAAATACCTGAGAGCTACAACTTAAAGCACAGGTTTGATTAGACTCACAGTTTCTGAGGTTTCAGTCCATGGTCTACTAGCTTTAATGCAGAAATGACAAGGCAGATGGGCATAGAAGAGGAAATTTTCTTAGCTCGTGGTGGCCAGAAACAGAAAGAAGGAAAGAGAGCAAGAAGAGAGAAAAGGACAAGAATACAACCTTCCCGTTTACATCCCCAGTGACCTACCTCCTCCAAACAGGCAACACCTCCTAGCAGTACAATTAGCTCTGACCTCAGGAATGGTTAATCCACTGATGGGTTTAGCACCCTCATGATCTTGTCCCCTTTCAAAGACTTACTTCTGAACACATGAGACTTTTGGAGGACAATTTAGATCTAAACCATAATATATAGTCACCCTACTAAGCTGTTGAATAATTATCTGATTATAAATTTGTACACACTGACCCATCTCTCCTTATCCACCTTCCCCTAATCATTATATTTTTAAAATTATGTGGTAATCAAAAATACATTCCAATCAAAGTTAAAGTGATTGACTCATTCATTCATCAGCTACACATTTGATTCTCAGGTATTGGTTGAGGCACAACAGATATGGTCATGAAGAAGACAGGTGAGATACCTGCCCTTCAGGAGTGGATAAGCTATAAAAAGAAGACTAAGCTCCTAGTTGCTTTTCCAGTAACCTGACTATGCTGTATTCCTCACTTTAGAGCCCTGTTGTAGTACAAGGCAACAGTGCAGTCCCCTTAATCCTTGCCTTCCAAGTCTTCTTTAAAGGAAACAATGGCAAAGTGCTGCATTCTGGCATGAGCATAAGGCAATAAGTATGTCTTTCAAGGAAATTGTCAGATTTACCTTTTTAAGGAAATTGTCAGATTTACCTTTTCCAGTCTGAAACATGGAAATGATGGCTGGAAGTGGAGCAAACATCCTACATAAAATAAAAGCCATACTCAGTAAGTGATGGAAGAGGAAGGTAGAAGGAACCTAGTTCCTTGAAGCCATCATGATGATAATGCACCACTTATTTAGTGGTACATAAATGCCTCCTTGGTAGTAGGATTTCTGCCTTATGAAGCCAAAAGCCTTCAAAACTCACTAGCCAAAGCTTCTTAAGAACAACATCCCACACTGAGCTGAAATTCTTGGAAATCAAATCAAAATTGAACAACAGAGGGTCAACACAAGGAAAGCAAGGAAAAAACAAAGTCTGGATAAAAATAACAAAAGGGCACAGAATAGTGGGCATGCTGGCGCATGCCTGTAATCCCAGCACTCGGGAGGCTGAGGCAGGAGGATTGCTGTGAGTTTGAGCCCAGCTTGAGCTACAAAGTGAACTCAAGGCCAGCCTGAACGGCATAGTGAGACCCTGTCTCAAAAAGACCAAAAAAAAAGGCACAGAATCAAAACATCTTAAAATGTAAGCTACTGTATCTTCAAACACATAACTGAACAATGAAAAAAGGGAGTTTTAGATCCATTAAGCTGAAAAGTTAGTCTTACATTCAGAAATATTAATTTCATATAAAAATGAACAAAATAAAAGGATTAAAATCAAAAGAGAAAATGAAGAACAGCATTCTCTACAATAAAGAAATTGTGCCAGATAGATTTGTCCTCAAAACAGATAAATAATATAAACTCAAAAAATATAAAATGCATTAAGAAGATTTTACAATATCTAAAACAATAGAATAAATTTGAAGAAAATCCCAGGAATGAGGAAAAAGAACTTGGGAAAATATTGAAAATAGTTCATTTTTAAAAATAACATCTAAGCCCAAAAATATAAGAATGAATAAATAGAACAGATAAATATTTAAGACAAAGTAAATATTAGAAAGAGTAGCAATTTAACATGAAAAATAAAGAATTAAGAGATTTAAAAAGGATCAGAAAAAAAGTGAATAGCATAGAAATCAGGCAAAGAAGATGCAACAAAATATAATAGGAGACCCTGAACAAGAAAATCAAATTAAGGGAACAGCAAGCAGTAAGAACCATAGAACTATATAAGATAATGAAGGTGTTAATTTGTTCCATTATAGTAATCATTTTACAGTGCATGTATCTTATAATGTTGTATATTTTAAATATACACAAAATGTATTTTTTAAAGTCAAAAAAGAAAAAAACTACCTTAAAAAGAAAGAAAAACTTTGAGAAGTCCTAAGTACCCATAATAAAATTGATGTTACACATTGAACAAACTCAGAATGACCAATATCAAAAACAAATACTGGTTGAGGTTTTAAAAAGAAGAAAAATAAAACACTGACCAGATTACAAAAGAAAAATAGAACTGGGATATCCTCAAAGATTTTGAAAGTACAGCTTTATGCTAGAAATATATTTCAAATATTCAAGAAAAAGAAATGTGGGCCAAGCGTTGTATAGTTATCCAAAATGACTTTCAAGTATTAGTTATCTTAAACAAATAGTATCAAAATTCAAGAATTCAGAGAATACTATTTCTATGAGCTCCTTCTTGAGAAACTGAAATATGGATTTCAGACAACCAAAATTATGGGAAATACTTAAATATACAACTTAGTGGTAAGATGTATCTTAAATGCAAGTTAACAATGAGACATAAAAAGACAACAAAAAATTGGTGATAGTCACATTTTCCAGTAGTATACATTTTAAATAACTTTCATGCTGAGTGTAATGGGATATGCTTGTAATCCCACTACTCAGGAATCTGAGGTAGGAGGATCTCAAGTTTCAGGGCAGCCTGGGAAATGTAACAAGAGTATGTCTTGAATTAAAATATGCGGGGAGGACAAACAAACAAACAAACCTGGGTAAAAAGAAAAACAAATTTCATATTGAAAACATTAAATAAGCCCACTGTTATCACAGTCTTAGTTGGCTTTCTCTTGTTATCATCAAGTATCACAGATTGGATAATTTACAGAGGTCTGCTTAGCTCACAATTCTGGAGGCATAGTAAATCTAAAGGCATAGTACCAGCATTTGTCTAGCATCCAGTGAGTGCCTTCTTGTTGGTGGGGACTCTACAGAGTCCTGGATTGGCACAGGGTGTCACATGGCCAGATGCAAAGCAAACTTACTGACTTGGGTCTCTTATTACGAAGCCACTAATGTAAACCTGGGGCCCCAACCCTCATGATGTCATCTACTCCAAAGGCTCCACTTCCAAATACCATTAACGTATGGGTGTGGATTAAGTTTCAATATGACCTTTGGAGGGAACAAGCATCTAGGTTACAGCAGTGGAATTTATAAACTCTAGTTTTTCTGCTTAAGAAACACTATTTCTAGATCAAAACTGTTACTCTGTTGGTCATTCTTTCAGGGATTTTCAGTTTTAAGTGCTAACATGTGTGCCTCTTTCTGGTTATACTATGCAAAGCCCCTAGACATTAAATGCCCTCTTGGAAGAATACAGGAGGGACAGAGCCTTGAATGGACTGAGTATGAAAGTACCTAAAAACTCGAGAGTGAAGAAATGTGGAATTGTGTTACCTGCCTTTTATGGGATGACAGCTAGAGGAGAAACTCCGTTCAGTTATAGATGAAGTGGGTTTTTAAAAGTTTTTTCTTTCTTTCTTTCTTTCTTTCTTTCTTTCTTTCTTTCTTTCTTTCTTTCTTTCTTTCTTTCTTTCTCTTTCTTTCTCTTTCTTTCTTTCTTTCCTAATTGGTAGATTGTACTGGGAATTGAACCTAGTTCCTTCACACTGAGCCACATCGTCAGTAGCACCCCACCACCACCACCACACTCACTTTTAAAATACATTTTCAAACTGGGTTTCACTGAATCACTATATTGCCCAAGCTGGGCTCACACTTGCAATCGTCCTGCCTCAGCTTCTAAGCATGCTGAGATCACAAGCATCACGCTGGCCTGTCTGATTGTAAGATTTGTTTCTACTGTTTCTGTCACTTCAGTGAAAAGCAAAGCCGGGTCATCAGCTGACAGCAGGGAGGGATGGGGTGCGTGGGAGAAGGGAGAAGATTCAGAAATGTACTAGAGAAACTTTGGGTTACTGAGAAGTGCTGAGTACTTTTGGAGGTTTGTGGCTATGAATAATGGGTTAACAATCAAGCTAGTTGAAAGACTATCCTCAACCATTTACAAGGGAGAGGTTGACCTAGAATGGAGTTTGGCCTGTGAAGGATTGTGCAAAGGGGAAGAAGGAGAGGTGAGATGGATTGGCCAACAGCGCTGACACACCTTCAAATTGAAACATGTTGCATGATAATTTAAAACAAGTATGAAGGAGGGGTACAAAATTGCCTCATGGATGTTATGTTTTTACAAATAGCCACTGCATGCATTGCAGATGTACTCTGAGCAAAAACAGGAAATATTTTTTATCTCTAATTTGTAATTTTAAAATTAAATGTAATTTTAATTTTATATGTGAATTTTCAGTGTGAGTTAGAACCCAGTTTAAAGCTCATTACATTTATTGAGCTTAAAAATTCAGCATTTCAGTATTTCATCTTCATAAATTTGATTTATTACCAGAGAGCCTTCTGATTAAAATGAATTACCTATTTCCCACACAGGAAAAAGAAAATATTAGAATGATTATGCGAGAGTAGTATTATGAGCTGAATGCCTATGTCTTCCCCAAGAATATTCTAGAGCCCTAATCAGTGTGATGGTACAGTATTACTATAAACAGCCTAGTTGCAGAAGTTATAGTAATACCTCAGTTCATGAATTTAATTCATTCCACAGTTCTGGTCACAAACCCAATCAAATTTCCCCATGAGGTTCACTGTAAATAAGGTTAATCCATTCTGAATCATAGGTATCTTTTCTTTAACTACAAAGATATGAAACAAAGTACAGACCAGTATAGTGTGAAGAGAAAATGCTGAGGTGACTCAGCTTGAGGTGACTTCTGGCACGGCAGTCAGTACAGGCATCGGGCAATCTCTTTCCGGGGTTTCCTCTCTTCTCTTTCTCCTAAATGCAGGGTCAATTGTGATAAAAAATCTGTCTAATGTCACTTGTTTTTTCCTTGACTGCATAACCCTCTGGAAGTGAAAGACTGTGTTATTGTTCATCAGATTCAATACTCTGTTCATTACAGATATGTTGGGATGGTGCTTCTCACAGAAATCCTGGTACTCATTCCATTTTTTTTTGTTTGTTTGTTTCTTTGTTTTGTTTTTTTTCCAGTACTGGGAATCGAACTCACGACCTTGCACTTGCCAGGCAGGTGCTGTGCCACTGAGCTAAACTATAATGGATTTTATCACATCACTGCTAACCTCCTCCCTGTCTTCCTCTTCCTCAGTGGAATGCTCCTCAACAAATACCTTTGGTGGCTCACTCTGGAGTTCACAATTTCTTCCTTTGTCAGCTCCTCCCTATGGTCATCAACAAGCTCCTGTATGTCTGCATCACTGATATCCAGACCATAATCTTGCCCAAGGACACAGTCCTCTCCACTATCTGTGCATCAGAGTGTTCAAAATTATTGTCAGTGACACATTCTGACCACGGTTTCCTCTAGGCTGAGTGTAAGGTCTGGTATGTAACATCTTCCCAAGCTTTGTCAATGAGATTGATGCAGTGGAAGACATTAAAATGTTTCTAGAACTCTTTCGGAGTCAAGGACGTCTCTTCAGTGATATTAAAATACTTGGTTAGAGAGCACCTTTGTGTAAAGCTTCTTGAAGATGCAGACCACTTGCTGGTCCATGGGCTGCAGAAGAGTTGTCATGCTCAGCATCCATATCATCCACCAAGGTAGGACAGGGTGCTGGGATATTGTCCATCAGAAGAAGGCATCTTTCAGGCAGCTGGTTGTCAGGTAGGGATTTCTTAATGGTAGGTGAGAACACCTCATACAGCCATTTCATTAACAATTGCCTTGTGACCCAAGTTTTCGCATTGGCCTTCCACAGGACAGGCAGGCTGGTCTTGTTCATATTCTGTTTCTTGAATGAATGAGGGGTCTGGGAATGGTCCACAAGCAGTAACTTAATCTGCAGATCGGTGCTTGCATTCACACACCAAAAGGGCATGTGTCCTGCATGGGCATATGCCCTGGCAGAGCCTTTTCCTCCTGCATGATGTAGGTTTGGTTTGGCATCTTCTCCCAGAAAAGCCTGCTTCATCACAGTTGAACACTTGTTGAGTGACTCATCCTTCTGCCTTCATGAATTCTACAAATTCTTTCTTGTAGGCTTCTGCACTGGTCTCGTTAGAACTGGAAGCCTCACCGTGTCTTATCACCCTGTGGATGCTACTTCTCTTGCGGAATTTATCAAGTCAACCTGTACTGGATTTAACTTCATCACTTGTTTCACTTGCAGAGGATTTTTGGAATGAGGAATACAATTTCTCCTGCAGATACACATAAAAATTCTCAATTTGGAAACCTGCTCAATTTACATCCTACCTGTCAAAAGAAATAAAATGTCTATGGAACTTCAAGAATTTAGATGGTCTCAACAAATATTAATAAAATAAATGTATAGCATTATAAATTTTGATTATGTATCTTTCCATAAGAGGGATAAAAATAAACATGATTCGGTAGAATAAATCTTATTTATTGAATAAATCTCTGTTAAATGTCACATGCCCTGGGAATCCTGTCCTGTTTCTCAGGTTTTGGGCTAGGTGCCCCTCTGCTCTGCTGTCACAGAACCATGAATGTGCCCCTAGTTGAAGAGCTAGGGACTGTTTGTTTCCTTGTTTCCCCTCCTAAGGAGCTGTGAGTTCTTGGGGAATGAGATCATGCGTTGTTCATCAGGATACCCGTGGCAGCTGGCCCAGCCCTGCTCTAGGTTAGGGTTCTGTGTCTAGTTGCTGAATGAATAAATGAATTCTCTCTAGAAAACCCATTAGACAATTTCATAATTGTAAAATCTGCTTTTGCAAATGCAAGAGATTTCCCTCCTTCTGTTTTTTTTTTTTTTTTTTTTTTTTTTTTTTTTTTTTGGCTCAAAAAGAACAGAAAAAAAAAAACAAAAGAAGTAAAATTAAAGAGTTACAGTTATTTAAATTGCCCATGCATTAAAAATGTTGGAAACATTAGAAAATGATACCACACACATAG
>NW_004955439.1:12443233-12498593 GCF_000276665.1 Chinchilla lanigera
GGCCCAGCCCTGCTCTAGGTTAGGGTTCTGTGTCTAGTTGCTGAATGAATAAATGAATTCTCTCTAGAAAACCCATTAGACAATTTCATAATTGTTCCCAGTACTTTAGAAAAAGCAAGAGATTTACCACAATCTGTTTTTTTTTTTTTTTTTTTTTTTTTTTTTTTTTTTTGGCTCAAAAAGAACAGCAAAAACAAAACAAAAGAAGTAAAATTAAAGAGTTACAGTTATTTAAATTGCCCATGCATTAAAAATGTTGGAAACATTAGAAAATGATACCACACACATAGGAAAAGAAACTCCAGAATGCTAAAGCAAAATAATACATTTTGCAGAGAAAGAAATAAGAATGTAACATTAAAATTAGCAGAGTCATTCCAGAATTTGAAAAAGTAAATATCAGAGAATTTTTGAGAAGGACTATGCTTTGTTTACATGGAACGGAATATGTGCATACACAGTATTATGAAGATTTTCTTCAGATAATTTCAATTTCTTAAACCCAGCTATGAGCCCATTTTGGCACTTTTGTTTCTTGTTGTCTTTGTCCAAAATCATGTGCTCTGAGGAAAACTATGAATTGCGTTAAACATTAACAGATGCTGAATTTAAAGAGTGATCAACTTCTAAACTGCTGACTACCATGGAAAAATTAAATACATATTCTCTGTTTTGCACCGAGTTTGCAGCTATTATACTATGAAGAGGTTTTTTATGTCTGAAAAAATGTAAAATATGTGCCATAAAAAGCGGTGGCTTAATGGCTGTTTATTTCTCCTTTGTATTTGGAATTGGTTGACGTCAACCATTTTTTGCTAAAATATTCTCAGCATGATGGTAATAACTAACAGTTATTGAGGGCTTGCTATGAGCCAGGCACAATTCAAAGGGTTTTGCATGTGCTCATTCAATTAAGCATCATATTAACTCCATGAGAAGTATTATTCCCTTTTCACAGATGAGGAACCTGAGCTTTGGAGAGGAATTTGCCTATGGACATGAACCAGTAGCTGAGGCATTTGGGATTTGAACCAAGCTGTCTAGCCTGAGAACCTGAATTATTCTTATTTGCAAGCAAAATCCAAAGTTGTTCATCTTAGCAGCAAAGGAGTTTTACAAAGAAGAGTGGGCAGCCCAAAGAACTTTATAGAATGCTGGAAAATTAGACATGAAGCTGGACAAGCAGGGATAATCCCTGAAACCACCGTGCATAGCTGCTCTGTTAAGAAAACCTATCCCAACCACTGACCACTCGATGTGCAATATGCCAGATAGGAGAAACATTTTTCTCATGCCTGACATGAGCAGACAATGGAGTCTTACTCTTTTTTTTCTCTGCATAAACTATATTGAATATATATCACTATTTCATCAATGTCATTCCATCTACCACTGAGGTTGAAAATTGCACTTGTCAGTGTTAACTGGATAGACATGGTGGAAATGGTTCACTATGGTAAAATACTGTTCTTCAGCTCAGCAGGATAAAAGGTGTGGGTTAGGGAGGGAGGATGGAGGAGGACTTTCAGATTTTGCTGCATTTCTTGTTCTTTGTGATATCTTCTCATTGTGTCGGGAGCTAGTGCATGCGCTAGGGATGCAGGAAGAAGCACAAAGTCTGATTTTAAAGGGAAAGGCATTCATCAAAACAGGTCTCTTATTACAGATCAAGTGCAGAGGCCAATTTCCCTTTTGCATGAAGTATCTAGACCCAGTATCTACATCATATAGGAGCCGTGAGTCAGTTATATCCATCTTTCTCAAACTCCACTTTCAATGAAGCCATACTGGAGGCTGAAAATAGGTTGTGTAGGGATATTTATACTGTAGAAAATGTCAAACCCCTTCCAGAGAACCAGCTATTAAACATTTACCAGCATGTCACTGTCAGGTAGATACACTATCACTGTCATACACTACCAACTGCTACAGGGAAAATCAAGGGCTCTGTGCACCATTTCCTTCCCATAGAGCTAATCCTATATTCCCAAGCAGGACACAGATTGTACCTATTCACTTACTATTTGAAGAGCCATGGTAAAGGGTTAAATTTAGCTCCCTAGAGAAATTCATTTCAAAATGAGTAGCTAGAATAGCATCACCACTGATAGATTTTAATAATACAAATAGTTAGATTTTTATGTATTGCATTTCAGAAGCAATATCTAAGAAGCTCAGAATATATTCATGGTCAAATATGTGATTTAGGATGTTCATTTGGAGAATGGAAAACACAAAAGAGACAAAAATGGAAGAAAAGAGTATTTTCAGTAAAAAGGACAAGCCAGAGCACTAAAATAAGAATGAATCAATCAAGATGTCACTGATTATTCTCAGAAATGAGAAAGTCACAGTCAGCCCAATGCATGCAAATTCCTCTCCCCTCATATTACCTGCAGATACTTCCACTGAGCTGCTTCTAATGGGAAGGTGTCCTTCATTGACAACTTAGCATATTTATGTAGGCTCCGGATGGAGAAATGAGAAGGTAAGGGAATGAGGGAGAGTCACAGATCTTGATAAGTGGAAAGAAGTCAAAATAAATTTTTTCCTTTGTTGCCAAAAGTAGCACCCAAGGATCAGGAAGAAACATAGAAATAGATTGCAGATCGCTGTGGTTTCTTCCCTGATCACCCACAGGTTGTCCAGCCTTGGTGGACGGCACTGAGCAGCTGCACCACATCTGTGAGATGCGATGACAATGATCACCGTGCCAACAGTTGTGCCTTGAGGCTGGAGCAGTCTCTGTCACTGAAGCTAACAGACACACGGTAGTCATTCCCCAGAAGTCACTTTAAATATGCTCTTACCTCAAGAGTCCCAGATACTCAGGGAAAACACCATCTTTCCAAACACGAAGTCAATGATATTGGTGTTTTAATCAGAGCCTTCTAAGACTGCCAGGGCTAGCACCCTCAGTGTCTGACAGACAAAATCTTACTCGAGGGTTGTCTCCCTTCCTGGGGCACTTCTCTGTCATTATATTTGTCAGCTTGGGCTGCCATAATAAAATATCATAGACTGATTGCCTTAACCCATGAAAATCAATTTTCTCACTATTCTGGAGGCCAACAGTCCATGATCAAGGTTCTGAGTAATTTGAGTGTCTGGTGAAATCTGTCTTCTTGGCTTGTGGATGGCTATCTTCTCCCTGGTCCTCACATTGCCTCACTTGAGGCAGGAAAAACATGGAGAGAAAGCCACCCGGTGTCTCTTCTAAAGACACTAAATCTGTAGGACCAACACCAACCTTAGATGCCTCTTTAGAGCCACACTACGATTTAGGAAAAACATTGACTGGTTGTGTATGTTAGTGGGTGCTGAAATTCAGTCCAATGTAGCTGTTAACCACATCAGTAAGGGACAGAGGGTCACTTGCGATCTGGGGTCAAGCTTTTGAGCACAGTGTGCTCTCATTACTGAGTATCAGTATTTCAGCTGATGTTCAACTGAGTTTGCCCTCAGAATGAGGAAGGAAGCCAAAGACAGATTTTGTTGTTGTTGTTGCTCAGGGCTGAGGAAAATGGAGAAAGACAGTATAAATAAAATTAAAAATGGGGGTCAGAGAAAATCTTACGTGAAGTTTGCTATGGGTGCCATCATGGCTCGGAACACTTACTGCCCTCCCAGTGAAGGAGTTTTTCATGGAAACCCAGACTGACTCATGGGTTCTTGTAGCCACTGAGTAGAACCCAAGGCAGCCTTTCTGTAAAGTCAGGAAGCTTCTGCCCAGGTCTCTCTGATTACAGAAAAAATGGGGAATTCATCACACAGGAAGTGGTATCCCAAGCAATGAGGCTGAGGATGAATTTGAAAGCTTGAAAATGTGCCTTAATCTTTTTAGTTAGAAATTTAAAAGTTAAAAATATTAGTCAATTTTACTAATATAAAATTTTAATACTAGTGTAAAAATTCAAAAAGAATTTAAAAATAATAATATGATTATTGTTCAGGATTTTAAGAGACCAGTTTTAGTAATATAAATTTTATAATATTAAAGTTAATCAAAATTAATTATAATTAGGGAATGTCAATTTTAAAGATATTAGTCTATTTTATCAATATGAGTTAATAATATTAAAAGTATTAATTAACTAATTAGAATTTGGGATTATACCTCTTAAAAATATTTATTTAATTTTAAAAATTCTTGATGGGCACAGTGGTGCATGCCTATAATCCCTGTGCCTGGGGAAACTAAGGCAGGAGGGTTGGGAGTTCTAGACCAGCTTGGGCAAGTTAGTGGGACCCTATCACAAAATTTTAAAAAAAAATTAAAAAGAACTGTGGCTGTAGCTCAGTGAGAAATCCCTGGCTTCAGTCCTCAATAAAACTCCTTCTGAAAAAGTCTTATTTATCCTGCAGAGCAATCTTAACTCTACATCCTCAGTGATAAGACCTAGGCTGGGTCTTGGAGTTGTCATGGAAATGACAGGGTATTGCTCTGGGTATATTCAATGGGCAGCTGAGCCTAAGACCACCTCAGTTGTGCTTCACCAGCTCTTTAATTTTCTTTGAGCAGTCTAGTGTTTTTTGTTGTTTGCTAACATGTGGGCTTTGTCCACTATCTAATTATTACATTCCATCATTACAGAGAGTGAGTCTGTAGCTGTTTGAATGAAAGGCAATGTGTTATACTGACATTTTAATTAGTGGAACTCACTGTCATAAAATCTGTGAGACTGTACTGATTTGCAAAACCTAATATTACATCTTTTGTAGAGCCTGACATCTATGTATAATTGACCGATTTATTAGATGCTTGTGGGTTCATTGATTTTCTAGACAGAAAAAACATTGGATTGCCATCTGTAACTGCTGTGTTCCTCAAATTGATCACGGTGCCTCCCATAAATGTTCTTTCTGTACTCATGCTCTTACTTTTGCACAAAAGAAACTGTATTATATACAGTGTGCTGTCACTGGTCTTGGAATTAAAGTCAGAAGCTTTTTTTTTTTTTTTTTTTGCAGAAGTTGTCTTTAGGTTGTTGGTGCAAAGCATTTTAAAGACAATTTTATTCAGAGGAATTTTCCTTATAAAAAGCTGTTTATATTCTGCGTGGATCTCTTTTCAGTCTTGCCTTATTCTTATAATGGACATTTTCTAAAAGCTATTTTGTTTGATTTACACTGATGCCAACATACAGACATTTATTGATAATCTCGGGATCATTTCCAAAGGAAAGATGACTTCAGAAAATTTCTCTTCATGCTATTATTGCTGATAAGAAAGCATTTCTGACTTAGATGGATTTTTACCCCTCCTTCTTTCCCTTAACAGAAACTGTAGTGTTGAAGCCAAAGGCTACAAAGTGATTAAAAGCTAGTAATAGTCTCTTTTCTTTTAAATGCAATGTGACATAACTTATGGCTTGAGGCAGGATTATTGACCTGCCTCATGAGGTTAGGATTATTGACCCTTTTTTGGACTCATGGGAAAATCCAGAAGTAGAAAGGGGTTAAGAAGAAAATAAAAACAGAGAGAATACTTCCTAATTCATTCTATGAAGCTTCAGAACCCTAATACCCCAAACAGATAAAGACATTACAAGAAAAATAGTAGATGAATATCTCTCTGATGCAAAAATTTTCAATAAAATATTAGTAAATTGAATTTTAAAATGTATAAAATTACTTATACATGACCAAATGAGATTTATTTCAGGTATCCAAAGTTAGTTCACCATTCAAAAAATTTTAATGTAATCAGTCACAGCACCAAGCTAGAAAAGAAAAATTATGCAGTTATACCAATGGATAGAGAAAAAACATTTGACAAAATCCAACAACCACTTATGATGAAAACTCCTAGTAATTTAGGAATAGCAGGAAACATCCTCAAATTGTTAAATAATGTGTACAAAGAACCTACAGCTGAAATCATACTTGATGTTGAAAAATGATACACTTTCCTTTTAATATCAAAACAGGGCAAAGATACCTGCTTTTATCATTCTTATTTGATATCCTAACGACTTCCAAGTCCTAACTAAAACAACAAGACAAGAAAAGGAGATAAAAGGGATACAGACTGGGGAGGAACAAGTAAAGCTGTCTTTACGCATAGATGACATGATTGTCCACACATAAAATCCCAAACAATCAATAATAACAATCCCTTCCTAGTAAACAATTGTATCAAGCTTACAGGACACAAAGTTAAGTTATAAAAGTTAATGACTTTCTTATGTGTTAGCAATGCACAATTGGTATTTAAAATAAAAAATGTAATAGTAACATGAACACTGGAAATGAAACATTTAAGTATACATCTAAAAAGCATATATGAGACCTACATGAGCAAAGCTACAACTTGATGAATCAAGTGATATGCATGTAAGTGGAGAGATATTCCATGGAAACAGAAGATCTAATATTGTCAAACATCAGTTCTTTCCAATTTATTCTAATAGGTTCAATGCAATACTAATATAAATT
The DNA here is from genome assembly GCF_000276665.1 of Chinchilla lanigera. Lineage (NCBI taxonomy): Eukaryota > Metazoa > Chordata > Mammalia > Rodentia > Chinchillidae > Chinchilla > Chinchilla lanigera. The sequence continues at coordinate 12,449,672 of NW_004955439.1, forward strand.
CCAGCAAGACTATACTCATTTGTTTTTATTGCCAAATTGATTCCAAAGTTTACATGGAGGATGAAAAACTTCAAATAGTCAACCTAATGCAGAAGGAAACAACAAAATCAGAGGACATGAACTACATAATGTCAGCTACGGCAATCAGGACGATGAGGTCTTGATCAAATAACAGACAAACAGATCATTGGAAAAGAATAGAGAGCCCCAATATAGGCTCACACAAGTAAATCCACTTGAACAAGCCAAGGTAATTCATTTTTTTTTTATTTTAAAGATAAAAGGGGGGAAACATTAACAGACATACAACATTTTACAACATATCACAAGCACAGTACAGACAATACAGAGTTACAAACAAAGTGGTAGGGAATTAACAATGGTTGTTGTATTACATATTGGTATCTTCAAAGTGGCTTCTCATGAAAACAGATATAGACATGCAATACTGGTCAACCGAAGACTCACTGACAGTTTCTTTCAGCATAGAAATAGAAGACAGAAAAACAACCATGTTAACCATCCTGTATATACATACATACAAAATTTCTCCTTCTTTCCCTTCTCTTTTCCCACATCCCAGTTGCCCTTTACTCTTCAGTGGTTTCCTATCATTTCACAGTGTCTATCATACCTCCGAGTTTAAATTAACTTTTTCAAGATTTACACTAGAGAAACAATGCGGTGCTTGCACATGTATGTTTGATTTATTTCACTTATGAGTATGGTCTCTAGTTGTGACCATTTACCTATAAAAGCCTCAAGTTTATCTTTCTTTATAGCTGAGTAATATTCCATTATATAAAAGTACCACAATTTTCTTATCCAATCCTCGGTGGATGGACATTGGGGTTGCTTCCACATTTTAGCAATTACAAATTGTGCTGCTATGACCGTAGGTGCACATATATCACTGTGATATGATGTTTTTAGATCTTCTGGGAAAATACCCAGCAGGGGGATAGCTGGGTTGAATGGGACCTCTAAACCTAGTTTTCGGAGGAATCTCCAAACTGATTTCCACAGTGGTTTCACCAGTCTGCATTCCCACCAGCAGTGGAGAAGGGTTCCTATTTCTCCACAGCCTCGCCAGCATTTGTTATTGGTTGATTTCTTAATGCTAGCCATTCTTACTGGGGTGAGGTGGAATCTTAGTGTTGTTTTAATTTGCATTTCTCGAATGACTAATGATGTTGAACATTTTCTCATATATTTATTTGCCATTTGTATCTCCTTGTCTGAGAAATGTGTATTCATCTCCGCTGCCCATTTTTGGATTGAAGCCAAGGTAATTCAATGGACAAGGATAGTCCTCTCCACACGTGGTGCATGCAGGAGGGCAGATATGAGAGCTCTGTAATTTTCTCCTCTGTCTTCTGTATGCCTGCAACTGCTATAAAGAAATAAAGTCTATCAAATAAAAAGAAGAAATAAAATATTGAAAATCTATTTTTAAAAGGCTAAGGGGAGAAATATAGCTATATAAACTTTTCGACAAAAGGAAAGCTTTGCAATCCTGAGCAAAAAGGGTGTCTCAGTTATTTTTCTCATTGATGACACAAAATACCAAGCACCCAAAGTTAAAAGAGGAAAGGTTTATTTTGGCTCACAGTTTGTAGAGGTCTCAGTCCATAATCAGCTGGCTTTAAGGTGAGGAGGCATGGCAGAAGGGCATCACAGAGGAGAAACAGTTTGTGGCAGGCAGAAGGCAGAAAAAGCATCCAAGCAACAAGTGACAAGTGACAGGCAGGGACCCTCTTCCTGTCCATTATATCCTATTCAGGCCCCCCACACTTAGGGTGGTAGCATTCATATCCAAGGCTGGACACCTTAATCCTAGCATTGCACTTGAATCAATCCCAGTATCACATCCTTGATCCCAGCATCACACATCCTAGATCTGGCCACCTATGAAAAGCCCCACCCACAAGCATATGAGACTTTGTGATACAAGCCATAGCAAAGAGCAGTCCTGGAAGTATCACAACACCTGAGTTCAAAGTAGGCTACAAAGGTATATAACAAAAATGGTGGGATACATTTAGAAAAATAGACACATGACCCAATGGAATAGAATAAGTACAAAGGGATAAACTTGTGAAGCTTCCACTATCTGATTCTAAACAAAAGGCAAAAAGTCCTTTAACATGGTTCTGAAAAAGTGATATCCATATATAAATGATTGATACTAGATTCCTCACCACATACACACCAACCAACAGAAAATGGATCAAAGATCTAAGGGAGAGATTTGAAATTTTGAAATACCCAGAAGAAAACTAAGGAGAAATGCTTCATGATATAGGCATAGGCAATGAGTTCCTGTGTAGGAGGACTTCAAAAGCTAAGGAAATAATAACAAGAATTGACAAATGGGACTGCATCAATTTTAAATCTCTGCACAGTAAAGTTAAAAACAGAGTGAAGAGACAGACTACAGAATGGGAGAAAAATCTTTGCAGGCTACTTTTCAAATAGAGAATTACTATTCAAATATATAAAGAATATAAAAACTTAATGAAAAAGGAACAAATACACAATCAATAAATGGTAAGTGAACTGCGTACTGATGTTTCTCAAGAGAAGAAGTACAAGATGCCAATAAGCATATGAAAAAATAGTCAACATCTTTAGCCATCAAGGAAATGCAAATTAAAACGACATTGATATTAGATCTCACCGTGGTCAGAAAGGCTATCATCAAGAATATTAAATAAATAAATAAATAAATAAATACTGCCAAGAAGGTAAGGGGAAAGAACACTTCTACACAGCTGGTGGAATGGTAAATTAATACAGCCATTATGGAAATTAACACAGAGATTCTCCAAAAAACTAAAAATAGAGAACGCAGGCCCTTCGGGCTGGCACACCAGGCCGCGCAGGCACCTGGAAAGGCAGGCAGCAGGCACCCGGGAAGCAGAATGCAGACATGCGCCGGCCCCCCGGCCAGCTACTGCCGAAGAAACGTCATGCCATGGAGAAGCACTGACACAATAGGCCCACCCAGTGACGTGCATGAACCATCCCGACATGGAGAAACCTCTTGGAAAACATGCCACACAGTGGGTCTGTCTTGGCCCTACCCTTGAGAGCCAGAAATGTCTGGAGTCAGCAGAGGAGCAGCTGATGAACAAGGATTCCGAGAACACGAGAATACCGACGCCCGACGACTCAGAGGTCGAGCTGACTGGGGACACAAGAGCCATTCGGGAGCTGGAAACCAGGAGCACCTTGTACAACACGTGGGGAGAACCCCTGGAGGCCATTCTTCCCCTAACTGTACAGGCTGTGGTGGCGAAGTAAGTGGAGCTCCGGAGAGGCCTGCACAAAGACTTCATGGATTACATGGGTGTCCAATATTCAGATTTTGAAGAACCACTTTTGTGGAGAAGGTACATGTCTAGGTTACCTGCCTGGGACACTTTGCACCTGATGGTGCTGAGACTGACTAGCGGGCCAAGAACTTCATCCACATGTTCCAGCCACCTGTGTTGACAGTTGGGGAGAGGACACTAAGTGGTTGTGGGATCCCAATGCGCTGGGAGGCTGGAGAGAATACCCCTCTGCTTTCTTAGACAAGAGGCACTGATAAAGCATACTTCCCTGGATCCCAGGTCAGTAGAGGGATAAACTATTCTTAAAGATAAATTTATTACTCAGTTGCCCCAAATAGTAGAAAAAAGCTACAAAAAATGGCTTTTGCCCCAGATAGCTCACTTGAGATGTTAGTAAGAATTGCCTCCTTAGTTTTTTATAGCCATGAAGAGGAGGAAGCCAAGGAGAGAAAACAAAGAGACCGAGAAAAAACAGCTGCCTTTGTTGCAGCACTAAGAGAAACAGACCCTAAGTCTGATTCTCAGGGCCCCAGAAGAACTCATCAACTACATTCATCTGCTACCATTGTCAAAAGCCAGGCCATCTTAAGAGGGACTTCCCTAAGAAGCCCCCTGAGCCATGTCCTGACTGTAAAGGTGACCACTAGAGGTCGGACTGCCCTCTGAAGCGAAGGCCCCAGAGCTCAGACCCCTCCTACCAGCTGGTCCAACAGGAATAAGGGGCCCAGGGCATACTCTGCCTTCTCCCTCTGGCCAGACCGTTATCTTCAAAGAGGAGCCCCATGTAATCATGACTATAGAGGAAAAAGTAAATAGCCTATTGCTGGACACTGATGCTAGTCTCTCGGTCCTTCTTTTCAATCCTGGCCTTCCTTCTGGCTGTCACACCTCAGTGAAAGGAGTCACTGAGGAGGAGGTAATCTGCTATTTTTCACAACCCTTGGGGTGTAACTACTTGTTAGATCTTTCTTGCATATCTTTGTTTTTCTGAGAAACCACTTTGAAGATACCAACATGTATTACAGCAGCCATTGACAATTTCCTACCAATCTGCCCATAACTCTGTAATGTTTGTATTGTTCCTATGCTATTTTGTAAATGGATGTATGTTTATTAATATGTGTTTTCAACAACAACCATTGAGAATAGTCAAGGATTACCTAACTGATCACTCATGTTTAGCTCTGTTTTCCCCAGAAACCACTTTGAAGAAACCAAAGTACAGTACAACAACCATTGATAATTTCCTACCATTTTTGTCTGTAACTCACTATTATTTGTCTATTTGTTTTCCTGAGAAACTATCTTGAAGATACCAATAGGTAAAATAACAACCATTGATAATGTTCTACCACTTTGTCTGTAATTCAGTAAATCCTCCCATTACTATGTTATCCTTCTTTTACTCTTTTAAATAAATTTTAAAAATTAAATTAAATTTAAAAAATTTTTTAAAACTAAAAATAGAACTACTATATAACCCAATTATATCATTCCTTGTGTTACACTTGCAGGAGTTAAAGTTAGTATACTATAGGGATACTTCTCTACCCATGTTTCTTGTAGCACAGTTCACTATAGAAGATGTGGAATCAGCCTAGGTTCTCATCAATGGATAAGTGGATAAAGAAAATATGGTATATGTATATGTGCAATGGAGTATTATTCAGCTGTAAAGAATGACAAAATTTTGTTATTTGCAATAAAATGGATGGGACTGGAGATCCTTGTGTTAGGTTAAATAAACCACACTCAGACAGACAAGAATTGCATATTTTCTTTTATATGTGCAACCTAGGGGGAAAAAGATTACTTGAAAGTAGAAGGAAGAAAACTAAAGAGGACAAGAGAGATTGGAGGGAGCTATTGGGATTATACAGTTTGGATATGATCAAAGTATCTTACATGTGTGTAGAAAGTGCCACAGTGAAGCCCATTATTCTGTACAATTAATATGCACTAACACGTTTCACTTGGAAAGGGAAAAGGAGTTTCGGTATTAAGACACAAAATGGGGCCTGAATGCATGGAGAAGATATTAAGAATATTTAGATCTTGTATTAAATTCGACTAAAAACACAAAAAGCAGGAAAATAAGCAGACAGGAAGAAAAATAACATATACACTCAAAAGAAAAATAACAACCACAACACAATAAAAATGAGATTCTAAAGTGTCTTGACACAAGCAAAAATACAAAAAGAAAACCTCTTTTAAAAAATCATCTTCATTGAAACTATAGATAGACGCTACAATCATAACCAACTCCACAGACGTTCTGTGAAAATGAGCAGTAGCAGTCCTTTTCCATGCAAATTTGTACCAATCTCAGTAGACTCCTTGCAACTTTTTGGGCCCTGAGGATTGGCTCCAAGGAAGACAATTTTTCCATGGACAGGGCTGGGGATGTTGTTTTGAGATGATTCAGAGGAGGGCACAGGGTAGGTCCCTGGCAGGTGCAGTTTGCAGCTGTTCTCTTATGAGAATCTATGCCACTGCTGATCCGGCAGTAGATGGAGCGCAGGTGGTGATGTGAGTGAGGAGGTGTGACTGGAGATACAGAGGAAGCTTTGATGCCTTCCCCTGCACCTCCTGGTCTGTGGCCCAGTTCCTAACAGGCCACAAACTGGTACTGGTTTATGGCCCAGGGATTGAGGACCCCGGACATAGAGGACTGTGGAGCTAGAGCATGCTGAAAGTCTAGTTTCTGTAGCACAGTGGGTGACCCTGAACAGGTAAAGATCTCCTGATTGCTGTAAGCCAGGGCACGTGAGTACAGACTTGGGGTACAGGCTTTACATTTACCCTGTACTGACAAAGACCACTTTGAGGCATCACTGAGCAGGCTTTAGAATTAATCAATTGGCTTTTCTATATTAATTTACGATTCTGTTCCAGGCCTACATTTGTCTGTCCCAGGACTTGCTTGTAGAGCCAGTGACTGGCATACAGAACTAGAACTCTCCACACCAACAGTCACAGTAGAGACCAGAATGGTCTGAGACACTGTGATGTCTCGGAAGGCAAGATAACACTGAAGCTGTGGGCGCTGATGACTCTCCCTCAGATTTTCAAGGGCAATACTGTCAACCTTAGAGATCAAACAGTTCTCTCATTAAGCAAAGATTTATTGCTTGCAATTTCTTTGTTCTCCTTTCCCAAGGCCCTGCACATTTTCACCTCCCTTTTTTGCCTCAGCTATTCCCTGCACTTTCCTGCAGTCCTGTAATATGTTGAAGACCCAATAAATACTGATCAGTCCAGAGAGGTCTTTGTCTCAGCCACTAGAGATCTGACCTTCCTGGACCCCCACAAACCATATTGCATTTTCTCTCTCTCTCTCTCTTTTTTTTTTTTTTTTTGGTACTGGGAATTGAACTCAGGACCATGCGCTTGCTAGGCAGGCATTTGTGCCCCAAGCTATATCCCCAGCCCTACACTGTCTCTTTTATTTTATCCTTTGCTGTTCACTTGTCCAGGGCTTTGGAAGACTGAGACTCCTGATGTTACATGAGTCAAGTTCCAGCTCTGTCATTTCTTGGAGGTGAGGCATGTGAATTGAATAAAAAAAATAAATGTTAGCTGCTAGTAGCATATGGACTCTGCTCCATTACAGACTGGTATGGTTTAAATGTTTGTCCTTTTGAGAACTCATTTTGAAATTTAATCTCCATTTGACTGTATTTGGAGGTGGGAGCTTTCAGAGATATTTAGGTCATGAGAGCTCAACCCACATGAAAAGAGCACTAATGTTACAGTAGGAATGTGTTTTCCCCTCTTGTGCCAACAAGACAGTCCTCACCACATGCCAGCACCATCAACAACTAAATTTCTGTGCATCATATACTGTCTATTCTATAATATTCTTTTACAGCCACACAAAAGGGATGAACACACTTACCACACAAATTCTTTCTCAGTTTAGCCTGTGTTATTCCATTTCCCATTGCTGGGACAAAATACCCAATACCACAATTTAAAGGAGAGGTTTATTTGGCTAAGAGTTTCCAGTAGGTTCAGTCCATGGTGAGCTGCCTCTAAGACAGATATAAAAAAAATGGAAGGGCTTGGTGGAGGAAATCTGTTCTACACAGGCAACCAGAAAGCAGAAAGAAAAAGGAAAAGGGAAGAGTCAGGAACCAGGGATAAGAACGTGTTCTTCTTGGTCATGTCTCCAGTGACCAACTACTTCTGACAAGATGCTGGAGACATCCGGGGGACATTTTAGAGCTCAACCATAACAGCCCCCTTGGATGTCAAATCTGTCAGACAAGATGGGTGACTTCTATTTTAGCTTCCTTCCTACCTAGAATGCTGCCTTTTATATCACTATCTTCTTTTCATATAGCACTTCTCATGTTCACTGCCCCGTATCTCCAAATTCCAGCCAGGGAGCAGCATGCTGATGTAACTTGTTTTGAAAGGAAAGCAACGGCGTGTACTTAGCACACCAAAGCCTGTAGGCATCATTGCGCCGTGAGGTCAGTGTAGCAATTAATTTTATCCTAATTAAATAAGTACATTTAATCAGGAAAATTAATTATAATTGGATGCTAAATTATACTTAATAACATTTATCTTTAGTTACAAATTATTTATTAATTTTAAATAATTAACTAAAAATCTCTTGAAAAATAAAATATTCTCTATGCTCTACATAGTCACAACGTGGAAGTTCAAATAGAAAGAAAATGAAACTAGCTTTATTTAACAAATAAGAGGCCCTAGGCAGCTATTGATTCATAATTACATGGTTGTCCCATAGATGACTGAACAGGCTCTGATTCTAAGGAACCTGGGGAGACTTTGCCTCTCCTGCCTCTGGCTGTTGTGCTGTACAGCTGGGCAGCAGGCAGTAGGAGCAATTTTGCATCTGCTTTTTTCACAGCCCAGTGACGGCAGAATTTTACGGTCAATAGCAGTAAAACTCTGGCAACTATACATTTGGAGCCCAGCAACTGAATCACCAAAACAACCCATGAAAAAAACAGGAGAGAAAAATGATAGAAATAAAACTCACCCAATCGATGGACAATGAGTCAAAAAATTTTTAAAATGTAGAGTTTTGGGAGAGGAGTTAATTTTGGATCAAAAGCAGAAAAAAAGAAAAAAGGCCTAGAAAGGGGAACATGGTGGAGAAATATTGTTTGCAAGGCTTTTTCCTTGCAAAATATTGTTTTGCAAGGAAATAAATGAGGTGTATTTTTCAGAAGAGCCCCAAATTGCACAATTATTCTTTGGAATTAGTACAAGATTAAATTAGAGATGTAAAGAGCAGGGAACACTGAGAACAGAGTGAGTAATTTCACTGTATCTGAAATAAATAAGTGTTTTGTTAAGGAAGGAAAAGACAAAAGAGAGGGGAAAAACAAATTTTTGAGAAGACTATTCATTCTAAAAATATATAATTAAGGCACTAAAATTTTCTCCAGTATTTACAAAATCCAATTAATTAAAGTCATGAAGGACAATAGAAATCAGAAGTTTAATTCTGAAGAATTAATATTTATTATATTATATTAATAAGGTTTAAAAGCATTATAGTAATGGATTTACTGTCATTTTATTTTCATTATTATGAAAAATTAACAAGGCAAAGGTCTTAACATATATTCTCTAAGTTATTGAGTGTCAAGAGATCATATCAAAAGAATTTTTAATACCAAAATGATTTATTTAGGAAGAGAAAGTTTTTGCTGAATAATCACATTTTAGCAGTCTAATTCCAAAGTTAAGAACTTTCTTCCTGAGTAGGGGCTCAAACTACGGACCTGGCACCAGGCTGCCTGAATCCAATTCTGATTCTGTCCCTCATTTAATGGGTGACTTTGGGCAAATTAATTATTTCCTGTGTCTTTTTCTTTATCTAAAACCTGAGAGTATTAACAGTACCTACTCTATAAGGTTACTGTGAAGATTATAATTAAATATGGTAAATTCTGTAGAACAATAAACTAGGTAATTGATAGGACAAAAAGAGCAGAGTAGAGCATCATGGATTTACCAATTCAGGAGACAACAAGGCTCTACACACCCCTTCCACCTGACCCCACAACTGATGCCTGAGAAATCCAGACATTCTCCCATGCCCTAGCAGGGTATGATGTATACAGAAGATCTGCCAGGTACTCCGGAAGAAGCCAAGTGGCCTGGAAGGAAGGGTAAGAGGTGAACTCTCTTGAGTCAACCTGTTTCTAAATAGGGGTGGACCTCAGAGGAACTGCAGTACTCAGTGATCCAGTATGGGACCAAAGCAGCAGGAGAGGTGACAGTGGGACCATTACAATGCTAAAAACAAACGAAGAGATACTCTGCTGTGGCCATCAGGAAGGACAGAGTTTCGTGCCAAAGGACAAGCATTGAATGGCCCATTAACCAAAAACAGGGATGGCAAGGATCACCAAGTTACCCTCAGGTAAGATGATCCACACTGGTGCAGTCCTCAGGAAAATCACCTCCACCTGCGCTCATCCCCTGGTGTTACAGCTGGGAAAGAGAAGAGATGGACACGGGCAGTCACTCTAAGTTTTTGCATCTAGAGACAGGGTTAGGTTGTAATCAAGCTAATCAATCAAGCTATTCTTAAATGCAAAAAAAAAAAGGGTTTTTTTTTCTCAGTCATCAGCAGAAATAGAGGCTTAAGGGAAAGTTGAGATAAGACTTTAAAACATCAAAGAAAAAATGGTCACTACAGTAATTCTCAGAGTGTTGGCCATCACCAAAATGACCATCATTTCAGGCTGCCCATGGTGATTCTACCTGACTCTCAGGCATGAGAGAATGTCTAGATTTCTTAGTTCTATCCTGGTATCAACTCTAGCACCTCTTTCACCCTCAACAGGGAGGTCACCCTGGTTATAACTTGCTTGATTGAAGGGCTCTGCCCAGGATTTCCAATCGCTGATATGCAGACTTATACCACTAATAACAAATAATTCTAAATGCGAAAAAGGAGCAGAACCATTGAGAAGTGGGGTGCAGGGTAGAGATAAACCCTCAGAGTCAGGAAAATGAGAAACAGAAATATAATGTCTCCTGGTGGAAAAGTAGAGAAGTCATTCACCTAGTGCTATGGCTTGACTGTGTTCCCCAGAGTTTGTGGGTTGAAAACTTTATTCCCAGTGCAATAGTATTAGGAGGTGGAGCTTAGGGAGAGGTTATTAGATCGTGAGGGCTTTGCTTTCAGGAATGGATTAACGTTATTAGTGAGTGCATTAGCTATCACCAGAATGGGCTGTCATAAAAGTGAGATTATCCCCCTCTTGCTGTCTCACACTCTTTCAACCCTCTGCCATGGGATGAGGCAGCCTGAAGGTCTTAACCTTGACTTGGACCTGGGACTTCTCAGACTCTAGAATTTAAGGAATAAGTTTCTATTTTTTATAAATTATTCAGTGTATGGTATTCTTAGTCTACAAAATGGACTAAAACACCTAGATAGGCCAAAGTGAATTAGGCAAACTGGACTAAACATTTAAAGATAAGAACTCCATGAGTAATTTATTTTTATTTGTTCCAGGATTTAGACTTACATGTGGAAGGACTATGACAAAATGATTCTTGTAGCAATAAACAGAGTCACTGAAAGACACTCTAGGACCAGTCAAGGGCCACTCAGGTACACAACCCACTGGCCTTTTCTACCTTGGCATGGAAATGAGATGACCCAGAGAGGAGAGACCCATAGAGACAGGGATATGGTGGAGCTTGAGAAAGTAGTGGAAATGCTGAAATGGATGGAATTTTTAACTAGCAACTGATGGGACAAATACTTGGCATTGACTAGGTCAGGTAGTGCTCCTGGGTGGGTTATCTACTAAACCATGAAAAGTCACCAATATTGCAGAAATCATTAGTCTTGAAAAGAGTCCAAAGTCCTGCACTTGATAATTGTGATAGAACATGTATTCTACCAGACTATCCTTGAAAGAATATTGAATGTTGGTGGAATTAATTTTGAAGCCAAAAATCAAATATCAAAGCTGGAGATTCTTTTTTGAATGTTAGTAGAATTAATTTTGAAGCCAAAATTCAAATATCAAAGTTGGAGAGTCTTTTTTGAGTGGGAGATGGGGAAATACAACAATCATGTTAACACAATCTTTTTCAACAGTCTGAAGTCAGTTTTGTCAAGACAACTTAGCTTTGAATGATTGACAGCTTTTTTTCACTGCAATTTCATATTCTTCATCTTCCTCCTCACTGCAATTTATCTTGAAGTTTAAGAAAAGAGATGGACTTTGGGATTTTTCTTCTCAGGGCACTTTATGGTTCAAAATCTAGAGAAGTTTCTTGAGAATGATCTATCTTTCTGGTTTTGCTTTTGAAAATAATTGAAAGATTTTGATAGAGAAAAGATAGACAGGTATCCAGTTTGGGAACAGGTGAGAAGATAAAGGATGTGAGAGAATGGTTAATGAGAAAAAAACCAGGAGTTACATTTTTCCTTTTAGTAACGGAGGGAGGGTATAGACTTGCAGCAGAGCAAGAGCGAGGGCCCACCTCAGCTGGCTTTTCCAGGGTACTACATCCCCTGTCCAAGGATAGCACCAAAATTGTGAAGCAGCTTCCACAGCTCATGAGGTCTTAGATAATTTTATTATCAACAGTAGCTACAGCACAGGATCTTCCCCAGTATTCTGTTTTGTCTAAGACCACAGAAGCCCTGAAAGCACTGTGGGTGACAGCTGGGGATCAGAGTGAGAAATAGAAAATCAAATCCCAATGATGATTGTTAGTAAGCTTTCTATCAGAGTTAGATTTAATTTTATTTTTGAAAAAAAAACCACCAAAGTTGATGGCATATTTTCTTCTTAACCTTGGGAATAGGTGGATATATATTAATCACACAAAAAGGGATCAGCTGGAATGACACAAATAACTGAAATGCATAAAACATTCCCAAATCTATCAACATTTTAAAATGAGCTTTTTCAATTAGAGTTGCAAACAGCTACTGAGATTGACAAATTCAAGTTTTGTTTTCCATTGCTCTATCCCCTTGCTAGTGAATGTTCCAATGGGACATCCACTAGGGAAGGAGGAAAACCAAGGCTAAAACAAATAGGAAACAGAACAAGGAAATGGGCAGATTGGCAAACCAACGCTGAAGTTATTGGGAGGAAGTTGATGTTAAGATGCTTTAATGTTATAGTACTAATATTTCAGTGGGGACAAGTGACAATTTTGTCATTGCTCTACCTCTGAATGACATCTGTTTTTGTTTTGCTTCATTTAAATCTTTATCTTCTGAATTAAGGATCCCTTTTAGGTGATATTATTTTAAGTAACTTAATCTCCAGTTCTTCTGATATAACTTTGTTCAGTGAAGAAGGAAGCTTTGGTTCTTTGGACAGATATCAATGTGGCATGACTTGCCATTAAGCGACTCAAAATGCTCATGGTCAGCAGAAACGAAGATTATATTTTAGGCTAAACCTTTTAGGAAAGTGCTACTGATATTTTAGTCATATTTCACCTTAGCAGCCAAGAGGGGGAAAAAAACTAAGAAAAAAGCAGTCAATGGCCATATGAAAAACCTTTCATGTTCGTATGTTGAGTATATAAATATAATCTCTGCTCTTTCTTAGATATGTTTGATCCATTTGCATGGGACTCCCTTCAAGTAAGAAAATATCTGAATTAAGGACTAACCTTTAGCGTTAGTCACTTTTCTTATACTTCCTCATCTACTAAGGTCATTGCACAATTTGTACAAGAAAAAATATATAAAACTTACAGGAAATTTTAGTTTTTGAAGGAGACATAGTGTTCTTGGTAACTGGCTGTATTTATAATAAATCATTTCTAAGACACATATAAAAAATAATTACTCTTATTAAGTCATTTGTGAGAAAAATAACATCATGACCCATCTGTAAGTAAGTAAAATATCTAATTTATGTCAGGGGACCACATCATCATTATTTTCAGCAATATCCATGGTATGTAAGAACTTAATAGGAGTATTTATGGGACAAAGAAAGGATGTTTACCCAAGCCCTTGCTTAATTACTGCTTCTCTGTGTGTAGCAAAGCAAGCTATTTAATTTTAGAATTTTTTAACGAAAGGACATTTCTAGCTGAAGTCTCAACTTCCCCGGGGTTACTCTGGACAACTGAGTCTTCTTTGAGTTTCTCCCAATTGTAGGACTGTGACCATCAATATATTTCTACAGGACTGAAGGTCTTTCACCCAAACTGGTCATGAGGAGATAATCTTGAATATGAAGCAAGGTAGAGAGTAATTCAGCTCACTACATTCCAGTTTCCAGTGTCCTTAGAGTAATTTTTTATCGAAGTAAAGTTGAAGATGAGCATGCAGTCTCACTTGCTAACTCCATTCGGTCTTTGCTCTATCAGCATAAAGTGCAGAAAGTCCTCATTATGCAAGAGTAATTGGTTTGAGGAAAGATCCACTTAACAGTGAATCTGCACAAAATGGGAACCAATATTTAATAGTAAATAGAAAATAAAAAAGAAAATTTGATTAGGGTCTTATCTTGAAGTGAAGCTAAAGTTATAAAAATGAGTTTTATTTTGCATTTAAATTTTTAGGCCATAATTGCATCTACTGTGATCATTCCTAGGATAAAACAGGAATTAAATATTAATTGCTTTTTGGGGGAGTATAATTTTTCCAACAAAGTTAGCTGATCACACAGCTTGACATTTTTCACACACGACTTTCATTGCAAACTAGAAAGGGACTCATTATTCTTTGCAAATATATTCAAGGATCTCCTCATATTTCACAAGGTCTTCTCTTAATACTTTTATATTAAAATCATTCTTTTCCAAGCTTCATCATCCTTGTCAAATTTCTCTTCCTCAATTGTCAACTGATCTAACATTGTCAGATCCTTGTCTGACAGTGGTTTTCTGAGTGAGTGGTACAGTACTTTTCACTCTTCACAGTGACTATACCAAGTCCTACATATGTGGCAAGATAGGCAATTTTTCTTTTGAATTAATTTGCATTGTATTATAGACTTTTTAAGGATAAAATCATCACCGGTGTTCAAATAGCCAAATATTTTGAAGCATGGCTAAAGACCGCTTAAGTGGGAACTCTCATAAATGAGGCTAGTTTATTGCTAGAATTTTTCAGCTAACATTTCAACTGAAATGTTACGGTTTACATATGATGTGTCCCCAAACACTTATATATTTGGTCTTGATCACCAATGCAGTGATGCTTAGTAGGACCTAGAGAAGTGACTAGACCATGAAGGCTTTAAATTCATGAGTGGATTAATCCACTATCGTGGTCTAGATCAGGAATGATCTCAAAACTCTCACGTACCTGAGGTAGGCCTTTCATGCTGTGACTGGTTCATGGGATGCTACATTGAACAGACTAAATGTGCTGTTAGGCCTGGTTGGCAGCAGGTCCCTGGGGGTGTGGCCTGAAGGAGATAGCTCTCTCCCCGGCTCCCCCCTTTCTGCTTCCTAGAGGCCGTGGTGTGAGCTACTTTCTCACAGGCTCTCCTGCCGTGTTGTTTCTGCCTTGAAGCCAGCCAACCTGAGACTGTCAACTGGAGCCAAAATAAACCTCTCCTCCTCAAAGTTATGAGTGTCAGATCCTGGGTTCTAACAACAAGAAAGAGACTAATGTCTTGTTCTAACAACAAGGAAGAGTCCAATGATGAGATCATAATTTGATTGCATTAGTGGAAGATGGTGGAAATAGAAGATGGGGTCCAGCTGAAGGGAGTGGATCATGAGGGCATAACTCTAAGGAATGCATCTGGTCCATGACTCCTTCCTCTCTGGTTCTTTCATTTTCTTTTTCTTTTTTGGCTGGCATGCTGTGAGCAGCTTTGTTCCACCGCACCCTTCTGCCATGATATTTGTCCTCTACTCAGGCCCATCGTAATGGAATCAGCTAACAACAAACTGAGATGTCTGAGACTCTGAGCCTAAATAAGCCTTTCCTCTCCAAGTTGACTTTCTCAGATATTTTGTCACAGCAACAAAATTTGACATATGACATCATTTTGCAATGTCATAAAATCATCAGTTGTTAATGAGTGTTTAGATAATATCTTTGTACAACCTAAAAGTGGAGAGGACAGTAGACAGATGGGAAAGGATCTAGAGTTCATTGTTAGTTTCAAAAATAAGATAAGTAAATCCGTCCACTCTTCTATTAAAAAGTAACTGAAATTTTTGGTCTTTACTTTCTTGCTATGGTTCACATTATCCAAGAACCCAATCAACAAGATGGAAAGGAAACCCTTTTCTGCATTGCCACGGAAGGGGATAGCCTGTTCAATGACAAAATGTATTTGGGCATATTTTTAAAAGACATTGCCAGATATGTTTCATTTTAGTTAGAAATTTTAATTGACATCCCCCACTGTGTCTACTCATATAGCAAATTTTAAGACCATTGAGAAAATAACCTTTAATTTAAGATGTATAAATGTAGAAGTGTTTAAGAATTGGTGGGCATCAGCATTTCTCTTCTGCACTGTACCTGTAGAGTGAAAAGTCTTTGCCTGGTGGTCTTTGCCTGGTGTCTTTGCGAGGACTTCAGGAGTTCACCTGGGGAGAATGTATTGTTTATAACCTATAGAGCTAGTATAGAGGTTAAATGCATGTATTTTCAGCTGTAGGCTACAACTCTACCTCTGAAAGCTGAGTGGTCTTGAGCAGGTTACTTAACAATAAACAGGAATAATAAAAATATGTATTAAACAGAGTTGTGAAAATTAAATCTGCAAAATGATTCAATGGTGATGATGTATAGTAAGCACACAAATAATTTTTAAAGTAAACCCACAAGTGTGCAAATGCCACATGCCCTGGTTTACCAAAGCAGCTGCAGCATCAGGCTAAAAGATTTCTCAGAGGGCTTCTTATACCTTTACATTAACCTGCACAGCATCTCTGGCAAGTTTAATAAATTAAAAAGTTATGAAAACTTCATTTTAAAAATCCACAGGGCTTGTATGTGTTTGTAGCATAACTAATAAGCAGTGTAATAACTTGCTGAGAATAACTCTCTGCCTTACTTCAGACACAGGTCAAGTTCAGGGCTCTGGGCTTCTGTGCTCACTGGAGATCCACCATCTGCCCTCAGAACTGGATGTGTGTAGGGGCATCGTGTGCACTGGTTCTTCTTCTGAGGGTCCCAGCCACAGTCACTACTACTCTGTAGGACCCAGGGGCAGCACCTTAGTGGTAAGTTGACTAACTAAAATGTCTACCCCTTTATCTGACTCTTCCTTGATAATCACTGTACCTTACATGGGCCCATGAATTTTCTTCTATGTTTTTAACAAAATTATTTGTATAGATGGGGACACCACAAAAAAAAAATTATTAGCCTAGAACTTGCACACTTTAATGACAGTGCTGGTTAAGAGTGCTGGCTTCAATGCCAGACTTCCTTTGTTCGGGTCCCAGTTGTGTGCTCTTGAGAAAGTAGCTTGATTTTTCTGCTCTCTAGTATTGTCATGTGCAAAATAGGGATAATGCATCACGAGTTGTTATTGAGATTAAATAAACTGATCTATGTAACCCATGATATGAACTTTATAAGTATTATTTGTCTGTCATTCATGATTATTTCCCAAGTTAAATTTCTAGCGTTAGAATTGCTAGTTCAAAGACTGAACATGCATGCTGCATCTGGCGGTATTGTGAAACCATTCTCCTGAAAGTTGGATCATACATTTATTTATTTGTTTATTTATTTATTTAACCTTTTTTATTAGTACATGTTTGCCATACATAACGGTCATATTCATCATAGGGAATTTGTACCTGTGTTGGAGACTACAACAAAGCAAAGCAGCTCCGAGCAGTAATTAAATTAACCAACTGGCTTTCCATGTTTACTTGTGAGTCTGTCCAAAGCCTAGGCTCCTTGTCTGGAGATATGTGGTGGACTCATAGTAAGTGTGCCCCCGTGAGTCACTGATCCCTCTTGAGACTTGTAATGGTGAGTGAAGTCTCAAAAGATAAGACAAGGTCACTGCCAAGAACACCTGGGTCCAACCTTGACTAGATAAAAACTGTAGCCTCAGGCATCTCACTCCTGGGTGGATTAATTTAATACTTTACTTGGAGGAGTCCTTGAGTGGTTCTGCCCTTCTTGAGTACTCCCCTCCCTTCTTCTGATAACCAAATAAATACAGGTCACCCAGAAAATGTCTTGGTCTTATCCCTGAGAGAATCTCAAATTCTGTGAGAGGGTTTTGATCCTCCTAGAGCCCTGAAATCATTCCATTTGCCTCTTTTTACTTACATTGACCATATACTTATTCCGGAGACTGTGGACCTGATCAGCCCACAATAACTAAAGGATATTATTAACCTAATATACCTGTACATAATACTGCTAAATTCTTCCTTTTTTCCCCATCCCTCTCCACTCCCTTCAATACTTCTTTCCCTTCCCATTTACAAAAGCTTTGCTTCCATGTTTTCCTTCCATTCTCTTTTATAAAAACGCTTTTTCTTTCTTTCCTTCCCCTCTATCTCCCTTGTTCTTCTTCCCATTTGAGAAAATTCTATTTTCCAGTATCTATCCTCCATTTTGCTCTCTATTTGCCCTTTGAGTTTATCAAACAACAAAAACAATGCAGTATTAAAACTTGTGTTTCTGATTATTTCATTTAAAATTATGGTCTCAAGATGCATCTATTTACCTAAAAATATCTCAAGTCTATCCTTCTTTATAGCAGTGTAGTACTCCATTGTATATAAGTACTACATTTTCTTTATCCATTCATCTGTTCATGGGCATATAGGCTATTTCCAAGATTTAGCTATTATAAATTGTCCTAGTATAAATAAGGGTATGCATATGTCATTGTGCCATGATGCTTTTAACTCTTTTAAGAAGATACCAAGGAGGGAAATACCTGGGCCAAACGGAACCTCTAGCTAGCTTAGAGGTTCTTTGTTTTTTTGAGAAATCTCCATACTGTTTTCCATAACAGTTGTACCAATTTATAGTCCCACCAGCAGTGGAGAAGGTTTCTTCTTTTCCCTACAGCCTTGGCAGCATTTGTTGATTCCTTAATGATAGTCATTCTTTCTGGAATGAAATGGAATTTCAGTGTTGTTTTAATTTCTATTTCTTGAATGACCAGTGATGTTGAGCATTTTTTTCATATATTTGTTTACTATTTGTCCTTCTTTATCTGAGAAGTGTCCATTCTTTCCATTTTTTGATGAGGTCATTAAATGTGGGAGGTCTGATTTTTTTAGTTCTTTTTATATTCTAGGTATTATACCTTTATCTGAGGAATAGTTGATAAAAATTTTTTCCTATTCTGTGGGTTATCTCTTCACTCTGTTGGTGGTTACTTTTGTAGCAAAAGCTTTTTAAATTGATGTGATAATAGCTGTTGATTCTTTGTAATATTCCCTGTGCATTTGGGGTTTTGTTCATAAAGTCTTTGCCTATACCTTTGTCTACAAGAGTTTCACCTGTTCTATCTTCCAGCAGATTGTGTGTTTCTTTTTTAATATTCAGAGCTTTTAAATCATACAATTTTTAAAGCATTTGATATCATGCTTTAAAGTAGCCTATTCAGATCAACCAAAGTAATATAGAAGAATGGAAAAGAAAAAATAATAAGAAAAAGAAAGTTAAAGGAAACAACCAAGTTAAGTGGAGGAACTAAGAGGAGGGATAAGAGAGAAATTTAAAAATATGAATGAATATTAGAAATTATCTTTAGCATTTTGAATAGTTTGTGACTACTAGTGTATATGCACTGGCCCCTGGATCCTGGGATTTAAAATTGGGTTTGTCTGTGTTCTTAACATAAAAGCCCACATGGAACATGAACACAAGAAAAACAAAAAGCAAAGAAAAATGAAACAAATTCACAAAGAGACATAGGAAACTTTTGAAAATGATGGATATAACTATCATCTTGATTGTAGTAACAGTATGATGGGTGTGTGCCTATGTTCTGACTCATTAAATTGTGTACAGTTGTTGCAGATCAATTATATCTCAGTAAAACATTTCAAATATACACAGATGTCTCTATATTACCCTTCCATCTCTGCATGCTTTCAACCCAAAGTAATGGCTCTGCAAGTCAGAGATGTCAATCTGATTCTAGACAGTCTATCTGGAATCTAATAATTACAAGGAAAAAATTTACTTTCAGTAACCCCAAGATTATATTACACTAATAATATTAAATTAAATTCTACATCTAAATAAAAATTCAGGAAAAATTTTAACGATGTGTTATTTTTCACAATATATCCTAGACATAGAATATTTTTAGACCATGAGGTTGCCCTTCTTATTTGAGAAGGCACTTCAAGTTCCCCTGAAATAAAGGAGCTATAGCAGGGCCCTTAGCTGCAGTCTGAATAATAGATAAAGATAGCTAGACATGTGAGGTTTTAAATTACTTTCTGTAAAAGTAATATGACATCTTTATTTATTAGTGCTTAAGCTTAATGGAATCAGTGCTAAAGGGACAGCCGCACTTTTAGATACTATTTTTTAATTTGTAGAATGTAAGCAATGTGAAAACAAACTACAATTCCTACTGATGCTGCAGACCCCATCTGTAGTTATCACAATACCCATACCAACTCCATCCAAAACGTGCCACTGGGATGAACTCAGGGGATCCTAGGAAAATAAAATACCTTCTGACAGAATGAATAGAAATTTCTTCTATTTGAAAGTATCTTGGGTAAGAATCCAATTAACCTGCTCCCCCAATATGCTACATCATAGTTAAAGAAAACACTCTAAATTACATGGGTGAGCATATATATATACTCTGTTGTAAAATGCATTTTGAGATTGCAGACAAAATTTAATCCCTAATAGTTTCCTTCCCAGCTGTTACCATCACTTGCAGATGCTCATGTTTTCATGTTGAACATCCCCAGTGAGGCTCTTGTTTTCGTGCAATGAGCGTCCACTCGCTGCCAGTTTCCCATCTGAGTTTCACGGGTGCTTAGAAACCTATCTGGTCAGGTTTCAACCACTTCCATCCACCCACATCAACACCTGGGTTGGGAAAGAAATTCAACAGCCTTATTTTTTCTTTACTTCTGAGTATTTCTTCTGATCTTTCCTCCTTCCTAGTCCATTGCTAGTTTGGATCTAGAAATGCAGGCTGAGGCTCTGTCTAGGAAGCGTCTCATTCCCCAGCCCCAGCACATGAACTGTCCTCTGCAGGACACCATGCTGGTGCTGCCTTGGGAAAATCCAAGGAAGTTCCTCAGAGCCCATCGCACCCTTCAGGCCTGCATCCCGCTGGACTGAGCTGCTGTTCCCACAGACCTCTGCCTTGGACCACGCCCAAGGATTTGGTGATGCCCAGCTCTTGACAATAACCCATGCCTGGGCAGCTTTGAAGTTTCAAAATAGTCCAGTGGCCAGTGTCTCCTTCCCTGTCTCTCTCATGCCACACTCCATGGGGAGGTACCAAGCCAAGTCAACATATTCCAAGTTTAGTCAAAAGACCCAATTATTACTGCAGCCCTTTCTATTCCTAGCACCCAGAGGTAAATTCCTGGGTACTGATGAGCATATCGGAGAGGCTAACACAAAATCGCGTTCTGAATTACTTCTCCCACGTCTGATGAAGGCTTCCTGACAGTATCAGCCTGATTGTGCTGGGCTTATTCTTCTCTTACAGTGAGTTAGCTTCTAGGAAGTGCTTTTATCTCTCCAAGCGGACTTTCATGACCCCAGCTTTTCTCTTCCCCAGACAAGACTGCAGAGCCTGAATTCCAAGGGTGGTCACAACTGTTTTAGGAGAGACCTCTGACTTTGGGGAAAAACACACTCCATTTGGGACATAGAATGAGATGGCATGTTCCTGATCAGTGACATGTGTGGGGCATCTCACAGACAGCTGAAGAAGCAGAAGGAACCAAAGAGCCTGAGCCTGTCCTCAAACTACAAAAGCTAAATTAAATCTAAGGAAATGAAACTTACTCTGCGGCTCTCATTTCAGAGTGTGAGCTGGTAGTTAAAATTGTATATATATGAGTGGCTCTTGATCCAATTTATATTTTGTTCAATTTTAGACTGAACTTATAGGTTACTTTTAGCAGATTTGCAAATTTATTTTTTGAGTTATCTCAGAAAGATGAATTACAGGACCTTAAAAGAAATTGAAACATCTCTGTGCAACTTTAAAAAATCTACTTGTAATTCAAATTCTGAGAAATAATGTGTACTTATGCAACACACACACACACACACACACACACACACACATACACACACCACACCCCACAGAAGTGCATATTATTAAATACACAGTGTGTTCAGACCATTCTTGGGGTGTGGAACACTGACTAATCATACTCTTGTTCCCCTCTGGGTTCTAACTCATGGGAGGTCACAGAATGCAGCAGAGTGAGGAGGGACAGTGTGGCTTCCTTCTCCTGTACCAGAACATTTGGCTTCCGCTGCAGTCACGGGCAGTGCAGCTGGGGAGCTTCAGACAGCAGCTTCCCTTCCAGCTGACCTCGCCACATAGGAAGGCGGAGCCAAAAGGACACAGAGACATGGGCTGCTCTCTGACGTTGGCCCCACCGCTGCACGGGCTCCGTTCAAAGCTTGCTGGATTCTCCATCTCTCCAGCTGAGAAAGTCTGCTCCTTTTTCCAAAGAATGGGGCTAGAGAACAGATTAAATGAATTGCAAATCTTCCTTGCTAATGTACACTGGAGATGACAGATGCATTGGTAGAAAAAGGAGGTTCTTATTTTAGTCATTTAAAGGAGCTCAAGAAATAAAAGTCCCTCTTTTCAGGGTAGACAGTGAAACTAACACACAAGACCAGTTTGGCTATTTTACGTGAACTACTGGAGAGTCAGATAAGTGTAAAAAAGCCATCTTCAAAGCAATTGTGGTAAAACAAAACTTTATCTGAACCATTCTGTGTTTTTTCTTTTTGTTTTTGTTTTCATCTTTGGAGACAGGGACTCATTACATAGCCCAGGCTGGCCTCAAACCCACAGCAATAACCTGCCTCAGCCTCCCAAGTGCTGGGATTACAGGTGTGCATCACCATGCCTGGCTGAACCACTCTATCTTAAATTTAAAATTTTTAAATTTAAAATTCAGTGCAGTTTGTTAGCTGTTAACAGACACAACACACACACACACACACACACACACACATAGGCAAACCAGTGGAAGGAAACACACAAAGGGATCTCTGGGTGATGACATTGAATATGACATTGTTTTCAATCTTTGGTTTATCTATTTTCCCTAAGGAACATCTTTTGCAGGATGTTACTTTGTAATAGTGTGGGTGTGTGTGTGTGAGTGTGTGTGTGCATGCAGAGGGTAATCTGATCTAAGTATTGAAAGCAGAAAAAACAAACAAACTTAAACCATCCCTGTTCTGGGGAAGTCTTGGAGACAGATGAAGGCTGAAGGGTAGAGAGGCTGATGCCAGGAAGATTGAGCAAGAGCCCTCAATACCTAGGAAATGAGAGCCTCGCATTGTCACATGTCCCCATAAGACACACGGACGTACATTCAAATACCCTGCAGGAAATTAAATCACATAAGTGATGACAGCTACAGTCATTTGATTGTTGACATTTGGAGATGTTTACAAGTGAGGTTTTTATAACCAGTGGATTTTCCCAAAATAATTTTACATGACACTAGCTCATTTTTTTCTTGTTAAAGATATCTTTCTAATTTAAAAAGTTGGAGGGCTGATGTGGGAGATGTTGGCCAAAGATTACAAAATTTCAAGTTCAAGAGATCTATTGTACAACACAGGGACTACAGTTAATAACAATGTGTTGTAAACTTGAAAACTGCTAAAAGTAGATTTTAAGAGTTTCCCCCCACCCAAAAGTGATTATGTGATGTAATGTATGTGTTAAATAGCTTGATGCAGCCATTTCACAAGGTCTGTGTATCTCAAAACATCATGTTGTGTACTGTATGTGTATAGAACATATTTATAACACAGATAGACATATATAGCATATATAATCTATTTATCAATTTAAAAGTTTTAGAAAAGAGAATGTAGAAATGTCAACTTATTTAATAACATACACATGTAAAGAGATAGTTGTCTTGGTTGATTTATCTATGGAAGATTATCAGGGAAATCTCAGCCCTGCCATTCATGACTGTATACTTGAGAAGGTCATTTAAGCACCCTGAGCTTTGTTTGCTTATCTGTAAAATAGAATTCACAATGCTTATTTCATATGGAAATCCGGAAACTCATAGACAGTAACGCAGTAAAACACAGGACACATAAAAATTTTTTACTGTTTTTTTTAAGATCATAAAAGCAATGTTGTTTTACTGGTAAAAATCTTACCCATTCGTTGTTCCCCTTTAACTGCTTTGCTTAATCGTGGCCTTGCAACTCAGCTTTGACTCCTAAAGAAGGATTGTTGTTCCTAACGGAGCTCAGCTACCTTCCATTAAATTACGTATTGGGGCATGGACAAACCCTAAGTGTTTAACTAAAGCAAACAAAACCTGAAATATCTAGATTGGCAACTATAGATACTGAAAAATAGCCAATATTAGGTCAAATTTGAGCTATTCCTTTATTTTAAGTACAGGAAGAATATTGGTAAATTATAATTTGATCACAAAATAAATTTCCTCTCAGTAGTTGCTGATAGAAAAAAAATACTATTATCCTCTAATATATATTTACCTTTCCTTTTTAAATATGTCCTCAAAGTTGAAAGATGAATAAAGAATATCAATAAACCATTTAAGAGATAAACGGTAAATAAAATTTTATTCTCATCAGGGAATAGTCACCTTATAAACCTATTCCAAAGGAAAAGCTCAAATATGATGACATTAGATATAAATTGTAAAATCAAATACCTAAGCTTTAGAAACTTTTGGTAGCCAGACTCTTTTTAGTTTTATTCAGAACCATAAAACGATAACATTTTCTTTGTTCCCTATTTTTCTCCTTTTTTGGTACAGGGAATCGAACTCATGACCTTGTGCTTGCCAGGTAGGCACTGTGCCACTGAGCTATATCCCCAGCTCCATTCCCTATTTTTCTAAATGTCTGAGTTGCCTGTAACTAAGTGGAGAGGAAGGGGACCTCAAATACTTAAACCAACACGGAATATTTTATGTAAGGCCTGGGAATGGGCAGGTCCTAGTAACCACAGATCCTTAGTGCAGGAAAAGAAGCTATGGCCATATTAAAATTGGGGTGATGAGAGAAGTGACCCATCATACCGTGTTTGCCTTGGCTTACTCCTGAGCTTTTGACACACCCCAATGGTTGCATCGCTATTACTTATTCACAAGAAAAATTTAATGTTCTCCTTTGAAGTAAATATCACAACTCCCAGCCTAACTTGATGGGAAAGGTCACTCAGCAGTTGTACTAGGAGGCAGAACCATGGAAAATTGAGTGACAGCATATGGGGGCATAGTAGCTGGGGTGCGGCCATGCTGGCTGTTCCTCCTGAGAAGCAAGCCCACATCTTCAGTTAGACCAGCTGGTGACCTATGTGTATCCACACTGACATCTGCTGTCACTAAAGGAAGGTCTGGTGGTGCCTATGGTTTGCTTCTAATTCTGAGAATTTCCCGTTGCTCTTCTTTAGCCCTCTGTGGTGTCTCGGCCTCAGGAAGAGTTTGGGTCCCTGAGGGAGAGACAAAGCTGATGCTCCTCTGCCAGGGCTCTTGGAAAGTTAAAGTATTGGAGTACACAAAAGACACTCTAAATTGTGAGTTTTACCTTTGTTCTTTAACATATCAGCAGTCTCCCCAGTGCCCTCCCCATATCCAGGTGGCTGTTGCCTAAATGATCTCAGGCTCCAGCCGGGGCCTGCCATGGTGCCAAAGATTCACAGCTGCTGATGCCCCTGGAATCTTATCTCCGGAGAGCAACCATGAGAACATTCCTCATGTGAGGCTAATTCATGATGTTGTGGTCTGATTGTATCAATCCAATTACCTCCAGGAATAGTGCCCTAAAAGTGTCAGACAGAGCAAAGAAGAAAAGGGCTGGAAAGTTCTGGAACATAGCCTATAATGTGAGAGAAAACCCTGTAACCACAGGTTGAGGAAGAGGCTATGAAAGAAAAACAGGAAATCTTCTGAGTTCCTGTTGCTCAGGTGCTTCTCGACTTATTATTTTGGGACTGTTCACTTAGCATCTTTCAGGATTTTTCCTTTTCAACAAATGAGCTCATTTCCTTTAACCCAGCTACAGTCTCCACCTGGCTGCCTCCTTTCTCATGTACCATAATTCTCTCCTATGAAGATGGGTGGGAGTTGGAATTTTATAGCATGGAGGTAATATTTCTCTTGATATTCTCTTGCATTCTCCTACTGTACATACACAGGGGCATCTGGACCATTTTTTGCCTCTTCATAATGTATGGTCTTGCCATCCCCAATGCCAAGAGCAACTATGAATGAAATAAGCATTAAGCACATTAGTTTTCAAGCTATGAAGGCCAGCAAGCACATTAATGGGCCCATTACTTCATTTTCCTACAGATGTTTCAGCAACAGTGCCCACTGTGATCTCTAGTTTTGAAAAAAAATTTAGAGCCATTCCAAGCAGAAGCCACCATGGATGTAGACTGGAGGTGACCTTCAGTTGGCTCTAACTAAATCATTAATGGAAAATGACACAGCCCCCAGCCTGCCAGGTGATGTAGGTAAACCTGAGATACCCAACAATGAAGGCCTCATTGTATGCAACTTGTTAATCTGAAAATGGAAAGGAAGAAGTGAAATTGAAGACATGACATCTTTTTTTTTTTTTTTTTCTCAGATAACATCTATGTTGTCCAGGCCGGCCTCAGGCTCATAGGCCCAAGCATTCTCTGGCTACAGCCTCCCAGTAGCTGGATCTACAGGTGCAGGCCACCCACCCCAGCTGAGAACTTCAGTTTCGGTGTACCTCTCTTCTGCCCTTCAAGTGACAGCTGTGGAAGCAAAATAGCGTGAAACACTGGAAAAAATGTAAAATTTTCTTCATTTCAGTTTTTAAAATGCATCCAAAAAGCCTCAGGGAAGCAAAAATAAAGAACCTCTACCCAACGAAGTCATTTTAGAACAAGTCTTAGAAATATTTAGCATAATCTTTTAATTAGTTTATTCTAAGGATGATGTTAAAAATGTCTCTACCTCAGAGCAGAGGGAAATTTTTCCAATGTTGCCTTCTGGCAAGATTTGCTGCACCCTTACTGCAACGTCTAGTTTACTCAGCAGAGGAAAAGCACCAGGATCAGTATCATTTTGGAAATCATATGCCCAAATTAGAAAAGGCTTTCTGTCACAAAAGTGGTACCACGGGGAGGGGGGTGTAAAATGTTTAAAAATGTGCACATTGCTCTGAGAAAAGCTAAACTTCATGTAAAAATATGAACCATAGCCTCAGGATCAAAGATCCCAGCTTCCTGGTATTTTACTTGTGATAGCGAGGAGCACTTTTAGCTGTAAGTGAGAACTTGTTCTTAGTCACAGTGATATTTGTTGTCTGCCTAAAAGATCAGTGGCTTTGATACGCTGTCAGGGAGCCAGACTCTCGCTCTAGACCTACTCTGCCATTCTCAGTTTGTGGCTTTTGTCTTCTCACTCCCTACCTCCTTATCACAACATGGCTATTGAAGCGCAAGGCATCTGTGAGCAAAGCCTGAAAAGAAGGAAAGAGCAGTCCAACAGGGCAGAGCACACTGAGAAGAACAGGTCTTCTCCACCAAGTTGCAAGTCCTTAGACTAGAGACAAGTCTAGACTAAAGACTGTATCTGGGTCATGATTGTGTCCCCCACCTTCCTTGAACCAGTAAGGACATAAAGTAGGTGCTCAAAAATGGTAAAATGAAAGAAGACAAAAACACATATTGTATCTAATCATGTTCATCAGTGAATTCTTTTTCTTGGGTCATTCCTTGAATGCTCTCCCAAATATATACATTCTTATCAGCTCAGAACAAATAACCATATAACATCCACTTACAAGGTGGATAGAATGACAAACTGCAGATCACATGGT
Organism: Chinchilla lanigera; assembly: GCF_000276665.1. Lineage (NCBI taxonomy): Eukaryota > Metazoa > Chordata > Mammalia > Rodentia > Chinchillidae > Chinchilla > Chinchilla lanigera. The sequence goes on from NW_004955439.1 coordinate 12,477,002, forward strand.
GGGATTCCCAAGAACAGGTCTCCCAGAGGGAAAGTGCCTCCTACAGCAAATTCTGCTGTTTAAAACCAAAAAGGAATTAACAGGCAGTATCACTGTCCTGGTTCCGCAGCTTATTGCTAAAGCTAATGGTCTTACTGGGAGGCATACCAAAGATATTTTCATTCACAGCTTTATTTAAAACATCATTAGAGTTCAAATTAGATGTGGCCAGTGCTGAAAGGAACTGTGAAAATGCAGAGCAGTATTACCTCCTTTCTACATCTTCAGGCAATCATGTCAAACGGTACTTTCACGGCTTTTGACATACATTGTTGAATTCCTTCCAGAATGCAGTCTGCGTGATGGATAGGAATGTCTCTAAACAGAAAAACTGTTATTGATCATCTATTGCTGTGTCTAACATCCTCACTTTTCTTCTTCGACACGTTGAAATAGAAGCATAAACTAGAGAGAAGCCTAGCTACGGTCAATAAATACTTATTGCTAGGAGCTCGTTGTGGGTGATTGTTATTTTTAGCTCTCTACACCTCAGCTCCCCATCTTTGTTGCCAATCAGCAGTCCTAGGTCCTGCCCTTGGGGGAATCAAACATTTGCACAGCCTTGTTAGGAAAAGGAGCATTTTTCTTGCCAGAGCTGCTTTATTCCCTCTCAGAGGGACCTAAGTCTACCAAAAAGATGCCCTGTCCTGAGCGTTGACTTTTTTTTGGACTCCCGGAGACCCACTGGGTGTTGTGGGCACTTATCATCCCATGAAAGTAGTTATATGTGGACCTACTACTAGGTCTTGCTAAGCTTTCCAAGATCAGAGGAGGTTGGCTGTATTTGAGGCAGTGTGGCAGTAGGCATTGCTAAGCATTTCAGTAAAAATTATTTTCTCTCAAGACAGCCAGAATGGGTTTCTTCTACACACACATGTGCACAAATATGTTTTCTTCTTCAAATTCACAGCCACAAATCCCAAAGAATCTCTCAGTGACATTCAGCAACCTTTTACACTCCCCAGGCAGCTGTCAGCCATGGTCTGAATGAAGATTTCATACAGCCTGTCTCTGTAGCTGTCCTTCCCCAGCTCTTTGCCAGCCACCTTGCCTCATATGCCTTCTGAAAGGCATCACAGCTGAACTTAGTCACAGTCCTATCGTCAGAGCAACAACCTCACCTGCCCTGCATCAACTTCTCCGTGTTCCCTGCTGTCAGAATTAAGGAACCATCACCTCTCCTCTCAAAGGCCATGTTGGACCTGGAGGTAGGTGCTATGCATTGTGGAAGGCACAGCAACAAGATAGAAAATGCTGAAGTTCTGGCAAGAGATGCAGTGGATGGCACGATAAGCTGCCCATATACCCACCTGTGGGAGGGACACACCAACTGCCCAGCTTCTAGGATTGCTGGGCATTGACTGGTGTAAGCTGATCTCCCTCTGGGACTTATCTAACAACATTGTCTAACAAGAAGTCCCCTTCCATGCACAGGTCAGACCAGGGATACAAAGCCCCACCCATCTTGCCCCAACATGGGACACCTCTGCAGGGCCACCATGATTCCAGAATGTCCCATGCAAGAGGATGAGATCATCACTGATTATACCCTGGTTTAACTTTTCTCTTTGCCCAAATCCTGTTTTCTCCTGAGAGCACTCCTTGTATTCTTATTGTTAACAAGTCTCTTAGCAGAGTCTTTTTGAAGAAACTGGCTAGCAACAGTTACTGTCTGACAGCCAGAAGTGGTCTGAGAGTGCAGGCTCTAAAATGAGATTTGGACTTGTAGACAGCTGGAGGTGAAGGGCCCATCACTCCTGCGAGCTACTTGTAGATCCTGGCAAGCAGTGTACAACCGGAAAGCAATGTACTGTAATGAAGTCCCGACAGGTGCAGTATTGAGGCATTTGTGAGGGAAAAGGTGAAAGGAATCTGGAATAGGAAAGCTATTGTTAGGGTCAATTGAGGCTTTGGAGGCAGAAAAATAAAAGGCTGAAATAAATTAATTAGTAGTTAAGGGTTCAGTGTAAAGACAAAGAGCATCCTTGACTATTGTATTTGCAGATGGTCTGTACACCAAGATCCTTTATAATGATACTATAAAATACTCTGTGTGTGTACATATAATATAGTGCACACTAGAGAAACATATTTAATTTTTTCCTACAGCTAGAGGACAGAATGAGGTGAGCATTAGGCCAAGGACTTGGTTCTAGGAGTAGCAGCACTCCATAGCAGGCTGAATTCTCCACCTCTTCAAGTTATGCTAAAGTTGGTGACTTCTGAGGAAGGTAGTGGGACCTTTAAAATGAAATTGGGACATCAGGGCCACACTTGAAACTCTTGAATCTCTGGATTCCCATAAACTCTTTGGTGCCTCAGAAATGGCCCGCTGGTTCAGGTGAGCACTTCCCTTTGCTTTAGAGTGGTGCTTCAGCCATTCTGCAAGACAACTTGTGCCTCTATTCATATCAATTTAAGGAAGACATAATGCTAGAAAACTGAAGAGGAGGGAAAGCCTCCCGAGTCTTTATACTGCATTTCCCTTATAGCAAATACTTGCCTCCTCTGAAAAACATATGAAAACAAGGCTACAGATCACCATTCCTCATTATGATGTAGCAATGCAATGTATTCTGCTGTATTTTTTTTTTTTAATTTTTTATTTTTTATTTTTTTTGTTTTTTTTCTCCGGTACCGGGAACCGAACTCACGACCTTGCACTTGCCAGGCAGGAGCTTTTGCCGCTGAGCTAAATCCCCAGCCCCTCTGCTGTATTTTAATGTCTTAAAAATCTACTAAGACCTGTTTTATGACCCAGTATATAATCCCAGTGTATAATCAGAATATTCTGTAAACACTTGGAAAGAATATATAGTCTGTTGTTCTTAGATGAAATGTTCTCTTGTCTAATTGGTTGTACTGTTGTTGAAGTCTTCTATTTCCTTATTATATTCTACCTAGGTTATTTTAGTCATTAAAATTGGAGTGTGGAAGTCTCCAACTACTACTGTTCCATTGCCTACTTCTCCATTCAATTTGTTAGCTATTGCTTTCTGGATTTGGGGGCTATGTTTTTGGATTTCATAAATATCTGTGATCATAATATCTTTCTGATGTATTAACATCATTCTAAAATGTCTCATTTGACTCTAGCAATATTTTTGTTTTAAAATCCTGTTGCAGTTTTCTCATGACAATTGTTTGCACAGTTTATAATTTTCTACCCTATTACTTTCAGTCTGCTTATGTACTGTATTTAGATCTCAGATTGGGTCCTGAGACAGCATAACTGTGCTTTTGTTCTTATCCAGGTATCAACTTGCTGTCTCCTGATTGGATTATTTAATCTTTTACATTAAATGTGATTGCTGATAAGGTAGGACTTACATGTGGTACCTTCTTTTTGTTTTCTGTATGTCTCATATGCGTTTAATTCCTCTGTTCCTTTTTATACTGCCTTCTTTTATACTGAATGGATATTTTCTTGTGTAACGTTGTAATTCCTTTAATAATTTCTAAATTATATATTTATTTATATTATATATATATATATTTCCTTTTGTGTAGGGCTTACAGTGTGTGTGTGTGTGCATGTGCATGTATATGTGCTAGAGATTGAAGCCAGAACTTTGTACATGACATAGTAGGTAAGCACTGTATCACTGAGTCACATCCCTAGTCCTACAATATAATTTATCAAAATCTACATTAGGTATAACTTTAGTTGCTGTGACATATAGAAACTTGCTCCTGTGTAACTTTAATACCTCCTTATCCTTTTAAAATCTTAATAGTTTAGATAGGCAGACATATTTATTCTAAACCCAGTGTTCTATTTTTATGTGTTACTTTATATAATCATAAGTATTTCAAATAAATATTTTATATTTGTTGGTGCATGTTTGCAGTACATAATGATTACATTCTGTGTGTGGAATCGGTACATGTACATAACACCTCTTAGCTCTATCTTTTATCCTCTGTCCGTCCCCCCCACCTCCATCTTTTGGTTTCCTTCCCTTTGGCAAAAGATTGCTCTTTCTATTTCCTATTATCTGTTTTTTCTTTCGCTTTTTAATTATTTCTGCTCTAAGCTGAAATTATTTATTTATACAGATTGCTATATAAAACATCATATTTACCATTTCTGATTCTCTTCCTTTTCCTCTTGTAGATTCAAGTTACCATCTGGTGTCATTTCCTTACTGCAATAAAGCTATATCCCCACCTGCCTCTTTTGTTCTGTTGTTCTCAATAATATTACATTTCTCTATGTTAAAAGCCCTACAACATAATTATATACATATTGCTTTATGCAATTGCTTTTAAATCAGTTGAGAGAAGAAAGTAGAAGAAATATGGAATTATTTTGTCTGTATAATTACCTGCATAATTACCTTACTGGCACTCTTTGGTTATTTATATGGATCTAAATTGCTATTAGTATCTTTGTTCTCAATTTAAAGAACTACATTTTGGTATTTCTTATGAGCACATCTGCAAGACTTTGTATATTGGGAAATATCATCATTTCACCTCCATTTCTGAAAAACTTTTCTTGAATAAGATTTTCAGTTGACATGTTTTACTTTCAGCAGTTCAAATGTGTCATCCCAATGTCTCCTGATCTCCATTGTTTCTGGTAAAAAGTCAGCTATTAATCAAATTAGGGTTCCCTTGTGCATGATGAGTCACTTTTTCTTACTCCTTCCAGGACTTTTTCTTGATCTTTAACTTTCAGATTTCAGATCATGATGTATCTATATGTGGAACTCATCAAATTTTTCCCAAAGTTTGTTGAGCTTAATGAATATGCAAGCTACAATTTCGTGTTAAATTTGAGAAATTTTTAGTCATTTTTTTCAATTTAAAATTTTTAAATTGACAAATAAAAATGATATATATTTATTACTACAAAACATTTTAAAAATATGTATGCATTGTAAAATGGCTCAATTAATATATGAATTATATATACTTATATATATAAATTCATATACTTATTTTATGGTAAAATACTTAAAATCTACTTTTAGCAATTCTTAAGAATAAAACATTGTTATTAACTATAGTCACCATTTTGTTCAATAGATCTCTGAACTAATTTTTCCTATATAATGTTATCAGTCAGTGCTCCCTAGAGAAACAGTTTTAATGAAAGATATGTAAATATTTAAGAATTTACAAGGTAGAGTTATAATGGCTGCCTGCAGGGTCAGGTGTGAAAGTGTGGAAAAGAGCTGTCCGACCACTGGAGATACAAAGGATACAGTTGAAAGTTGAAGGCCTGGAGCTCCCTGGGCTTCCATGGGCCTGGCATCCCATGCAAGTCTGCAATGGGAGGCTGAAATGTCTGTGCTAGAAGGCTGAAGAGTCTGTGCCACAAGCCAGGAGGTGACTGACAACCAAAATGAAAGTGAAGAGTGGAGCTCCTCTGAAGAAAAAGAAGTGAGTCTCCTTTCTTCATTGTCCTTCTATCCCATTCAGGCAGCAAGTCTGTTGGTTGGTGCCAATCACATCCAGGTTGGGTCTTCTGTTTTAGGTAAATCCCTTCAGCCACACCCAGAACTATTGTGATCCAATTTAGCTGGGTGCTTCTTACTCAAACTGACATAGTTAACTATCACAATAATTGGAATTTTGTACTCTTTGACCAAGATCACCCAATGCCCCACCCCCACCAAACACACACACCACTCATCTCTAGTAACCATCACGCTACTTTCTACATTTCTATGAGTTGGATTCTTTTCTTTTTTTAAGATTTCCCATATAAATGAAATTGTGTGGTGTTTGAGTCTGGTTTATGTCACTTAATACAATATTCTCCGGGTTTACTTGTTTTGTCATTGATAGGATTTCCTTCTTCTCAGAGGCTGAAGAGTATCCCCTTGAATACATCTACCACGTTGTCTTTATCCAGTCATCTGGACACTTAGTTTGATGTCATATTTTGGCTGTTGTGAATAATGCTGCAATGAGCATGGGAGTACAGGCATCTGTCTCACACAAAGATTACATTTCTTTTGCATATATACCCAGCGGTGGGACTGCTGGCACACATATTAGTTCCATTTTTAATTTTTTGAGGAACTCCCATACAGTTTTCCATGGTGGCTGTACAAATTTACATTCCCATAGACAGTGTACAATGGTTTCCTTTCCTCCACATTTATTATCTTCCTTTCCTTCCTCTTTCCTTCTTTTTGCTTACTTGCTTCAATAGATTTTATATTTTAGAGCAATTTCAGATGTATAGAAGAATTGAGTAAACAGCACAATAGTTCCAATAGAACCCCTATTAACAACATCCCTTATTGTTAACATCTTGTGTTGTTGTGCTGTATTTGTTATAATTAATGAACCAATATTAATACATTATTATTAACCAAGGTTCATTGTTTACATTGAGGTTTACATCTGGTGTGATATAGTTTTATGGGTTGTGGAAAAAAAAAAGATGTCTTCTATCCATCGTCAAAGCATCAAAGCATCATACAGAGTAATTTGGTTGCCCTAAAATCCCTGTTTTACCAGTTTGTTTCTTCCACTTTTTCCCTGAACCAATGACAACCACAAATATTTTTACTGTCTTCATAGTTTTGTCTTTTTCACAATGTCATATTGTTGGAGTTATACTGAATGGATCTTTTTTCAAACTGGCTTCTTTCATTTACCAATAAGTATTAAAGATTCCTATTTCTTTTACTACTAAATAGTATTTCATGGTCTACATATATTGCACTTTATTCATCTATCTGCTTAAAGGACAAATTCATCCATTTGTTGAAGGGCATCTTGGTGCTTCTAGTTTTTGTGATTATAAATAAAGCTGCTCTAAACATACATGTGCAGATATTTTGGTACACTTAACTTTTCAACTCCACTGTATAAATAGGCGTATGATTGTTAGATTTTATGATAAAAATATGTTCAGTTTTATTTTTAAAAAAACTGCCAGAGTGTCTTTCAAAGTGGATGTACCACTAGCAGTGAATGAGACATCTTTGCTAGCATTTGATGTCATCAGAGTTTTGAATTTAAGCCATTCTAGTAGGCATGTGGTGACATCTTATTACTGATTTAATTTGCAGTTCTCTGATCTTTTCATATACTTCACTTGTTATTTATACATCTTTTTGGCGAATACCTGTTCAGATTTTTTTATAAATTTGATCACTTGTTTCCATAACATATTTAAAGAATTATTTGCATATTTTAGATAAAAATCCTTTGATAGATACATGCTTTTTTGTTTTGTTTTGTTTTGTTTTTTTGGTTTTTGGTTTTTCTCCAGTACTGGGAACCGAACTCATGACCTTGCACTTGCCAGGCAGGTGCTTTGCCGCTGAGCTAAATCCCCAGCCCCTGATAGATACATGTTTTGCAAATACTGTATTTTCTTCTGATTTGTGGCTTGTCTTTTCATTCTCATAGCAGTGCCTTTTATAATCTAGAAGTTTTCAATTTTATTAAAGCTCAATTTATCAACTTTTTCTTTCATATACTGTGCTTTGATGGTGTACCTAAAAATTCATCACCAGATCCAGTACTATCTAGTGTTTCCTATATGTTATCCTATGGAGGTCTTATATTTTTCACATTTAAAACCATGTTAAGGGGGCTGGGGATTTAGCTCAGCGGCAAAAAGCGCCTGCCTGGCAAGCGCAAGGTCGTGAGTTCGGTTCCCGGTACCGGAGAAAAACAAACAAACAAAAAAAACAAAACAAAACAAAAATAAATAAATAAAACCATGTTAGGGGCTGGGGATTTAGCTCAGCAGCAAAGCACCTGCCTGGCAAGTGCAAGGTCATGAGTTCGGTTCCTGGTACCGGAGAAAAACCAAAAAAAAATAAAAAATAAAAAATAAAAAAATAAAACCATGTTGGACTCTATTTGCTAACATTATAAAAATTTCTGCATCAATGTTCATGAGAGCTATTGGTTTGTTGTTTTCTTATAGTGCTTTAACTAGTTTTATCATAAGGGTAAGTCTATCCTTTCGTTTTTATATGCTGTCTACCTTTTCCATTAGAACCTGTAAAATGTTAATTATATTTATTTTAAGTTCCTTATTTGATGATCCCAAAATCTACATCATATCTAAGTCTGATTTTGATACCTGATCTTTCTTTTCAGATAATGTTTTTCTTGTTGTCCAGCATGACTTGCAATTTTTATTTGTTATTGTTATTGAAAAATAGACATGCTGCATTGGGTTGTGGGAAATGAGGTCACTAGGGTTTTGCTGTAGGTTCTGTGTTAACTTTAATGACACCTAAATTGTGTTTGATGTTTTCAGTAACTGTAACATCAGAAGTTTTCTATTTTCCCCTAATCCTCTAGTTTATTTCTCAATATTTGAATTTCCATGAGAAACTCTTCTTAAATAGAGTCTGTGTTTTATAGCTATCTCAGTTGTAATTCATTGTTATTATTTCATAGCCCTATTGATGTGGTATGAGATAACATTGAGTAAGAAAATTGTTCTATAATTTTATGATTAAATCTCAAACATTTAGGGACCCAAGTTCCTGGATCTTGAGCTCTACAAGTGTTCCTTAAGCAATTTTTTTCTGTTCTTCTGAGATACAAGAAGACTGGAGGAGCTGGAGTTGCCTAAATTGTCTACCCAGCCCCATCAGATCAAGCCTTCTCAGGGACCACACTCTGAATTTATCTCACAATGGCTATTTTTCCTTGTGGCATATTTCAAAAGGATTGTTTTTTTCCCTTTCCCCAAACAAGAGATTTTTCTTTGATCTTCCACAAAGCACCTGTTGGAACCACTGGAAATAAAGCCCACAAAAGTGTGGAGCTCATCCAAGAGTGGGCTCCCAACAGTTTTTAACTCTCAACCTAAACTACACTCAACCTCCAGAAATTTGTCAAAATTTTCATTTAAGTATTTTTACTAGTTACTGACTCCTGTAGCTTCTGTTCCTAGTTCCTAGTAATCTCACTTTGTTTTTAATTGTCATTATTTACTTGTCACACCAGACAGTTTGCTGTGAAGTGGCTTGCCCTCTGACTTGTATTCCCCAAAGGATCTAAGTCAATGATTTTCAGTTTGCTCCCTGTTTTCCTTGTGAAAACCAGTGAAGACTTGCAAGCATTTTTGGAACTGAAAAAGAATCAATCTCTGTCTGTCTTTCTCTGTGTGTGTATGTCTGTCTCTAGTTTCATCTCTGTCTCTCCCTCTCTCTGTCTCTCTGTGTCTCTCTCTGTCTCCCTCTCTAAGTGAATATTAAAAAATAGTAAGATTGGTTTAATCTCAGTGATTAGTATTCTCCTAAGTTCAAGTTTGAGGCAATGAACATGGTTCATTGGAGGCAACCTGTGCCCACTGAGAACTGAATTTTCACTCTAGACTCAATTTACAATTATTAAAATAAAATGGACTTTCGTTTCTAGAATAAGATGTACTTAGTCAAGAAAGCACATAGAGTTCCAAAGCTCCATTTCTAGTCCTCTGGAGCACTGGAAAGGCATTTTAATACCAGACACTGAGTGACTTGGATGGAAAGGTACGTCATTGAAAGCCACTCCTTATGCATCTTATTTTCCTTTGTTCCCTCCAGATAGCAGTGAGGTTAATGTGGGTTTCACTGAGTTAAACTGGTAAAAAGAGGACCCCCCTGCATCATGTCTGTACAGTTTAAATTGGAACATTTCATCAAACCAACACAACTGAATTTCTAAGTTATCTAAGATTACTCTTATTAACATTAGGCATCAGTTTTTTTCAGCACACAATTCTGATAATATTGGATTTTATGTATGAATGGTTTAATATTCCCACTATTAAATTTTTTACTTTATCTAATTTATAAGGTAAGTAAAGTTTATGTTTTATCAGAGATCATAACTTGGCAGGATTTTGTTATCGACTGCTTTACATTCACAATTTTGGTTTTCCTTTGGCTAGTACATACCAAATGGTTTGGCATGAGTTGAGGGTTCTCTAATACAGTGTTACAACTATTTCTGGATGTTAGATTTCTCTCCTCACAGAAGTCTGATTTTGTCATATGCCCTGTGTTACCTTCAGGCACTGCATCTTAGGAATCCTTCTTCCATATGAGCACAGCCCTGCAACTAGGACTTATAGAAAATAAACCTGTAGCAAGGCTATCCAGTGCTAAAATCATTGATGACATATTTGCATTGCTCCTTTGGAGCTCATTACTATATATTTGCAGGACATCATATTTACATTCCTTGTGGAATGTAAACATTTGTGGACATCACATATACTAATTCTTTCTTCAACTCCTTTCTGTTCCCCTCTACCTGCTCCATCCACCTCTTGATCTCCTTTTTCTTTGAGAAAGATCTATCTCCCTACTTCCCATTATCTTTTATTTTGCTCTCTATGTATATTTTGCACTTCTATGTAAGAGAAGCCATGCAGTATTTAAGCTTTTGTGCCTGATTTAGATCACTTAATATTATAGTGTCAAGATGCATCCATCTTCCTACAAATGACTTGAGTTTATTTTTCTTTATGGTGACCATCAAGAAATGAAATAATAACAGATGCTGGTGAGGCTGCAAAGAGAAATGGGAACCTTCTACACTGTAGATGGGAGTGTAAACTAGTAAAACCACTATGGAAATCATTGTGAAGATTCCTCAAAAAACAAACTAGAAACTCCATTTGACCCAACTATTCCCACTTTAGGTATCTTCCTGAGAGAGTTAGAGCATAATATTACAGTGATACATGTATGTCTGTGTGGACAGAAGCACAATTCATAGTGAGGTCTGTTTTGAACAGAGGAGGCAGAGGTGACAGCTGCTTGTGAGATAACTTCAGGATACCCAGGAAAATATCCTTAAATAAAGAATTTTGTCTCCTTTGGATGCCACCTTTGTATTGTGTAGGATTCAGTTTTCTTTTAAATTGCTTAAATTTCCCATTGTACTATTGTGAAATTAGATTATTCTTGTATTATTGAGTAATTAATTCATACTCTATGTCTAGTTCTCAAAATAAATGCTGGGCAATTCCTTAGAATTTCCCCAATTGCAAATGAGTTAGGTTGATATTTCAAAGCACTCATAACCATTTTCACCATTTATTAATACTGATACTGACACAAAAGCCTCAAGCAAGTTAGTGGACTTCAGCCTTCAACTGTGCAGGCAAACACATATGCACTTTCTCACCTGTCTGTCTAGGCAGGCCCTCCTCCCAGGCAGACCTGCTTCTGTTTCAAAGGACTTAATCTTTGCATAATAGGCTCACTATTAATCTACATGTCATGGGAATTTGCTGCTACACAGAATAAAGTATAAACATAGACAAAAATGACTATAAATGAAACAGGACTAGAGTTAATTTATTTCAACCACTGATTATGTGAAGAAATCACAAAACACAAAACTCAAGGTTAGTAAAATTAGGAATTCATTCAAGCCTTCACAAGTAGTTAATGACAGAACTAGACATTAACTTTGAGCCCTGGATTCTTAGAACACTATTTTCTACTATATGCTGTAATTCCTCAGATAAATTCATACAGGTGCTTATTATAAGTTGTTTCTATCTGGTTTCAAAAGTGCATTAAAAACTGTGTGTAGTGGTGTATGCTGTAATCCTAGCACTCAGGAGGCTGAGGCAGGAGGACTGCCTTTGAGTTAGAGGTCAGCTTGAGCTACATAGCAAGATTCTTGTCTCAAAAGAAGCTTTAGGAAGAACTTTGATTTTTAAGAATAAAAAAAGTGAAGAGAAGCTGTCTTAATCTTTGAAAGCATTCAAATAAACTAGGACTGTGGCAGCTTAAAAGGGAGGAAATGTGACATTTAAAATGGCACACTGAAATATCACCTATTTCCTAAGGCGTATTCCAATTCACAGTAAATATATCTCAGCCTCTATGTGTAGTCTCTGTATTTCTATGATGTAGTTCTGAGTCTAAACTTAACAGCCGAAAAAGAAAATATTAGGCAACAGATGCAGTGCCAAAATTAGGGTCATTTACAGAAAATGCCCAGAAACCTCCTGAGGGGCACTGTCCAGGGTTACAGATTCAGAGTCCATCTGCTTTGGTTCGCGGTCTCACACCCACCCAAACGATGCTGATGCTCATCTACGAGGCTGATCGTGTTAGTGTGCGTCATTCCCGGAGCAGGTACCTACTGTGATGCTGGGGACTGCCCTCAAGTCCTGACTTCTGGGGTCCTTCCCATCACATGGGGAAATGATTGTGCCCTCCCTTCCACTCAAAGTTGTTAATATCTGTGACTTCCCTGCCTCACTGATCACTAATATCATCCTTATTTGGATTCCTACCTGTCTCTCTTATTACATCAAAGATGACCATTTTCAGGTGTTTGTGTCCATTACAGGACCAAGGGCAGGGCTCTGGGAGGAATATGCAATCCAGAAATATCTGTTGGGTAAATAAATACCTAAGTGCATACTGCCTAAGGCAAAAATTAGACACTAACTGAAAAGAAAATACATTGTTAATACAAAAAGTTTTGTGTAAAAGAAAAGGTGCATTTCTTACAAATGCATATAAATGGCCTCTATTCTTCTCAGTCACAATTTTTCTGTCCAGTGGGTGGATTTATGTGCAGAGCTTGAACTTTGGGTTATATTAGAGAATAAAATTGATAATAAGGATGTCCACAGAATGCCTGAAATAGCCACGTTTCTAATGCAGCAAGAAAAACTTAGAGTAGCGCAAGTTTCTCAGTGTACAATTAAGGAAATCAAGATCTGGGAAATTATATTGGTTCAAGGTTAAAAAGCAAAGCAATCCAGACATCTTTATTGCTGTGGAAGCCTAATAAGGAGTTTTTTTAAAATCTGTGAGCTACAAAAATATGTTTGATCTCTGATCTTTCCAGTTTGTATGCTTGAAATTAACATTTAAAAAAGAATTCAGACAGTAACTGGAGTAAAGCTCCTAAGTAGCTCAACTTCATGAGCAAAGTCCTAATAGTAAAGAGAATTTTATTCAGAGATGGATTACTAGATTAGAGGAAAAAGGACAGCAGAAAGGGATTGGTCTGTCATTCCAATTTCTCCTGATGTTGTATATTTTCTTTTTATTAAAAAAAATGCTCCATATAGGTTGTCATTACAGACAACTGTAAAAATTGCTTATCAATGGGGAAGAAGGAAGTTTCAAAGAAATAAGGACTACAGATTTTGAATGCTTGAGTAGTGAATAAAACATAAAATAATCATTAATTCAATTATTTTAATCAAGATTTTAGATAAAAGATTATTGGAAAACATTGATGCTAGCCCTTATTTAGATGGTGAGACCCAAGGAAAGTTTTTATTTTAAAACCCTCAGACCCCAGCTATCTTCACGAGTGGAATTTTCATCCCAGTTGAATGACTTTCCTTCCCTCTGACACCACAGGGAGCTAGTGGCTCTCTTCTTTCCTTTTGATCTATTTATTTTCATACCTCTGCTCTTCCGTACAGGAGCATGCTTCCCTCCCTGGGATTTTAGACAAAGTCCATTCACCCTTCAAGTCCAACTGAAATGTTTAATCCTTTAGGGAATTTAATCTTTCATGTTGGAATTGCACACTCTCTTCATTGCACATTAGTATATTTTTCCTGCTTGTGTCTAGAGCCCAAGCCCCTCCACACGGTAGGACTCTTACTAGTTCACGTCACTCTATGCTCAGTCGCTGTGCTCGAGGTAAGACCCAGTTCTGGGGTTCCCTTGTGATCACTGTGATCATGACCATTGTTCTCAATTACTTCTTATCCTTTCCTTTTCTTCCTTTCCAAATCTGTGCACTGTACATACTGCCATGGCTTTAAAGATACAGGATTTTAATCATAAGCCTACAAAACATGTCCTTTTCTTTTTCACAATTTCGAAAACAAATTGTGTGTGTGTGTATTGTAAGGCAGTGCACAATGCATTCTAGTATAATCTAGTCTTTTTTTTTTTCAAGTGTACTTGTCATGAGCAATCAGTGCTATGGTTTGGATAAGTGCTTCTCTTATGTTGTTGTGCTAAAGGTCTATCCTCTTCCCTTGGCACTATGGAGGACGGTGGAACCTTTCAGAGATGGAGCCTAGTGGGAAGTCTTAGATCACTGGGAATGTGCTCTTAAGGAGAATGTGAGGACACCAGCCCTTTTTCTTCCTCTCTCTTCCATACCCCAGCCTGGAGGTGGACAGTTTGCCTCATGTGCTGCCATGATGCACTGCCACATCACAGGCCCAGGAGCAACAAAGCTACCCAGCCATGGACTGAAACCACCAAAACTATAAGCCAAAACAAGCCTCTTCTTCTTAGTAGTTGATTTATATCAGGTATTTCTTTTAGTAATGGGAAGATAAGTAAAACAATTGCTTATCCACATGCAAAATAAATGAAATTATATCCTTAGTTTATATATATCATGCCATATACAGCATTTATCATAATTTTAATTATATTTTTATTTTAATTGACATATAGTAATTATACATATTTATGGAGTACCCAGTAATAAAATATGTAATGTCAGATCAGGGTAATTGGCTTATCTGTCAACTTAGACATAGATCATTTCCTTGTGCTGTGGACATTCAGATTTCTCACTGCTACTATTTTGAAATAATTTATTGTTGTCAACCATAGTTGTTGTACTACACTGAGACATTAGAAGTTATCCCTTCTGTCCGCCTGCACCTCTGTACTCATTAACCATTTCTCTCTCTCTTTTCCTTTCTTCTCCCCATCCTTCCCAAGCTCTAGGTACCATTATTCAACTCTTGACTTCTTTGTGATCAATTTTGTAGCTTCCTTACTAAATTAAGAACATGTGACAGTTGTCCTGAGCCTGACATTTCACCTAACATAATCTTCTCCAGTTCCATTCATGTCACTGTAAATGACAGAACTACGTTCTTTTTTTGTGGTGGAATAATATATATATATATATATATATATATATATATATATTATGCCACATTTTCTTTATCCATTCCTCTGTCAGTGGCCATGTAGGTTGTTTTCATAGCTTGGCTTTTATGAATAGTGCTGCAATAAAGATGGGAGTGCAAATGTGTTTTCATACACTGGCTTCCATGTCTTTGGATAGATATCCATTAGCAGGATTGCTGGATCATATGATACTTCCATTTGTAGTTTTTTGTGTGTGTGTGCAGATTTTTTAATGTCTTCCCTAATGGATATAATAATTTTCATTTCCACAGTGTATTAAAGTCTTCCTTTCTCTGCATCTTCACCAGTGCTGGCTAAAACCCACTAAAGTGATTTCTTGGTCTTCTAATCAGTCACGATCCATCTGCAAAACACTGCTTAACTGAATTGTAAGCAAACTCCCCCAAATCCTTATACTTCTCACTGGAAGTTCTCTCCATATTTTGCCTTAGATGAAACCAGGACCCTAGTTTATTTCTTGGAGTTATGTTCAGATCTCCTGCAAACATGGCTCACATCCCTTCTTCTACGAGGTCCTTGCTTAGGGTTTTCCCCTCCTCTGCCCCTTCCTTGCATCTGAGCAATATCCAATTTCTCCAACAGTACTTCCCTCTACTTACTTCTCTCTCCAGTTCTGCTCTTGCTTCAGTGCAGGCCCATCATCTCCTGCCTGGATTAGTGAAACAGCTTCTGTTGTGTTGCTTTGACTCCAGTCTTGCTGCTTGATAACAGATAGGCCTGTCCAAAGTAGTCTTGCTCTGCTGTCCTGTCTAAACAGGTTAGTGGCTTATAGTCCCCATGAGGTCTCAACTCTTGACAGGGCAGACCATATAGCCGGCATTAGATAGATAATGATCAATAAGATTGGTTGATAACAGGAATGTGTATCATGTCCTTGATTTTTTTTAACAAAACTTTTATTATCTCTATTTGCATGTATGCTTGTCCCTCGTACGAGTTAAACTGTGCTAGGACACTGATTTGGGTGTCAGGCCCATCTGTCTTCCTGGCCCTTACCACAACTACCCCACACAACAGGAATTTGTTACGCATTTGTGAAAGAGTGAGAGGAAGAAGACTCCTCAAAGAGCTGCCTAAGGACCAAGGGCTGCTGGCTCCCCAGGAAACTGTTGGCTTTGGTTTCACCAGTGAAGCAAACAAAAGGCTCCTGGTGCAAAATGCAAACTCACCAAATGTTCTACATTCCGGAAATCTGCCTGGGGACTCATCATTCAGGCACTGTTTTGACTTGGGAGAGTTGATTAGCTTGGTTCTGGACTCCACTCAGCAGCCTCTGCTTGCCAGCAACTCCTAGAATCTTCCAGAGAGGAGGAAGAACACATGTAGCGTTTATATCGAACACAGCAATGTGAAGGATCCTATGCACATATGTGGTGATAAGTTCATTCCCCAAACGTCATTAGAAAGACTTAGTCCATCTCATGTCATCCAGCCTGGCAGAACGACAGATCTATTCTACAGCAAACAGTGAAGAAAAGCATTTTACTGTCCTTTCCTTTTACCAATTTGGAAACGAATTGTCAAAGTACATTTTTTGGTTCATTGCTAAAACAGAGCTGGGCACCTTCATGAATTACTTGGCTGCTAGTATCTAATTCATTTGATTCTACAAGTTTGGCACAGGCTTATTTCAAAAGAAGATATGGGTAACTTTTTTATCCAAAGTTCTCACTGAAAAGAAAAAAAATGCTACCACTATGTTAGGCCAGGTTAAGACTGCCTTGTGTTAAGAATAGGTTCTTACAAAGGACTTTCTATGGGGCTGTTTTGATTCTGAAGTTGGTCTTCAAAATAGTAGCTTTGATTAAAGAATGTTCTTCTGAAAGATAAAGACTAAAATAAAATATCGATGATTCCTAAAGAGCAAATTCTGTACCGAACTGACTCCTCAGAAGGAACATTTAAATGTTAAATTATCTTTTGAGTTATATTTTTAAACCATCTTAAAATATTTTTGCTGCTAAATTTCTCTACATATTCTGCTCTTTCCATCTCTTTGGTTTCCCTTATACTGTTACGTCCTTATGGAAGACCTTTCTCTTTTCTTTCTTCTCTTCCTCTGGTCCCCAGTTTACATGCCAGCTCCTTTCAGAGGCTGCCCTCACCACTTCAGCTCACTATTGCACACAGACAAAGGGGACTGGGAATGGGGGCAGGAAAACCCTTCAGGATCCCAGGTGTAATTTGAAAGAGACCTGATATATATATATATAAAATTTAAAAGCAGAAAACCCTCTTACTTGTTGTTAGAAGACATAGTCTTCTCCACACAGTGAAAAACGGTCTCTCTTGTGCCTTACCCTTCTCTATACCAGAATCTCCAAGGGGTAAATTTTTTAACTGCAAAACCTAACATGAGGGTTGGGTATGTAGCTCAGTAGCACAGTGCCTGCCTTTCAAGTATGAGGTTGTGAGTTCAAGTCCCAGTACCAAAAAAAAACCAATGTGAAGTCTATACCACACAGTACCCCTGATGTGTAGTGCTCACCACATATGAAAGTCTTAGCCAGGCGTGTTGGTACATGTCCATAATCTCAGTACTGTGGGAGTCTGGCTGAAGCAGGAGGATTGCAAGTTTAAACTCAGCCTTGGCTGTATTAGTTACTTGATGTAAACCTGTCTCCAAAAAAAAAAAAAAAAAGGCTGGGTATGTAGCTCAGTGCAAATGCCTTGGGGTTCAATCCCCAGTACTGAGGAAAAGGTTTCTAGTTGACACAGGACTCATGCACAGCTTTCAGTGGGTCCTTTTCCTAAGCTTATAAAAGGGATCAGGGTGATTGGCTCTACCTTAGATAAGACAGCCAAGTCAGAGAAGTTCACCTCTGGAACAGAACATAACCAGTAAGGAGACCCTGGATGGAATCAAATTTGTGTTTGCTTTCTTTTGCACATGTATGGACTTTCATTTTTCCTGTCTAATATCTCCAAATTTCTTGAGAATTTTTTCTCTCAACTTTCTTATCATATCTAGTATTATTATGGGTAGGTGGGTAATTGGATGGATGTACTATAAAAAGAAATTTAAATTTAACACATAGCTTTTCAAGACTGAAATTAGAAGGATAAACATTTTTGCTTTTTTCAACCCTCTGTTCATATTTTTAACATTAAGAAATTTGCATAAACCCTAGAGTTGTTTAAATGTTCATCGTAGTTGTTCATTTGACGCAATGGACTGGGGCACTAAAGATTCCATCAAAGTTGTAAGTCTACCCTAGAGATAAGAAGAAAACTTACTAGGATTTCTTTCCTGTTCAAAAGAAATTATTTCTGTTTTTGACACACATTTGAACATGTTTATTTGTACTTTAAACAGACTTCTCAAATGATAACTAACCTCAACTTTGATAAAAATATAAAAACAAACATCATCAGTTCTAATTTTTACTGCAAATATAGACTTCCTTTCTCATTCTTCAAAGTTGGGACAAAGTAGCTGGGCTCGAGGATCTGCACACACACAATTCCTGACCTTCTTGTCTGTGAGAATGAAGTACCCAGGCAATGTAGTTATGGCTTCCATATGAATTTAGAAGCCTCTTTGATTCATGGAATGTCGCTTTCTCTAGGTCACTGTTTGAATGAAATTGAAGTAAATGCGATAGGTTAATCAAATCTGACTCTTCCAGCAGCTAGGAAAACTGTGTCTCTTGTCAATTCTTGCTAATGAAGACAGAATAAACAAAGCTTGCTGCTAATCACTTGAGCTATGCTGCTGTGGGAAAACAGGATGGCATTCCAAGGTCTCTGCAAATACATGAGGACACAAACATATATTTGGTGAAATTTTGGAAATAAGTAAATTTTACAATTTTTGAAAGTAACATTCCCCCCACAAAAAAGTAAAATTCCCAAAGAAGTAATTTTTCCAACTTCATGAACAATTTCATACCAGAAACTTTAAAGTGCATTTTACTTTCACTCAGTTATTACAGTAATCTCAGGCTCTTTCCATAGTGTTTTCAATGACCAACAATTGGAAGGGATTTTTTTTAAATAAAAAAAATATTGGAAAGGCTCCGTAAGCTTTGTCACTGTGTTGAGGGGTGTGTGAAGGATGGAGTCTAGGACTCTGGATATGCGAGGCAGGTGTTATGGCTTGTATCTAAATGGCTCCCACAGCATCATCCACTCATAAGTGGGGCTTTGGGGAGCCGGCTGGATGTAGGGTGTGTGATACTGGAATTAAGATTGTATAGGACTAAATTGGTCCACTGATTGGAATTAGCAAAGTTCTGGGTGTGGATATTGGAAGCCCCACCTTGGTTGTGGGTGGCACCAATCAATAGGCTTATAGCCTGGATAGAATATAACAGGACAGAAAGAAGCCAGGTCTGCTACTGCTGCTTGCTGCTTGTTGTCTTCTGCCTGCCATACCATGGACTGTTTCCCCTCTGTGATGCACTTCTGCCATGCCACCTTACCTTGGAGCAAGCAAACTATGGACAGAAACCTCTACAAACTGTGAGCTAAAATAACTCTTTCCTCTTTTAACTTTTGGTGTCAAGTATTTTATCTCAGCAATGAGAAAGTAACTAAGACAGCAGCTGTCTAGTACTGAACCACACTCCACACACTTTTGTCTTAATTGACAGGTGTGTTCCATTAAGGAGAAAAAATCAGAGCCTCATAATTTCAAAAAAAAATTAAAATTATCTTTATTATAATCAATGGTACACCTAAAATGCTTTCAAAATAATTTTTATTTGCTCTAGAGGGAATTTTTTATTTATCATAATCCCTATATTTATTTCATACTAATTATTTTATTTCAGTTTTATGAATTATAGGAATTACATGTTAATTATTTTGAACACAGACAGATAAAGAAACTTATGCAAGTTCCTCAGTGTTACAAACCTACAATTTTTCTCCCTAAATATTTTAAAGACTTAACAGTAATATTTTAAAGGTTTTCAAATGTCATGTATAAATACTTTCTCCTCAGGGACTACATCACCCTTTTACTAATTAACTAATCTGATGGCTGCTGGCCAAAATAAACTCCTTAGCCAAATTACATTCATGTGTTTACCATGATGAAGTTATTTAAGCACTTGGGTTCCAGGAAATGAAGTTTTAAAACATGTTCAGGTGAATAATTTCTAGTATTATCCAAATGGCTCAATTAACTTTATTTACAAAGTTATTAGCAATTTCTGTTGCAAATAAACTTTCAAATGATTCTTGCCAATCTCTAAGAATGACTTTCTGTGTATCATGCTAATTTTTTAAATAAAGTTAAGTAATTAACACACAGCTGCTTCCCAGGGACATAACATCACTAAAGTCCAAACACTAAATTTGGAGTCAAGATACCTGAGTTTAAATGGAAACTTCTAGTTATAACCAAGACTCTGACATTATGGGGAAATGGCACTCTCTGTGCAGAACTTTTTGAGGCTGCATTTTCATAATCTATGTGAAAATCCTTTGGAAATACGTACTCAAATTCTTTGTTTTATTTGGAATAAGAACACTCACAATTGTGACCGAACCAATAAAGTCCAACTATAGCAGCAGGTGAACTACTGATTGAAGCTCTTTCTCTCCTAGTGTTCTTGAGTTGGGACTTCTGCTTTATCTCAGAACAAATCAGAACCTCTTGGTTCCTAGGCAGTTACTGACTCCCCTGCCATATGTCCCCTGGCCACCCCTCTCTGAGGCATAGTCATAGGCTCATTGAGTTCATTAGATGCTCCCCACCCCCACCCCATTCTAGCTTCTTGAGTTCTCCTTATAACACAATCTTTCTCACACACATTTTCATATTAGTCAATTTACATAAAAAAATTGAAAACATTTTCCATGGCTTTCACAACTGATTCACCTGGCAATATTTTTCATGGTGATTATAAAAGAAACAATACTACCATATATGATTAGGATTATCACTTATTAAGTGGTAACAATATATGATTATCACTTATTAAGTGGTAAACTTAATTACCAAGTTGCACACACAACAATAGGTTGAGAAAAAAAAATATTTTGCCTCAAATCCCACACGATCAAGGCAAGCTCCAAATGGTGCCTACAACAACATTTTAACGGATGTCTCACCACATCAGGGTCATGAAGGGTACTGTAAAAAATGCGAATTTCTGGGTTGCTCCTTTGATCTACAGAATCAGAATTATCTAGAGGATTCAAAACTATGTGCCATTTAAACTTCCTAGGCAAATGCCATCTCGCTGCCATTTTAACACTGTTGTTAAGCATACAGTCAGCACCACTTGAATGTGTTTGGCTTAAGAGAGAAGCCAACATATGAAATTGCATTTTGACACTTCTCCTTTTTTAAAAAAAATTTATTTATTTATTTATTTATGTCTTTTTTTACTTTAAAAATAAAAGGAGGAAAGCATTAACAGACAGACAACCTTTTACAAAATAGCAAAAGAACAGTATAAACAATACAGAGTTACAAACAAAGTGGAAAGAAATTAACAATGCTTGTTTTATTACATATTGATATCTTCAGAGTGGTTTCTCATGAAAACAGATAGAGACATGCAATACTGAACAATCAAGGACACACTGACAGTTTCTTTCAGCAAAGAAATAAAGACAGTAGAACAGCTATGTTAGCTATCCTGTATATACATACATACAAAATTTCTCCTTCTTTCCCTTCTCTTTTCCCCCATCCCAGTTGCCCTTTACCCTTGAGC
>NW_004955439.1:12499788-12585337 GCF_000276665.1 Chinchilla lanigera
TCAGGTCAGGGATTGTGATTCCACCTGACTTGTCCTTGTTGCCCAGGATTGCTTTTGCTATTCTGGGTCTCTTCTGGTTCCAGATGAATTTAAGGCATGTTTTCTTGAGATCTACAGATTCCACAGAAATTCAGAAGATCATTAATACCTACTTTGAAAATCTTTACTCCCATAGGATAGAAAAATCAGAAGAAATGGACAGATTCCTAGATATGTACGAATTGCCAAGGTTGAGTCAAGAAGATATCAAATTCCTGAACAACCCAATATCAATCAATGAGATTGAAAGCGTGATTAAAAACCTACCAACAAAGAAAAGCCCAGCCTCTGATGGATTCACAGCAGAATTTTACAAGAAATTCAGAAACAATTTAACACCAACCCTCCTCAAACTCTTCAGTGAAATTGAAAAGGAAGCAATTCTCCCTAACTCATTTCTAGAGGCAAGCATCATACTGATACCAAAACCAGAGAAAGACCCAACCAAGAAAAACAACTACAGACCAATCTCCTAATGAATATAGATGCAAAGATACTCCATAAGATACTAGCAAATAGAATGCAGCAAATTATCAAGAAAATCATACATCACAACCAAGTTGGATTCATTCCAGGAATGCAAGGTTGGTTCAATATTCTCAAATCTATAAATGTTATACGCCATATCAATGGAGCCAAAGACAAAAACCACATGATCATCTCAATAGATGCAGAAAAAGCTTTCGACAAGGTCCAACACGCATTTATGATAAAAAACTCTGCAGAAAATAGGAATAGATGGTCTTTACCTTAACCAGATCAAAGCCATGTATGACAATCCAACAGCCAACGTCCTTCTCAATGGACAAAAACAGAAAGGTTTTACTTTAAAATCGGGAACAAGACAAGGATGTCTACTGTCACCACTCCTGTTCATTATAGTTCTGGAACCACTAGCCAGAGCAATAAGACAGGCGAGAGAAATAAAAGGAATAAGGATAGGAAAGGAAGAAGTAAAACTATCACTATTTGCAGATGACATGATACTTTACACGGAAGACCCCAAAAACTCCACAAGAAGACTCCTTGAATTCATCAACAAATTCAGCAGTGTAGCTGGATACAAAGTCAACACCCAGAAATCAGTAGCATTCCTATACACAAATAACAAACAGACTGAGAGAGAAATTAAGGAAACCATTCCTTTCACAATAACATCCAAGAAGTTGAAATATTTAGGAATCAATCTAACAAAAGAAGTAAAAGTTCTCATCAATGAAAACTCAGTACTCTGAAAAAAGAGACCAAAGAAGATTTCAATAAATGGAAAAATATTCCTTGCTCATGGATAGAAAGAATCAACATTGTGAAAATGGCCATATTCCCAAAACTGCTGTACAGATTCAATGCAATTCCCATTAAACTACCATTAGCATACCTCACTTCTTTTTATTACCCCAATATCCCCAACACTTTCACTGTTATTCTGAAGGCCACTGCAGAGCCTCTAAACCACTTTGTCCAATCCCAAAGCACCTTGTAAGCACACCTGATGGAAGGTAGTGTCCTTCAGTCTTGAACTACTTGTTTCTATTTGCTCCTTAATTCTCATCGGGTTCTTAGCTAAATCTCACCATAGACAAGACAGGTGAACCAATCCTCAAGGGGGTGCCACAGGGAGAGTGGCAGTACTCATGCATGGTAATGCCAGGTCTCCCATAAGTGACATAGCCAAATAAGAAGCTTTCTGGAAATTTTCAGGTTAATGTTATTCAACAACTTACATGTCTTGAATAATGGTGATTAACAAGTCTTTCATACTACTTCACCACTAATACCAGTACACAAGACCCCTCCCATAGGTAAAGAACAAATGCATTTGGGCCATTTTAATTACATATTGGAAAAATCAAGTGTGAAAGTGCACTGACCAGAAAGAGCCAAGTCACGTAAGGTGAGAATAAATTACAAAGTATTATCTCCTTCTGATTTGGCCAACTTCTCAATGACATCACTGATCTACGAGGCTCCTTCAGCTGGATGACAGACTGCAGTTAAATAACCAACAATTGGGTCTTTGAGCTTTCCTTCATGACTCTGGGAAACACTTTTTTTAGACAGTACAGACTAAATATCGAGCACTCACTGCTCACTGAAGTGCTTGGCTAGCCTCACAAGTAATATAATGGGTAATGCCTTGGAAACCTGGACCAGCCTTGCTTAAACTCATATGATGACAATTATATTTGCCTTGTACATTTGTTTATTCCATCATTTGCAAGTTCTGAACTGAGTTTAATTTTAAGAAATTTGTTTTCCAGGAAAATGAGCTGGGCAGAAAAGGCACCATCTGAGTAGAAATAGCACAAGGGAGAAATTTACAAAGAGCTCACACATTTCTTTTGTTTTTTTTTTCTCTCTCTTGATGAAAATTATACTACAGACACAAATGCAAATGCAAACTGCAGCTGATGGTGTGTGTCTTTGGCAAATCTCTCAAGGATCTTATCCCTACTTGGGGGCTGACACGCCAGTCTATGTTCTGTTTCTCTTTTCTTCTCATGCCAGTCATGGCCAGGGTCCAATTCTCCACTCTGACAATGCTATTTCAGAACCTGCATCTTCTGGTGCCATTTCAATGATGACCCTTTACCTGGAACACAGGCAGTGAGGGCTCTTTTAGAACCTTAAAAATCTCACCTGATTTTTAAGGTGTTCAGTGCAATAAAATTTATGTAAAGTAGATTAAAACGTGGAGTAAGAAATGTAAACAAGAGAGACAAATGAAGAGTTTCAATATATATTTTAATAGAGATACAATGTTAATATTTAAGGCTATTATTTTGTTTCTTGAATTCTTGGTTCATATGACTTTGTTTAACACCTCAGAGTTACCAAAAGGCTAACAATGAAGATCTGAAAGCCCCTGGGTAGCCAGATGCTTTGTATTCTTCTGAAAAGAATTAAAAATCCAACAAGCATAAGACACTCTAACAAAGTAAGGCATCATCACCAGCCTTTTATTCTCTCTCTAAATCCTCACCAGCATAAATATGTGCTCCAGGAAAATGGAACAAGTAACTTAGGCAATAACCATCAGTTCCTCTTAATGGTTCCTGGCAGCAAAAAGTACAGAAACTTCTCTCAGAGAGTCCCTGAAAACCCATAGCACCACACAGCCAAGGAACTTCACTGTAATGATAGAGCAGGTGGAGAACTCTGAATTTTTTCTTGTCACTCTCTGGATCAAGAAGAGCTCAGTGGGTACCTTTGCCACCAGCTGTGTCCCCAGTCAACAGGCTACAGTGTAGTAGAATCTGCCCCAAAGAAAAGAGAGGAGCTCACAATAAGACCAGGACCAATCCAGAGAGGGACGCCTTGCATGTTCTGGCTTTGGAGATATGGAAGGCAGTAAAATAGTCATTTTTAAGGGAGACTGATTCAAATTCTGATTTGCTCCTTGCTAGCCTGGTAAGACGGTCTTGGGCAAGTAAATTCATGATCATTCTCATCATTCATAAAATCAAACTATACCCTTTTCATTATGTAATTTCAAGAAGACAGAGCACATGAAAACATTTTGAGCCCACCCTGATACGTGACTTACAACTCTGTTACCTCTGGGCAGTTATTAAACCTTGTGACCTATCATGTCTCTACGGTATTACAATAATCATGGTACCTGCCTCTTGAAGGTATTGCCTTAAATGATACATGTAAAGGATTTAGAATTATTTCTGGTGCATACTATTGGCTATTTTTGGTAATAGCAATAAATATCAGTTATTAATAGGAGCATGATCTCAATACATTGAAGTTATAACCATTGTTGTCATCATTATCAACATTCTTAACTAACTTCTCACAGTTAATACAATCACAGTGTTTGTAAATGGAAATCCCCTGGTCAGGCCATACAATGCATTTCTAAGGTTTCTTCATGCTTAAATTTAAGTCCAGAAATACAAAACGTCTCCCTGGAAATATTTGGGCCTTTTCAGTACAAAGAAGTACTCAGATAAACATCACATTTCTACAAATTCAGGTGAATATACCAGTGTACAGATGCTTATGAACAACTTGGTTATGGAGTTCAAACTTCACTGGTCTTTGATAGTTTGAAGTAGACAGTATCCAATGTGCTGTCTAGGCTGTGGATTGACTGTTTGCCATATATATCATTCAAAGATCAAAAAGTTGAAGGACCTCATAGATCAGTTTGATCTATTGGTGGTCATCCAATTCAGCCACCTACCCAGTGAGAGGTTCTTTATCACCAAGAATTTGTCTCCAAGGGGCTGGGGATTTAGCTCAGTGGCACAACACCTGCCTGGCAAGCGCGAGGTCGTAAGTTTGATTCCCGGTACCAGAAAAGAACCAAAAAAAAAAAAAAAAAAAGAACTTGTCTCCAGTCCTTCTTTTTGAGAAAACCTTGCTATTGCCTGAGTAACTGTTGGATAATTTAAATCATATATATATGATTTATATATATATATCATATATATAACTAAAATCAGCCCCCTAGAATCTGTCCCCAAATGGCCTTATTTCTATCCACTTAATACAAAACACCAAGTCAATTTCTTCTGATTCATGAAAACTCTTCACAAGCTTTGACACAGCTACTATGCTCCCTTCCTCTTTCTCACCCCCAGCTCTTCTAACCATGCCACACCCAATCTTCTCAGGATGAAACAGGAATACTACTTGCTGGGTGGACATCTGTCATATTTACATGTCTATTACCTATTTCCTTCTGCTTCTACTCATAGGAGTCCTCTTTTATATGGGAATTTATCTCATAATACTAGAAATAATCCAAACCAGGAGTGGGCACATGACCTACAAAAAGCCAGCCCATGCTGACCTCAGTAATTGGTTCAGGAACATAATTTAGGTCAAATGGATGAGAGCCCATCCTAGGACTCTGTTGAGACTAATGGAAAAAAGAGTTTCCATTCTTGTGGGGAGTGTGCTTAGCTAACTTAGTACAATGTAAGTCAGAGACATCAAGATGGCATTGGTGACCATTAAGAGAAAACCTGTCTCAAAGGAATGCAGCACACAGGAGGAAAAAGTCAGTTTATGAAATGTAGAGTCCTGCTTACCTTGGGCACTTACTTGACTCTACCTGTACTGGAAATAAATTTACCTCTCCAATTTATAAGTATGACATCGGATGAATGTCCTTTTCTCTTTTTCAGGCTGATTATGTCACTTCCACCTTGCTATATTGTGCTGAGAATGCAGACCAGGGCATAGAATTCAAATCTCCTCCCCTCACCACTCTCTAAGTAATCCCATAATTCACCTGGGATTAGGCCTCCTGAGAAGCTGATGTTATCAGTTTTCTAACTGTGATACCCCCTTGGTTGCAAGCAGAGGAATTCCTATAACAAGTGTAAATAAAAAGATTATTCATTGGAAGGACACAGCCCTGAAATCATAAATGAAAACTTCCTTCCTTTAAATCAGATCTTATTTATTCTGATGCAATATCTCAACATATTGAGACCACTATACATCCGGATTCCATCCTCTTTTGAGTTAGTTGTTTCTGGCAGATGTGCATCCTCAGCACACATTTATGAGCATGGCTTCTATAGCTTTATTGTAAACCACTAATATAAAAGCTGAACAAGGCAAAGCCTCAGAGTCCTGAGGTCCACCACTAGAAATCTATATAGGTTAACCTGACTTTTCATTAATATCCTTTGGGTCTGGTTATCCAGCCAGATGCAAAACTATCTAACATTTCTCTAAGATCATTCACATTTCACATATGGTTTCTAATCTATAAACCTATCTCAAAGGAGACTTTGAAAAAAACACTTTTCTTGAAAGAGAAAAATAATAACTCACCGGATGTTCCATCTACTAGTCCTTCACTACTTTTGACTTTTAACTTCTACTGGGAAACATATCATTCTGAATTATCACCAGCTGTCTTTCCAAAAAAATTATGGCTTCCTTGAGATGGCCCAGCTTGGTGTCTGTGGTATTTATGTTCCCCTTCTGCATTAGTTGTTCCTATTGTTTTAATCAAAGATTTAAAGCTGCAGAACAAATAAAATAGGGTAAACCCAACAGGTCTTTAAGGAATTATATTTTTAAATATTTATTTTGCATACTGATGTTTGAAGAGAAAAGATTATTAATTAGAAAAAAAGAGAGAGATTGAGGTGAGAAGGGAGAAATAAAGGTGGGGACTTTTGTCATTATCCAGAAAGGATTACCATTTAGCCCTTATGGAGAATTTGTAAGATGATGCCATTGGTTCCTCTGCATTCATACTTAGCTTTCCTTTAAAACAGGGACGTCCTTAGTACTATTCTTAGGCCTACAAGGCATGATTAGGAAATTGGAAGGTGATAAACACATTAAGTAGAGAGGAAGACGGGGGGCGGGGTGTATAAAGGAGACAGGCTGGGAGGGAATAAAATGAACTGCAGAAAAACTGGAAATGAGAAGCCCACAACTTGCCTGCTCCCCTGAGGTGGATCAAATCATCCCTTTCCTGGGCCATTGGCCAGGACCCAAGGAATATTATGATTTGAGTGTTGTGGGATGGCCTCCAGGAGAGAAGGGTGGTGAGCTATTCACATAAACAAGACAACCCACTATTTAGATTTCCTAAGACAAGCAGTTAAACCTCATTTAGGTGAACTGGGATACGTGAGCATATATGTGGTAGTTTGTCTTCCAACAGAAGATTAAGTTTCCTGGTTGCTAGTCATTGCAGTAGGCATTTTTAAACAAACGTGTATTCTAAAAATATGTATTCTAATTTTCATAATGACTATGAGAAATGACAGTATTATACTCATTTTTGTATAGATAAGAGAACTTCAGCTTAGAGAGAGTAAATAATAGCCTAAATTCATGCTTAACTTGTGATACATGCAGACTGTGATTCCATGTAGTCCTTGCCAGGGCTCATGTGGTTACCCCTGAGCTCTGCAATTTCAGAACTTGATTTATAGCTCACAAGGGACTAACAAGTTAAATATGTTTATCATTATCTCTTGTTTAAAATGTCTATATTCTTTTTCTCTTTTAAACCATGACATGAACTGTATTTTATCACTCACTGTTTTTGCAATAAGGTCTTTAATAAACTTTAAAGATTAAATTCTCACTTTAAGGGAAAGAACAAACTCCTTTGTCACCAGAGGTGATAATCTTCACTCTTGGCTTTGAAGGGCATCTGCTTGCTTAGGTGTGAAGAGGAATGCAGCGAGGCAACTCAGATACCAGGTGTGAGATGGTGACAGGAATCTGGTGGAAGCAAAGGGAACATCTGGCCAACAACTTTAGATTTCTTCCCTTGGTTTTCCCCTCCCTTGGGTGCCAGTGCATAGCCTCTGATGATCATTTATGATCCTTGCAAGCACAGCCAACTTGGTCATACTGTCAATATTTCTTTTGTAGTCTCATTTTTAAGGTCATTATGGAGCCAAAAGAGAAGAAATAAAAATTTGAAAACAAAGTTTCCCAGGAAGTCTGCAACTGGCAATATTTATCAAATATCTTATTGGGCTTCATAACTGGATCTTGTTTCATTTCTTTAATAATTAATCAAACACAAAGTGACTCTATGATTATGGGAAATCATTGAATGAAATCCATTAAAATAAAGTTCCTAAAAGCAGAATGCAGACACTTAAACTACATCAAAATATGTAGTTTTCCCCCCAGCAACTACTTCTAAACAAGGCAGAAGCTAAAAAAGAGACACCTTTCACAGTAATACAGCAGCACACCACACTCTAAGTGCTGCTTCTCTCCACTTCCTCTTTTAGGTTTCTGTTTTCTCCTTTCCTTGAGCATTTCTCAAACCACTACTGAAACTTGATGCTAAATTTAGAGTTGATTCAGTTATGGTGAGTTCAGATTCTGAGCATCGCTAGCTACTAGAACTGTCTACATAAATGTTCCCATCCTAGGAATGGGAAAAAAATAGGTTGGTTCTATGAAATGGAGGAATTCAGCTGGTTCTCCAGCTGCCCTAGGAGATGGTTGAAGTTTTCAGTTCATCTGTTCCCAGAGGCAAATCAATACAGAATCCCAAGTCAACCTCATCATTCTGGTTCAGTGTGGGCTGGGTCCACAGGAATCACTGGGAATCAAGAGCCCCTGGGAAACACAGACCCTATGTCATAGCTGGGAGGCAAGGGGAAGACTAGAGTTCCCCAAGTTTGGGGCTCCCTATTTCAATTGCTTCCTTAAAAGCTTCATGCTTGGGGCAGGGATATAGCTCTGTGGCATAAGTGCCTCCCTGGCAAGTGCAAGGTCCTGAGTTCAATTCCCTGTACAAAAAAAAAAAAAAAAGCTTCATGCGTTACTTGTTTTTCTTAGTCTGTTTTGTCCTCTGGAGTCTTGTAGAGGATCAGAAGTTGTGTGTCACAAAGCAGCCTATAGAGAAAAGGAGCCATGAGCTATGGGGGAAAGGGAGCTACAATAAAATGGTTATGACACTTGATGGCAAAGGAAAGGAGGCATCTACTCAGAAAATATGACAGAAACAAGATTCAATCAAAGCTGTGGACGCTTTGTAAATATTAAGAAAGCTAATGGATACAAGCAATAAGGCAAGTTGCAATAAGCCGTAGCTGACAGATGGAAGGCAACCACGACAAACCCCCCACAGCAGAACTGGTGTGCAGTTGGCCAGGTTAACTCACTACTCTCAGCAACCCTGCGGGATCATCGAAGGTGAGTGAGAGTGGATCTTCTGATCGGAGCTCCCCAGATTGCCGAGAACTAGAACTCACTGGCGCTAGCTCAACCACCAAGAACGCAGAAGGACACCGAGAAGGGTCACAGCTTCTAAGGCTGGAAGAGGAAACATAATCCCCAGGAAAAGAATTTCCCTTTGTCCCTGGCTCTGAGTCCCCTCATCTCTACTTCTCCCTGTGTATCTCCTCACCTCTCTGGCCTCTGCAGCTTTGCTTCTTACTCTCTTCATCAGCCTTTCATGGTCTCAAAATTGCTCACTTGAAGTCCCAGACTTCCTCCTTGATTCAAAGCTCTCTGACTGATAAAATTCTCTGTACAAAATTGTTCAAATTTCAAGAAATAAAAAAGTCTGATCAGGAGAATTCATCAGTCCAAACCAGACTATCTGCCTGCCGGTGTTGCTTTTGGGATCCATTCCCGGGTCAACTAGTGTAGCTTCCTGTGGCATTTAGGGCTACTTCCTGCGGAAGTCAGGAGTGAAATAGGGAGCAGGGAAAAGAGTATTGTAAGGTAAACCAAGGTGGAGGTAAGGTAAATTGTAGCATATAAATATGATGAACAGAGGAAAATGAAAGGGAAGAGCATATGCCTTCATTCAGTGAACATTTTTAGGGCTTTTGTGAGTCAAAGTCCTTGCTTCATCCCAGGAACACCCATGAAGAGTTTGCCATGTAACCAAAGTAATAAATTTATAAATACTCATCTACAATATAATGGGATAGATGCTTCACTATAGATCTGAATTAATTACTCTGTGAAAGTACAGAATGAAGAATTAATATTCCTGGGATGCCTGGGAAATCTTAAAATGAATTGATATTATTAACAGGTTTAGAAAAACCCACTGGGTTTTACTATAGGTAATATAAAACAGCCTCTTTTCAAAGGATTAGGATAATTTCAATTTCCTGCCAGTCCTGTGAAGTATATTGAGTACATTAGATAAATGAGAGAACTGGGTCCTATAAAAGTTAAATTAAGCCAGGCGTGGTGGTGCACGCCTATAATCCCAGCATTCGGGAGGCTGAGGAAGGAGCGCTGTTGTGAGTTCGAGACCAGCCTGGGCTACAAAGTGAGCAAAAGGCCAGCCTGAACTGCATAGCGAGACCCTGTCTCAAAAGGACAAAAAAAAAAAAGTTAAATTAATGACCAAGGTCAGTCCAGTGTTGGGTAAGTTCCCAGACTAGATACTAAATTTACTTACTCTTGTTCACTGCTTTTTCTGTTTATGTGTACAGTCAAAGGATAAGCCTATACCATTGTTATCAATAAATCTAGAACTGGAAATAATATTATTGTGATTTTAATTTGTCAATTTCTATCACTTCCTTTGCAATAACTTTTATATTTCAAGAGTTTACCTGTCCAAGTTTTGATATAAACAAAAGCACACAAAAAAATTGACTTGGGGAGAGTTTAATAAAGGGAGTGTTTACAGAAATGTAGGCAAGGTTTCAGGGAGTTAAAGTGCAGGATCTCACAACTGGCAAAAACAGGATCAATTGTCATCACCCTCCCAAGTTCTGAAGGGCCAAATGGGTGTGTAGTTATCAGAACATAGAGAGGGTAGCAGGGAGAAGCCACCGGATAAGAATGTGGCTTTCACAGGACACCGTCAGTCCCTGCCTCACTCTCTTCCAGCTTTCACCGGCTCCGTGCCTCCCATCAGCGGACCCCACCGGAAGTCAGAAGGCAGGAAGACTTTTTGAGATCCTGGGAAGGTCAGCTTCCCAGGGAGAAATCACATTACAGAAGGGCGGAGAATGAACGCGACGAGGCCAGAGAGAGCCACTCAGCACAGGGAGTAAGGGAGGAATCGCAAGGGGCGTAGCCGAGTAGCCAGCACAGTTTCTAACCTGCAGTTTCACTGCCCCGACCCCACCCCACCCCGCACACACGCACATTCTCTTTCTCATTTCTCCTGGCTCTTTCTTTTTGTATTTTGGAAATGTAACTATTCAAGTCAGTGCCCCGGGTTTGGGGCCAGGAATCGACTCCAGGCCAATGGAGCCAAATCAATTCCTTCTCAGTCTCCTGGTCGTTGCAAGTCCTGAACTAAACTTGAAGATGCGCCTGCCAAGGACAAGGGTGAACAGCAAAGGAAGCGCTTACATGGCTCTAAGTGTTCCAAATTCTGTCCTTTTCCAGACCTTCTTGGTACAGTCAGAGTGATGGCTCTATGGTACCATTTTGAGGAGACAAAAAAAAAAAAAAAACTTGGAGAACCAGCCTGAGGTTTTTCCTCACCTCTGACCAGACTGCATTTTGCTGCAGCTGCAATCAACTTGCCCTCTTTGGTACCAGGCAGAGAGGATGAAGGTGTCCAGTCTGCAGTGGATGTGCCAGATCAGACTGCTTCAGCAGCCAAGACAATGCTTTCAGAAGAGACTAGCTGGAATAATAACTCTTTTTCCCTCTCTTCCTCTTCCCCACTTCTTCTTTCTCTTTTTCCTCCTCCTTTGGTTCTTAATGGAATCTAGGCATCCAAAGGATTTTTTTTTTTTTTTTGTCTTTTTTTGAGACAGGGTCTCGCTTCGCAGTTCAGGCTGGTCTTGAGCTCACTTTGTAGCCTAGGCTGGACTCGAACTCACAAAGATCCTCTTGCCTCAGCCTTCTGAGTGTTGGGGATTACAGGCATATGCCACCATGCTGGGCTCAAAAAATTATTTTTGTGAAGAAATAATTCTTTGGTTTATTTTTATTAATGAGGTTTGCCTTGATTCCCACTTGTGGAAAAAGTTTAGGCACGTGAATTATATTCATCTCAGAGGCTTGATAGGACAGGGAACTTTGCAGGAAGATAGAAAAGTGGCAGGGAGGATGGCATTGACCATGGAGATTAATTTTCTGTGTGGTGTTTTAACTAATAACGTGTGCCCACTAGAATAAACCAACACTTTATGTCCTGGTCATACTGAAATCATGTTTCTTAAGCCAAAGGTCTCAAACACAATAGTGGACAAGTAGGATATTTCTAGATAATCGTGCATTGTGGCTTTCTGCATGCCCTCCTCTACCTCAGGCTGCTCACCAGAGCCCCACAGACGGCTTCTGGCCTGTCATCCCTCCACCAGGAGAGGCCCACCCAGCGCAGCCTCCTGTGAGCTTTACTAAGTCACTTCAAAATGCTGTTTTGGTTCTCTTGTCAGAGGCAACACAAATTTTGATTATTCTGGGATTACTTGATCCTAAAGCTATCACAAGGGAGTACAGGAGAACTCTGAAAGGTGTTAAGGTAAAAGTACAAAATCATCCTGGACAGGACAACAGTTTGCAGAGAGAAAAAATTTTGTGGTAAAGAAAAAAATTGATTTTTTTAAAAAATAGAATGTCTGTTTTTTACTGTTCCTGCCTTGCAATTTCTTTTTTTCTTGGCTGAACTTTTAGGGTTGGGTGGAAGTACTGACTATGTTTCTAATGCATCAACTGGCAGACTTAAGGGCCTCACAGAATAGTGGGTGGACTCTAGTCTGATGACACCCACTGCATGAAGATACAAATGTCAAGTCAGGTACGAGCAAAATCATGATGTGGGAAGTTTTCTCCTCCTCATCTCTGCTCTCTCATTATCACAGCTGGTTCCTAAGGCCATCTCCTGGACTTACCTGCAGTGCCCCATGGTCAGAGCCTTTATATTTTTGGACCCTTCAAAAAAACCAACCCACTTGACTTTAGTTGCCTTGGTATCCAAATCAGAAATGCTAGCTTGTTCTTACATCTGTTACTGTAGATACAAGCACAGAACTAAAGTTTTAATGGGTAACTAAGCCCAGGTAATATATTTGTATTTAAAACAGGACCTCTTGGAGCACTTAAATATATAGAAATCATTCTACTGCTAATTTAAGGTCATTTAACATAAGTCAGAGCAATGTGTCCAAGGTAGATAAAGCCTTTAGGAAGCCTTCAATTTTTGTCATTTTGTCCTCAACTGTGCCTCTTTTGCAGAGGGTGACCCTTACCATTTTACCACAGGACTTGTTGGGAGATGGGGTCAGAAACTTCAGACCTCAGACTCAGATGTGGGATCATTTGGTAATTGTTTAGCTTTGTTTGTTTGCTCTTTCAAACGCTCAAGCCAGACACGAGTGACACTGCTGCCTGATGACTCAGGCAGTTAAGTACGTCTTAGTGCTGGCACAGCACCACGATAACAAACCCCACGGTATCGGAGACTTTTGCCAGAGGCATTGCTCAACTCTTTGGAAGCATTCTCAAGTACACATATTTAATCACTGAAGGCCCAGTTCACGGAAAAATGACATGATACTGGTGTGGGTGGAAGGTTCCTGTCTTTTTCTTTGGGCAATCAATTTCATTGTCAACTTCTACAAGCAATATTGTCCTGATTTCCTCTCTAGGGTACTACTGGTATGTAAGTATCAGAAGTAGAATGAATTTAGGAGATCTAAGGATATTTTCCCAAATTCCTCAGATTTTTCAAGAATAGGCCTGATTTCAAACATCCTGTGCCATTGCCTTTTAAAGTACATTCTGTACTCAGCGCGTTGGGTCATAATTTTTACTTTAAAAGTCAGTTACATGTTTTCTCTGCTTAGTTTATTAAAAAAGGAAAGTTACCTGCCCAAGAGACATATATGTTTATATTTATATATCTTAAGCTTTGTCAAAACCTAATTTAATCTGATATTCAATCCAATTCTCCCAATAAATCAACAAGGCATTGAATTTTT
The DNA here is from genome assembly GCF_000276665.1 of Chinchilla lanigera. NCBI lineage: Eukaryota > Metazoa > Chordata > Mammalia > Rodentia > Chinchillidae > Chinchilla > Chinchilla lanigera. The sequence goes on from NW_004955439.1 coordinate 12,513,201, forward strand.
CTTTTAATCAATATATGCTATGTGCAGGGAATTTAATGAAATAGAGACTCACAGTGTGATCTCTCTCCTCAAGGAGTTCATAGTTTAGCTAGAGAGACAAAACTGGACTCATGAATGACTACCCAAAAGAGGCAAGGGCAAACAAATGTCACAATTGTGTGGCACAAGTGGCTCCTGCACAGAAGTTTAGGAAGAGGAAAACAAGTATAAGAAGGAAGGACAAGTCTTAGAGCAGCAGTGGCAGATGCCTCAAAGCTGATGTCTTGTTGGACTTGAGTGCACACAGTGTAAGAGTTTCCACATGGGGAAAATATTGAAGCAAACTGCATATGTGTGACATGTATACTAAATCACATTGGAGGAGAAAAAGTCTTGAGTAGTGAGAAACAAGATAAATATAGGAATAGGTAAGGTTACAAAATAAGTTTTAAGACAGGCAGAAAAATTGAGACTTAATGGAGGGGTCCACTGGAAAACACTGAAAGGTTTTGAGGAAGACAAAATTCAGGGCCCATAGGCTGGACAAGAAGTAGAACAAAGTTCCTTTATGAGTCAAGTGGAGATAAGAAGCTTTAAACCACTTTGGTGTAAGTGAAATAAGAAAGGAAAGAGAGGTGTAATGGATATTGAAAAAGAACTTTCAAGACTAGATGCAAGGAAGAAAGATAAAGAATGAGTCTTGGTTTACTCCAAATCATAGAAACCACAAAATGAACCTGCATTGCATGGAGTTCAGAGAATCAGGGTGCCACTGACTGAGAAAAGACTTTGGAAATTACTCTGTTTGGGAAAGAAAATATTGGGTTTTGAATGCATGGATTGTGAGCTGACAGAAAGAATTAAAATAACTCTTAGGAAATCAGTGTAGTACACAGATCTCAAGTGATAGGTCATACAAAGTATCCCCTGCAAGAGTGATGCTGAAGCTGTGACAGTCCAGGGAAGAAAGTCTAATGAGAGAAGAGCAAAGCCCAAGGTAGTTTTACTGCTGCTACCAAGAACCACTTAGATTCTACCTAGATCTGCCTATGACCGAGAGATGTTTCAGAGCTGTGTGCATAATCCTACCATGCCTGATCAAGTGGTGCTTTAGTGTGAAACCCTGTGGCAGAGCTGTTTTTTAAACATACTGGCTTCTGCTAAGTGTAAAAAACTAATTTCAAAATTAATGGAATTTGTTTCAAACCCTCAGTGTGAAGCACTAGATAAATCAGCATGACATGTTTTCTACCATCCCTAACTTGTTTTATACTATTTCAGTTTCTAGAATAATAATATGCCATGACTAAGCAGAATAGGTTTTAGATAGGGCTCTGACATAGGCTCTGACATACTTGATATTACAACTACATTGTTAAGTTACAGTTATTCTGCTTAACTTGATTCTTAGGTGAGAAAATAAAAGACCACAGAAATTTGGTAGCTTGTGCTGTATCAGTCAATATGGCAGAAACAGCACTGTTACCAAACTTTTCTGATTCCAAAGACTGTACTCTTTCTGCAATGTGATGAGATGTCATGCTCAACAGTAGTTCACAAAATATGGGATTCCAAAAAGCGAGATGAACAAATTCCGGCAATGCCAGGTCTCTGGGAAGAATTTTCAAAGAAAGCAGGTTGCTAACTTGCTTTTTCCGTGTTTATCCCCACGCACACACGTACACACATTCACATGTCTCCTGCATGGCTTGTGAAGGTCAGGAGGTAAACTGCACTTCATTGTGGGAACACAGGTGTGGGACACATGTGGAATAATTATGCTGCTATATATTCATATGGGTACATAATAAATATAGGTTCTTCCTTATTTACAAACTTTCAACGCCCAACAGAAGGGCAAAGTAACTCCTCAGGGCCAAAGCCTGTGCTTTACTAATGGGTGGCACCCTGACGATGCTCTGGCATCTTAGTCTTGGCTTATGCTGGTCAGTCTATGGCCAAAATCATGCACTCAGACCAGTAAAGTAAAGGAATGAAGCGAGTTTGGTGTAAGGAGATAGGGAGTATAGTACAGCAGACTGCACCCAATCTCTGCTCCAGCCAGCTGTTATCAGGAGGGGTTGACGACCCAGTGTTGCAAGATATTCTGACTTTTCCACTGTGTAAAAATTCTGATTTTTAAGTGAAAGTGCTTGGTTTTTTTAATTTGGCGCTAATTACATCTTATAAAAGCGCTATGCAGACTAAACACATGCACATCTGTAGGCCAGATTGTGCTTGTGTTTTTGAGTCAGTTTATTAACATTATTAATTCTTTTATGTTTCCAAAGTGCAGGAAGAGTGATAAGAGTAACAAGTAAAGGGCCAATAAGGAAAGAAATTCTGAACAAATACCATTGATACGCTCAGTTCCCTAGAGAGAGCTAACTCTATGCAAATATGGATATACTTTCAGATTCAAAAGTAATGCACTGAGCTCGCGCACAGGCGACTTAGACACAGCTTTAAGATCTTCATGTGCTAGGGGCCTGGGGACTTAGCTCAGCGGCAAAAGCACCTGCCTGGCAAGTGCAAGGTCGTGAGTTCGGTTCCCAGTACCGGAGAAAAAACCAAAGAAAAAAAAAAGATCTTCATGTGCTCAAGGTGGATGTATCAACAACAAACATTTATATTTTAAACCTTATGTTCAAAGGATTCTCTTACTATTTTAATGTAGAAGTTATATATATTCTGTGACTCAGGGAGGTAAAGTATCTGGGATTTTTTTTTAAGTTACATTAAACATGAAACATGATGGAGACTACTTGAGAAGGAAGTGACCACTAAGAAAGGGACTGGAGGAAAGATACTGTGGTATGGTGAAAAGAAATATGGGATATGGAATTCTTAGTTCTGTGATTAGTGCTTACCTCACATTAGGCAACACTTGCGTACTGTAAGTTCACTTTCAATATAGCATGAGTTAATGATTATTTACCTTATAAAACATCTGTAGTAATTATAAGTATATAATAACAGTTATATATTTTAAAGAGTGAGCAAATGTCTAATTTTTTAAAAAATTGCTATTAAGATTAGAATGACAAGGTAGTACAAGCGGAGGAGAAGCAGTCAGTAACATCTGACAGTAGGCATGAAGCATTCGTATTCTGTATAAACAAATCTCTCCTGGCCTTTTATATTGCAGGAATACAGAGCTCTATGGCTCTTTGCTATAAAGGACACTAATTCTAAAACAACATGAGTGTGAGAAGAGAATTATATCTCCCAAAGACAGTTCAAACAAAACCATTTTCAGGTCCAGGGCACTATAAGCCCTAGACAGTGATTTTTTAAAGTTTTCCTTGAAAAAAAAAAAAAAAGTTTTCCTTGAATTTTACAGTAAGAATCACTATTTTGTTACATTGAAAAGTCTTGATGTAGGAATGGTATATATGGATTATGCCCATCTGCACCATGATTTTCAAGTGCAACAGGTAAGAGGGATGAATTTTCATTGCAGTGAGCAGAAATCCAGTGCTACAATATGGGTAGCAATTGAGAGACTGTAGTGAAGTAGATATTCTACTGCCAGCTTTATATCATTTCATATTACATTGATGTACACATCAATTTCTATCATTACATAGCCAGAATTTGGCGGTGTATATGTGAAGTTTCCTTTAGCTAATTTATTCACTTAAAAATATTTCAAAGGAAATGCCCACTTTGCCCATGGTAAATTGGGACTGGATTTACTCTCCCACCATACAACTAGAAAACTGGACAAAATATATGGAAAAAGTTTTGGGATATTAGACAACAGACAGCACTGGACTCTGATCTCTATGCATAAAATGACACACCTCTCTGCTTAGAGGTATTTTCTAGATCAGGGGGAGATCCTAAATAGAGGAAGGCACCCTAACTTTATTTGAGGAGACAGAGATTGACGTTTGGGAGAGTGAGTTGGCTGGAACTTGCCAGGCAGAGTACAAAAAGTGGAGGCAGTGTGTAGAAGAAGCCTCAAAAGGGTCAACAATCACATTAAATATATATGGTTTAAACTCTTAGATTAAAAGATAGAGCTCATTAGGCTGGGGTGTAGCCCAATGGTAGAGCACTTATCTAGCATGTGTGAGGCTATGGGTTCTAACATTAGAACTGAAAAAAAGAGAGAGAGCGATTGTTAAATTGGATCAAAGGAAAGATTAAATATATTTGAAAGCTATGTCAATGAAAAACAAATATGAGTTAATATTTAATGTTTACATCATTTTCATATCTACATTATTTTGATTATGAAATTACTACTCACAGCAAAGTCACACGGTAAATCATCATTTTACTTTTCATGCATTTAAAAATTACTTTTTCCTCTTAGGTTTGTGGAAGTGAATACAATTCAACAAATAAAACAAGCAAGGACAAAGGGTGTGGGAAGACCGTAAACATGAGAGAAAGTGCATAACACAGAAATCATTTGTACTGTTTGGGGAAAAAATCTCCTGATTCTTTTTAGATGGAAAAAGAATGAAGGTTTCTTTGGATGTGCCATTATTCCAAGCTTGCAATGGAGTTGACCACCATTATTAGATTTTGGCAGAAACGTGGAGGCAGACAGAAGAGTAGGAAGCTGTAGAGCAGAGGACAGAGGCCTCAGGTAGGCCTTGGTTGTGAGCTACTGGCAGCAGGAAGCTGTAGGTGGACTAATGAGGGTCAGGAGGTGGTGTCTGATTGCTTATCAGTGCACACCTGACTTTCTCTAGTTAGTCCTCAGTTGCAAACGGGACCAAGGCCAGGGAAGCTGTCTTAGCTGTTTCGGTGATTGTTACCTGGATTACCGGACCGGGTGCTGGAGACAGCAGTCTGACCTCCTAGCGGCCTTGCTAACAGCTGGCTGCCTCCTAGGCTGCTGAGCAGAGACAGTGGGTTGGTTTCCTGGGCCAGTTGCAGCAACTTGGAGTGAGAGTTTTCTATTTTAATATCACCTGACCATTGTTCATTTGTAAATTCATTCTTAATATAAGCCCCAAATTATCATCAAATATCTAAGTATCTTCGCAGAGATTCTATCACTTCAGTCTTCATAAGAAAAACTGAGGTAGGATAGAATGAAGAAAGATGGGAAAGAGATAAGAAAAATCGACAAGAGACAAGATCAGAAAGAGACAAGAAAAATAACTTGAAAACTATACTTTAAATAAAAAACTGTAGTTTCATGAAACAAACCCACTCAAAACTTCCTGAGGTTCTTAAAAGCATAATAAGCTTGGGTCACTCCTTCCTGCCTGTAAATGGGCACTGGCCATCCCTCTTTGCCTGTAAAGTGGGTCTTTTCCTTATGCCTTGGCTACTGGTCTACGAGCTGTTGATGGGCCATTACCCTTCCCCTGCAGAAAGGACCATCGTCTTCCGTCTGTGAACTGAGCCTCCTCTTTCCATAGATTCACAAATTCCACAGGTTTCTCACCCCAGGTCCTCATAAATTTACCCAGCTCCAGGCCACAATGTTCCTCTCTCCGTCTTGAGGGCCCACACCCTATTTTCTTTGAGTGTATACGTTAAAATTCTGTCTAGTAAACCTCTTTATGCTTGGTACTAACCCCCCCCTGCAAAAAATTCTTTTTCTATGATGAGAATCATTGACCTTACAACCTTCTGCATTGGTGGAGTGAGTTAAGGTTCCACATCTCCATGTTGGGAGACCGCCTCAGACCCTGTGCAGTGACAAAGCTACTGGAAATTCTTTAATCCATTTCATTCTGAACTTGTCCTGCAGCCAGGCATATGGTGATCTTGCAACCGACCTGCTCTGTCCACTTAGAGATTCCTTTGTCCCCTCTCCTCTATTGGGTCTCTTTATTTCTACTTTCCACACCTGCCTGTTGCAGCTGTTCTTGTAATGTTGTGACACACATTAACTTTACTCATCAACAAGAGCTTGGATGGGTAGACATTTTTGACTAGGAAGCAATTTTCTTCCAAAAATTATTCTCCAGAATTTTCAGGCATTGCTCTACTGGTTTATCACCTTCAAATGTTGCTGTCATCCTGATTCCTCATTCTGTATATGCAGGCTGTTTTTGTCCTCCCTGGAATCTTGTGGGAGCTTCTTTTTTCTCCTAACGTTCTAAAACTTTCCAACACTGCACAGGAATTGGGTGCATCCTTATCTATGGTGCTGGGAACACAGTCTGAAAGCTGCTGACAGATTATCTTGACTTATTTGGTTATTTCCTGTTCTCTATATTCTTTGTGGTATTTACATATATATATGTATGTATATGATGTATCCATATATGAAACATATACCACATATATATGATTGGTTTCAGAGAGCAGTTCTTTAATTTTCTTACACTTTCTCTTTTCTTTTCACCTCTGCATTTTTATTCTATTTGTAATTAGATTTCCATTCATTTATCTTGCAACAAGTTGGTTAAATTTTTCCCTTCTGCTATCAGTCACCTGTTTTTAGCCCTATCCTTCCTGCCCACTAAAGAGATTCCGGGGCTGGGGATTTGGCTCAGCGGCAAAGCACCTGCCTGGCAAGCTCAAGGTCGTGAGTTTGGTTCCCGGTACCGGAGAAAAACCAAAAAACCAGAAAAACCACTCAAGAGATTCCTAAACCCACTGCCAGATCTAAACATGCTGCAGCGGGGTGGAGATTTGCAATGTCACCTATGTTGCTTCTTTGTTCCCTCATAGTTCAGGACGGAGCCTTCTCTACTGAGTCAGTTCCTGCTCTTCATTTGATTTCTTGTTTCCAAAATGTTGTTATTGTCTCCACTCCTGTTCTCTTTGTCCTTGTGGTTTTAAACCTTAACAAAAACATTCTTGCTAGCATTTTATTGAGGTTTTAGGACAGCAGGAAAGCAAATATATGTGTTTAATATTCCACTGTTACTAAGAGATACAGACCAAGACTGCCTTAATGCTTCTCTCTGCTGCACTAAAGCTTAATGCAGGTTTCTTCCAGACTGGGGCCCCTGATCTCTCCTTCTCTTCTTGCCTTCCCTCCCCTCCCCTCCCCATCCTTTCCTTTCCCCTTCTCTTTCCTTCCTTCCTTCTTTCCTTTGTATATATACATTGTAACCAATCAACTTGGGCACTTTTAACATTTAAAATTTAGCATCATCTTTCCTTTCCAATGACAACAAAAGAGAAAATTTAAAAATAAATGGAAACAATTATAATAGAGATTAGTCAATTCCAAATAAGATCCGACAGGTTCTGCTGATTGTCCCGTCCACTGGCAGGACTCATCAATAGAGGGGAATCACTATCTTCTTCATCAGTATCTTCCGATCCCCCTCCTCCTCTTTCATCATCATCTCCCTCTTCATCTTTCTCTCCCTTCCCCTTCCCATCATCCACATCAGGAACCAGAGTTTTGCAATGGATTTGGCCCAATGTCACTTTTGATGACTCTCCTAATTCACCAGCACCCGCATCAGAATGGTCAGTGTCCCAGAGAAAGAAGTTGTCTACTTCCTTACGCTGACTCTTCTCACTGGGTTTATTCTGCATTCCACTTGAACATTTCACCCAATACTTTCCAGATTTTCTTTTGATTTTGATGGGTTTCCTTGTGCCAAGTCATCATGGTAGCCGTCCAGCGTGGCGCAGAGCTGAACAGAACAACGCGTCGCTCCCAGACTAATGTCCGCCTTCTTCTTTCCTCTACCTAACCACAACTTTCCATTTTATTTTTACGAATGCGCTCTCCCTCCTTGCCAATCAGCGTCTGTGACGTCACTTAGACCACCCCCCGAAAACCCCGTCCTCAGCTGAGCCGGTGTATCCTTTGTCCGCCTCTTCCTCAGAGGGCCCTTGCGTCTCTTTAGCAGCCTTACCATGCCCAACAGTAAAGGCTTTCTTTACCTTTGTTCCATCTCTCAGTCATGCCAAACATTACAGATTTCAGTGGACTTTGATGATGGATCACCGTTCTCATTTAGATGAAATTCTTCAGAGAGAATTTCATTTCAAAGTAAGGATTTTCATCAAAAATAAAAATATATTCTGTGACCTGGTTTTGTATCTTCAAATTCTGTTACTCTCTTAGAGCATTTACTTTAGAAAACTTGAAATAAAAAATGTTGTCGCTGACCAGTTGAGATGTGAGTCTTCTCCCAGCCGCTTGCCATTTTCATGACCCAGAAATGTCTTTTACAAGGACTGGGAACCATCGCTTCCAAATGGAATCATCAGTCTCTGTGAATGAGTAGGAGGGTGGTTCAGTAGCGCATACAGCAAGCACAGATGGCCTCATGCACTGACCAACTTTCCCCACCTACATCCTGGGACTTTCCAACTAGCTCCTCTAGTGTTTAAAAACTCTCAGCTCTCTTTCAGCAGAATTGAATTCAATCTTTTTTCCTTATTGAAATCCTTCTAAATAAAGACTTCCTTGACTCCAGCTCTGGTGTAGTTATTTTATGGTAGACACGCATTGTTGTTCTGAAAAAATTTGCATAAGTAACTGATAACAGCAAATATTTTATCTGAAAGTATATCACATTTTTGACACGTTAATGCAGTAAACACTTCTTGAAGACTTGTGTTGTACTTCTCCTATGCCAGACATTGAAGATGCAAAAATAAGCAATAAATTCAGAAAAGAAATAGCCACATCCAAAAACATGTATTACAGTCATTGAGTCTGATTTCTTTATTTATACCCAAGACAAAGACTAGCTTTGTGACAGCCTACAAATTCAGATCCCTCTGTATCTCTGTCCTGGTTTGAAAATAACAGTATTGAACTACATGCTTTCTGAATTTCCTGTCTGACTCTTGGATTTTGTAAAGATTTTGAAATATTTCAACAATTTGTTTTGGGCAGTTGCGAAAATCATTTAATTTTTTTATTTTAGACAAAATTTATTTGACTATATTAGTAATTTATTTAAAATAGTGATAGAATTTGACAGAAAAGGCACAGGACTCAGCAAACCATTGCTAATCACTCAAAAACCTACTTGCAAATCAATTTTTGAGCTTTATCCAAATTCTTAGTGTTTTTTTTTTTTTTTATTGCAGGACATAGTTTCAAGGTCCAAAAAGTGTCCCCGGAGAATATTATGTTTTAGAGCTTGCTAAAAGTTCTTCTATAAATAGTCCAGCAAAGGAAAGAAAACAAGCCATCAGCAATCACTCTGACAGGGGATTTATCCAGCAGCCCAAGTGCAAGACTCCAGTCCTCACTACTGTCAGCTCATAAAGGCAGCAGAATCATCATTCAAGTGGATTTAAGGGCCCATTGTGTGTAAAGACCTCTCAGGGTTAACAAGTTAAGATGGATAACACACAAGTCTTTTCGCCTTCAGGGGTGCTTGGCACAGCAAAATACAAGCACAAAAAAGATAATTTCACTCTCTCCCTTGGCTGAGTTTCCCTCAGCAGTGGTGATAAGGCCACAGAGAACTCAAAGCTGTGTGCATTAATGTAGAGTGAACTTAATTTTTCAGTCAATTTCCATTTCTTACTTGTGTGAGAGCAGACAGGTTTACTTAACTTCTTTGATTCCCATACAGTTATTAGAAGAATGAAATAGAATAAATGATGTGACCTGCTGTACAGTATATACAATGTGCTCAATAAGTATTAACTGAGACTACTGATATTAGCATTAAGAGCTACTATTAGAATTAGTAATTGAATTAGAGCTGGGACTTTAGACTATTTGTATGGATCACAGGGAGTCCTAATACACCATCCTCTGCCACTTGGGCATAGGGTTATTGTGAAGTAAAGATGTAGGAATCAGGAAGAATCATGAGATTTGGGGAAAGTCTTATGCAACAGAGGAAAGAACCCTCAGAATTTTTTCTGAGATCTAGTCTTTCTGAAATGGAACTTCTTGATCAAACCACAGAACACAGAAAATAACCTGAATGATCATTTTCCAAATTCTTTCAAGGATGTTACATATTAATATCATCCTAAGAACTTAGGAAGAAAGCTAATTCACACCATCCAATGGAAGCATACAGAGAGTGGTTCAATGACTTTAGCAGTCATTTTCTAGAAGAACATACTATAAAATTCTATTCATCTGTTTAAAAAATATGAGGCTTGTGTATTACATGGAAGAAGATGTATGATTCATTAACTGATACAAAAGGGAAAGTCTCAACTAACGCACATAGAACACCACCCATTTTATTTTGTTTTTGAACACCATAGGCAAATACTTAAAAGAAAAACAAATCCTGGAAGACTCAACATCAAACTGGAGAAGACGTTGCCTTTGAAGAATGAGATTTGAATTTAAGTAATAGGTAAACATTAGCTTTGATACTTTAATTCTATTGTTCAGGTTTCTCCAATGTATCACTGCTTCTTTGGCAGTTATGAAAAGCTTTTCTTTAGTCATTATTTCAGATATGATCCAAAGCATCAAGATATGAAAAGAGAAGGTAAACTGAACAGTGAAAATTGTGGGTGGAAGAGGCACCGGGCAGTGAGAGGAGCTTCATTGGGGGAAATAAATGAGTGTCTAAGTCATTTTTGGTGTCTTGGGAAGCACAGAGAGATTGAACATGCAGGCTGAAGCATTAAAGGTTGGCAGAAACCCAGAGACTGGCTGGGGCCGTGATGGGTCATCCAAAAAGAAAAGCCCAGGAGCACATATCTACCTTTACAACTCCATCCTCTGGAGGAGGCAGCACAAGCATGGTACTGGCTCCTGAGTCAGAGCCTCTCACGTCAGTAACTGAGCTCGAGCTCCCCAAATATCAGTCATTTTCAGAGCATCTGCATATTATTGCTCTAGTTTATTTATTTTGATTCAATAAATGTGATTCTTCCCTGACTGATACCTATGAAATAATTAATTTCAATGACAATTATATTTCCTATTTCATAGTATTTATTAAAACAATTTTTAAAAGCATGAGTTTATAGCCCCATCTAAAGTCACCAGAGCATTTCTTTTGAAATTACCTTTTACGCCATATATTAAATATGTGAAATATTAGATTATTTTTGAAACTATGATTACTGCATTGGAAAAAGTAGAAGAAGGCAGGAGAAATAAGAGACTGTATTTAAAATGATGCTGATAATGTTGGAGGGTAATCCTTAGTTGGCAAATTGATTACAGCACACTCTTTAGGAGGGGAAGTTCAGTCAGGGAACATGAATGATGATGAGTATGTTGGACACTCGGGAAAAGTCTCTACCCTAACCAACCCTCCTGCCACACTGAGATAGACAGGTGAGCCAGAGCGACAGGGGATCCAGAAGTCAGGCATATGCAGATGCTAGAGAGGAATCCAGGAAAGAGCTATTAAGGATGCCCCAGGCCAGCTGTGCTCCTATACCTGGAAGGCCAGGGTGGCTGTTGGTTAGCAGGTCAGCATTCATGAAAAAGGGCTGAACTCAGTGCAGAGAAGTCCAGAAAAGAGGAAGACAAATGTGGGCAGTCACTGGCATCTCCCTGTCAGTGTTTCACAGAGGGCAGGGGGCCAAATTTCTTTGGGCCAACTCTAACTCAGAACCATATTGGGAAGGAAATTTTGGAAAGTGTAGTTCCAGCTGAGCCCATCTGACAAAGTATAAAGCCGCTATACTGGGCCAGGGATATGTTTATATACTGGGCCACACTTGGCAAGTGTGAGGTCCTGAGTTTGATTCCCGGCACACGCACAAAAAAACCACTGTACCATGAAGAGGTTAACCCCAATAGATAAGATCAAAGAATAGGCATAGAGGGGGAATTTGAGGGATTCTGGGGACCATTCTTGGGTACAATGAGGAGTGTAAGCATGACTCTGTGGTTAGACAACACAGAACTGGGGTTACCACGGGCTGCCTATTAAGGCGAGTTCTATAGCTGGACCTTTTTGTTAAGCTTTCAGGAGTTTTCAAAAGGCTTAGTTAAGCCTCAGCATAGTATAGTCAAAAGCCAGTAGCTTCCATCAGCCCTCGGATGAATTTATGTTCACTGCATGGCTTGTGAGAATGCATTCTAATGGAAACATGACCCCAACTACCTAAGTGTTCTTTTGTTAAGTGCCTTAGTCGCTTTTTCATTACTGGACAAAATACCCAACATCCACAACCTAAAGGAGGAGAGGCTTACTTGGTTTACAGTTTTCAGTCCAAAGTCTGTTGGCTCCAAGGCAGAACTAACACCGGCTGGCAGAGGACACTTGCTCATCCCATGACAAGCAGGAAGCAGGGAGAGAAGGGAGGAGCTGGTGGCAAGAAGACATCTTTTCAGGTCATGCCCCAGTGGCCTACCCAAGCCCTACCTCCTAGTAACACACTGAGGTACTAAGCTCCCCAATGGACACATCCTCCGATGAGCCTGGAACCCCGGAACCAGTCACCTTCCAAACACACCCGACTTTGGGGGAACATTTAGAGCCAAACCATAACTCTCAGTTTGAACAGAAATCATGAATTGGCAAAGTACAGACCCTTTTTGTTAGCTGTTCTGAGCTTTGAGTATGAGTAGCTCTCAGCCCTCAGTGTAATTGCCCAGAGATTTGAGCGTCAGAACCTCTCAGCTCTTAGTCATTCCTTCATCAAGATCCATTGTGGGCTTATGCACTAAGCCCTGTCTCTGGGCCTGGGAATGCAGCAGTGAACGTAGTAGACCATATTTCTTTCTTTCTTTTTTGGGGGGTTACAAGGAATTGAACTCAGGACCTTGTGCTTGTCAGGCAGGTGCTTATGCCACTGAGCTATATCCCTGGCCCCTAGACCATATTTCTGTTTTCCTGATGCTTACATTCCAGAGCAGGGAGTGGGAGACAGGAAGTAGTCAACATAGATATGTATGTTACATAGGAGGGAGGGGAGAAGTATGAATGAAAAGCAGGATATTAGCCTAGAAGGGGACTAGGGGTGCTTTTTCAGATAAGGCAGCCAGAGAAGGTCTCTTCAAGGAGGGAGCTGGTAAAGGGAAGAGCCGCACAGCTCCCTGGGAGGAAAGTCACAAGAATAGCACATGTAAAGGCCTAGGGCCAGAAAATTCCTCACACGTTGGAGCAGCCATATCAGACAAATGTGACTAGGAAGCAAGAGCCAGGAGGAACAGGCGAGGAGGGCAGATCAGACACTACTGTAAAGGCTTCAAATTTAATCTCATGCAAACAGAAGTGCCCTAAGTGTCTGGCTAGCAAAGTGGCCCCATCTGAGTACACATGAGGATGTTGGATCTGCTCCTGCCCACTCCTACCTGACAAGAGCTCTGTGTGTAGTTTTGCTGGTACACACAAATAGCACTTGAGATGAGAATTTGAATGATTGCTTAACTTTTGGCTGGATAAGCATTGGAGTATTGAAACAGCACAGCTTCTTCAAGATGACTTATTAGTGTGTTTTACAACCATGCCCTGCACTTGGCTGAGGGCCTTATCTGTCAGAATCACAGCCCCTGGCATTTCAGATGAAATCTAGTGTTGTACCACTGATTGTCTAGAGTCTGGAACCTAGATGGAACCTAGATGGAGCTCTCTCTGGATGACAGAAGCAGATGGGAAGGGAAGAGAAGGGGTTGCCTCCCCAGTGGCATCTGACCTGACAGATGTAGAGGCCACCATGGAAGCATGTGCTAAGTCAAGAAAGACCTGACTTATCAGTCACAGGCTGTGCTAGCATTATTTGAACTGCAACTTCCCTCTCATGGCCAAATGCCAGTTCTCATTGCCATAAAATGTTAGAGCTGGAACAAAACAGTTTAGAGAACTTCAAGTCCTGTCGATGATCAAACTGCACTGAAGAGCCATAAAATTCCAAAGAGGTGACTCGGGGACACTCTGGAGCAGGGATGTGAGGAGAAGCCAGCGGGTGGAGAGGGTCCTGTCCCTCCAATGCCTCCTCACTGCTTCCGCCTATGTTAGGTTAGGAATTTATCTAAGATTTTGTTTAGAGGAAGAGTTTTCAGCCAAAAAGGAGTTGGGAGGGGAACTCAAGGATGAATTTCAAATATTCTGCGCAGCCTTTCAAAACGTGGCCTCTTGTCACTTATTGCCTGGGAACAATGTTATTTAATGAGCACTTGTTTGTGCCAGGCATTCCTCTCAATTTTTGACAAGCATTGTCTTACTAATTTTCCAGTAACCTTGTGAAGTAGGCGTTGTGGTCAATGAGAAAATTGAGGCTTCGTGAAATTTAGCAATCTTTTTTTTGTCCTACTGCTAATGAGTGGCAAAACCAAGATTTGCACTCAGAGTAACTCATCTGACACCTCACCCTCAATTTTCTCTCTGAGAAAAGAAAACCTGTTGGTAAAAGTTATTCTCATTACCGTTCAAAGATATTTCTTAAAACATTTGGAATAGTTTGTCCGTCTGGGCTACCATAATAAAATATGACAAACTGGGTGACTTAAATGACAGAAATTCATCTTCTCACATATGTGAATGCTGAACAGTCCAAAAAATAGACGCTAGCTAGTTCGGTTCCTCATAAGGGCCCTTCTCCTGGCTCACAGTGGCCATCTTCCTGTATTCTCACATGCCCTTTCCTTGGTTCACATGTGTGGAGAGGAAGTGAGCTTTGGTGTTATCTTAAAATGTCACCACACTATTAGATTGAGGAACCACTTTTATGGTCACATTGAACTTTTACTACTTCCTCACAGGGTGTTTGTCCAAATATTTTCAAATTGGGAGTTAGAGCTTCAAACCTTGAATTTTCGAGGGACACAACATTCAGCCCATAGCCACCATAAAGGCCAATATAATGACAACATTTATAGAACTTCTAATATTTTATTTAACGTTCCTTTATGTACTACTTATTCTAATCAGAGCACTATTCTAAGTGTTTTTACAAATATTAAACCATTGAATACTTCCAATAGCCCCCAAAGATATTTGCTATCAATACACTTTCTTTGTAGATGAATAAAACTGACTGGTAAAAAAATTAAACAATTTGACCCCACTGGCAAAGCAGGAACATGAGCTTGTAAAACTCTACTCAGAAAAGAATCCATTTAGGGGATCAGGCTCCTTTCTGACATGTAGCTCTCCCTCTGCTTCCAGGATGACCTGGGAAGGGAAGAATGGGAGATGGTCTGTGGGTATGGCTGGCTTTCTCTCTCAGTCCATTGGCTAGAACTCAGTCACATGACCATACCTAACTGCAAGGGAGCAAGGGAAATGCCATCCAACTGTGTGTCCGTGAAGAAGAAGAAGAAGAAGAAGAAGAAGAAGAAGAAGAAGAAGAAGAAGAAGAAGAAGAAGAAGAAGAGGAAGAAGAAGAGGAAAGAAGAAGAACTAGAAGAAGAAGAACTAGAAGAACTAGAAGAAGAAGAAAAAGAAGAAGTAGTAGTAGTAGTTAAGTAAGCACTTCCATCCTTTTCCCCATAGAGAAAGAGAAAGACACAATAAGTCTTCTACAAGAAAATATACTCTATTTAGAGAAAAAGAATTCAACGTGTCTTTAATTTTTAAGAAAAACTACACATCTAGGAAATCTAAATGACAATAAGTGGTGAATTTACCAAATGCATTTTCTGAGTAGCCAGACATCCAGAGTAGCCACAGGTCCAGTACAGACTCCTTGTGCCTGTGCTGTGGGGAGGTTATATATGAAACAATTAGCACCCCTTCCTTTTCCTTCTTGTCTCCCCTCTATGTACATCTTTGCTCCCTGCATCACAGCATCACTACCACCTCTCTCACTCCTTCCACCTTTCCTGTTGTTTTATTCCATTCTAACTTGTTTTCTGTGTGATGCCAGACAGGCCTACCACAGTCTTGGCCTTACCAGGCAGTCTCCTCTCTTTGGCAGCCCTTGAGCTGTTTTCTGGGGTCAGAAAGAGGATTAGAAACAGACCAGAGTTGGTGTTATCTCAGCCCTGAAACTTGTCATCCTCAGCTGAGCAGGGACAGCTTTGCTGCTCTGGGCCTCAGTTTCCCCATTGGTGAAGGTCCCAATTTATCCCTGATGATCTTGTCACATCAGAGGGGAGAGGTCACTGGGTTAGTCGGGGAATCACAGAGGGAAGGATAGGGGCAATTGCAAAGAACAAGGGCTGAAACTAATTCTGCCTACGGGTGAGTAGGCTGTGCTCCAGAAGCTGGAAGAAGAAAGCAATGACTCTTGCAGAAGCAAGGCCTAGAGAAACGGTGGGTTCCTCCCTGCAGCTACACACACAAGCCCCACAGCAGAGCACACACCGGGGCTGTGAAGGGAAGATGCTAGAACAGAGTCACTGTTGCTAATCTCTGGTATCTGAACAAACACCTGAATCTGCCAGGCTGCGCTGGGGTCTACTGCTCTTTAAGAATTTGGGGCCACTGATACCAAATGTACTTATTTTTTTTTAAAGAAGTGGAAAATCAACACTCTTAATCTAAAATACGTATACCTATTTTAAACCCTTTTTTAAAAACTCTATAAGTCAGATACAGCATGCGTATGGGCAGAAGGACCTCAGAGGGAGTGTGTGATTGGGGATTAGGTCCTATAAGGGTACAGGTGTCTACAGAGTGCTCTCTGTCAAATCACATGTGGCAGCACTCACATTTTTTCACCCCTATGTAAAGATACTGGGTTTGAGGAGGAAGAAGGCCCTGGAACTCAGTGGCATAGGCAATAAAGATGAAGATGACAGGGAGATGGCACGCTGGGACTGCGGTCCTCATGAGATGAGCATCTTTATTCCTCCCCAATACAGGTACAGCTCCAGCAAAGTAGCTGCCTCTTTGCCACAGAAATAAGTGCTGCTGTGATTGACCACTCTTCCTTTTACCGTGTCCCCTGGAGTGATCCTCCAGAGTCCCCCCGTGTCCTCCAAAGCGCATCAGCTCCACGGTGCAGTTGGACTTTAGCAGCTCAGCAGTGGCTGCAGCCCAGACACTCAAGTAATTTTCCTACACTGAATTTATACCATTTGGTTTGAACTAGAAATATGCGTAGCTTGATATCTGTGCACATGTGGTTGGGAATCGTTTTAAAAGTCAAAGGATCTTTCAGGAAAAAGTGTCACTGGGACCCCAGTTTGATCCTCCCTATTTCTTTATACCTTCAGAAATATTACTGTAGAAAGCGAGTTAGATAAAAATATTATAGGGAGTCAGACCGGGCCAGGCCTTCGAAGGAGCCAGTGCAGAAGATGAGATACCTTGCAACTGTGGGGGACACGGACACCTCCAGCTGTGGGCCAGACTCAAACCAAAGGATAAAACAAATGCACCCACATACTTCCCTAAAGATAAACATCAGGGACTGATGGTCTCAGTAGATCTCTATCACCTTGGGAAAGCCAGGACGAGTCACTAACTCAGCCCCCTACAGGAAAAGCCCTGTTCTGTATTCTTGCCCACTTGCTATGTGACTGGCTTCCCTATTTGACCCTGATATAATCCATTTTACCTGAGTAACTATACTTGTAATCTTATGGATTGACCACAGTTTTGTCCCACCTCATGCCCATCTTGTGAGTTCCCATGTTTCCCACTTTGGACCCTCCTCACCTCATGATTTTGCTCTATAAATATCCCTGGAAAAGACACATTCCCTGGCAACCCACTCAGGCCCCCTTCTGTCCCTCTCTCGGACAGGAGCTTTCTTTCCCCCAATATATTCTGCTCTTACCTCCATTGTTCCTAAAATTAATGCTTCTATTTTAGAGAACGTGAACTCGTCCCAGATATCAGGTTAGGGGTTTCTTTCCCCTATATCAATATGTGCAAGCTTTCTGAAACTGAGTTCCACTTGAGCCTCAGAGAGAAAGACCTGTCTCAGACCTTTCAGACTTCGCCAGAGACTCTATGACCCTCAAGGCTGACTTGGCAGAGAACATGAAGAAATATACACAAAACAAACACAAAAACTTTTTGCTTTAAAAATTTATTTAAAAGTTATTTATTTTCATTATAATAAATTGGAATACATTTAAGTTCAAACTATATTAAAATACAAATATTATTGTATATCCATCTTATAACTTATGAAAATGCTGTTTAATTATTTAAAATGATTAACAGGGGTTGAGGATTCAGCTCAGCGGCACAGCGCCTGCCTGGCAATCACAAGGTCATGAGTTAGATTCCTGGTACCGGAAAAAAAAACAAAAACAAAAAAATAAATAAAATAAAATAAAATAAAATGATTAACAGCAGAATGCAACTTTATAAACATTAAAAACAACAGATTCTACTATGATTATATAGACCATAATGCAGTGGTCCTCTCATATTTGGTTTCAATTTTCCTTTTACTAGAGTCCAAAAAATCAATATTTATGTTAACTCTATCAAGACAGAGCAAAATCATATTAATATAACTTTTATTGCAATATATAAGTGTTCTATTTTAGTTGTTTAGTCTCTTCCTGTGCCTAATTTATAAATTAAAATTAACTGTATGTATGTGTGTATGTACACAAAAAACATAGTATAGATAGGGTTCAGTATCATCTGCAGATTCAGGTATCCAGAGAGGTTTTAGAACATTTCCATCTCAGATAAGGGGGGTTTCTATGCGGATGTGTTGCGGGGAGAGTTAGGGGTGAAATGACAAAGACATTATGGGAGAAAAAGATAAAAACACTATTGACAGCTGAACAACACCACTCTTTCAGGCCGCCGACACCAAACAATGTGTCTCTTTTGGCAAACCACTGATCCTATCCTAGGCCCAGCTGCCTTCCCTATATAAATGAGAATTGTACCACCAACCCTATCTGTCTATCTTAAGTACTGTCAAAACTTAATAGGATCTTTGTGAAAGCTTTGAAAACTTATGAAGTACTATATTCCAGCAACATATTTATAGTAATATAACTTTAATAATACAAATTTCAAAAAGCACAGAGGAAGACAAAAGCAGATTGAGAACGTCCAAAGAAAGGGGTTAGGGTGGCTGTCTTGGTTCTGTCTGATGCCACAAGATCATCACAATAATCTTTCTCCACTGCTCTCTTCCCTTTGAAATTCAAGCTGTCTTTGTAATCTTTTGAATGGTCCCAATCATCTCTATTTCCAACTTCAAGGTTTATATTTTGAATAAATTCTTGCTCTGAAGTGGATTTCTGAAAGTGGTAAGTAGGTGAAGAAATTTAGTGACGGACATTGGCCTGAACTTTGAATTTCAATGACATTGAAAACCTTTATGCTTAATTTTTCATAAGAGAGTAAGTACTTCAGCATCAGATTTTGGATCTGCATTTGTTTAATTATTTTAGGTCACTGTTTTCATAGCCTAAGTGTGCATATGGAGTTTCTAAAGAAGGACAGTGTGGCCCTACCGCCAGCCCAGGCAATGCTAAACTTCAGGACAGACACTGTGTCCTGGGACCACCCCTACTCTTGTGCAATCACTCTCATGGAATTTATCTGGTTGCTTCTTGTGGTTCTTTGCAGATGTGTGAACTCAGACCCCATCCTTGTGGCACATTCACCTCTTGCTGATCTTTCTCCCACCTACCTTTCAGTCTATTGGTCAGGATAGCCTAGGCTAACCCTGGAACAGGCTTAGAAAACCAACAGTCCAGGTTGTGTGTGGCTCATGGGTGCCAGGAGAGTGATCTCCAGGGGAAAAAAGCATGCAATAAAAAGAGTAAAGACCACTCTACTATCTTATATGCTGAACCATTCAAAACTGTAGGTTGAAACGTAAATAATTTGATGGTAGGATTGCTTCAATATATAGAAATCAAAACAATGGTAACTCCAGGAAAAGAAAATATTTTGGAAGAAACCATGGTAATAATGCACAAATTAGGTTTTGCAATGAATTTTATTTACAAGAATGTTCTAATGTTGACACCTTTATTGATTTAGCTAAAAATGGGATAAAACAGTGGTCTCCAACCTTTCGCATCAGGGGCCAATTTTGTGGAAGATAATTTTCTCAGGGGCTGTGGTGAGATGACTCAAAGGATCAGCAATTCATTTGGGTTCCTGTGAAGCTTCCTGGGGCAGCACTCACTCACCCCCTGACCGTTCGGTCTGTAGCCTGGGGGTTGGGGACCCCTGCTCTAAGGAAAAAAGCATACTGGCCAAAAAACGCAGGTATTAAATTTTCATCTAGCATAACAGAAAATCAATAGATAATGCCCAAGTTAAAAAATGGTTTCATAAGCATACTGGAAATAAATGTTATCCCTTTCATTTTATCAATTATAGAGGTCTATATTTCATCTTCTGGATAATCATCTCAAGAAGGTCTTGCTCACTAGCAGACTTACAGAGCCAATAGCCAATAATCCAAGGCACAGTCATACTTAGGGTAAGGTTCATTGTTTCAGAGAATAGGTACCAATCCCTATGTCGAGCCTATTCTGATAATTTTGAATTTTTCTTTGTATACAATACAATTTGGTGATGTTTACTTTTTATCTTATCATTCTAGGGTTGACAAATTACTCTGGGACCACCCTGGGGTGGGTTGGTTACTGTTATAGTTGATGCATTGTGTCAACTTGGGGAGTCTAGAGGTTTGGCTAAGTGACTCATCAGGGAGCCAGGGTGCTTACTTTGTATACATTCTGAGCCTGTGGAAGAGGAGGGCATGGAGATTATGTGAGAGCTACACTCCCCTTAGGTGGCGGTAGCCTGCTTACAATATAAGGGAGGGAAAGAGGCTTGCTCTTCTCTGCCACGCCTCCCTTTTGTTCTTGTTGCTTTGCTGTGTTCTGCCGCCATGAATGTTTGCCCTCTGCCATGTGCCACTCTGCCTTGGAACCGGTCAAGTATGGACTGAAACCTCCACAAACTGTAAGAGCTAAATAAGCCTTTCCTTCCTTAATTTTGGGTGTTGGGTATTTTGTCTCAGCAACGATAGAAAAGTAACCAAGACAGTTCCCCATGGGCCTTGCATTATTAGCAGTCACATCTATTTTGCAGGATCATTTCAGTGAAACCCAGTAATATAATCTTGAAAACATTTCCAGGGTGACACAGAATGGCAAACCCTTGGGAATCATCCCAAGAACAAATGAATGAGGGGGATTTTCACTGCTCACATCCACCCCTATGTTGTAGAATTTTCCTTCAATGACATGAGGCGATAGACCTAATGATGGTGTCAGTGATGAGCCATATATAAAATGGGCAATGATTTATTTATGTATTTATTTGATTAATTCTGATATTGGGAATTAAACCCAGGGCCTTCACACTGAGCTACACCCCAGCCCTTTCCATATTTTTATTTTGAGACAGGGTCTTACTAAGTTGCCCTGGCTGGACTCAAACTTGTGATTCTTCTGCCTCAGCCTGCAGAGTAGCTAGGATTACAGGCATGTGCTACCATGCCCCACAAACAATTTATTTTTAATGTAAAGAGTAATTATACACAGAAGCTTTAGTGTTTTTGTGCTCCATTCTAGAGACTTGTCTTCTAGCCCCACTCAGGACAGCCAGGGGAGCCCTCGAAGGGGTGACCGCCATGCCTTCACTTCCGGAGGTCATCAGATTCTCCAAAACAGTAGTCACCAACTTTTTTGGCACCAGGAGCCAATTTTATGGAAAACAATTTTCCCAGGGGTTGAGGTGAGACGATTCAAAGAAGCAGCAACCCAGATCCCTGGAATGTGCATTTCACAGTCGGGTTCCTATGAAGCTTCCCCGGGGCAGCACTCACTCACCCTCTGCTGCACAGCACTGTTTGGTCTGTAATCTGGGGGCTGGGGACCCCTGCTCTAAAGAAAGAAGCACACTGGCCAGTAAAGAACCAGTGTGACAGTTCTTTAGGGTTTTTGTTGTTGCTCCACCTTAAAATTTTATGTAATTTTGTCTTCCATTTATAGACGTTATACCTATGCATGTTTTAATTAAGCATGTTTAATTCAAACTCTACCAAAGATGAAGAAAAATGACAAGAGGCTTGCTGGTGAGAGGAAGTCAGGTTTGGAGCGCATCAGTAAGATAAAGGAACAACCTTGGCCTGGATTCCTCGTTAAAGAGAGCCCTCTACTGACCAAAGTGTTCATTCCACTGCTCCCCAGGAGCCTCCGGCTTCCTAGTAATTTTAATAGGACCTTCAAGTATCATTTCTAAACCACCTTTTAAAATTACACAATAATCAGGGCTCCTTTTTGATAAGGGCAATTGGTGGTTTATAATCCCTCTCGAGATGGAAAAAATGATTTAAAAAAATAACAGTGACTTGGGTGCAAAGAGACCCGCAGTCCCAGAGTGAGTCTGTCAGGGGCAACATAGACACCACTCAGAGCACGGCTGCTTTCCATTTTGTACGGAGTTCATTTATCTTGTGCTGGAAAACCGAGTTTAGAAATACTTAAGTAGGATAAATGTGCCAGTGGGATTCAGATTTTGTATTCAAGACACGGACACAAATGACAAGGCGGAAGCTTAAAATTTAATACACGAAGTGCTACAAGAGTTGAGCAGAGAAAGAAAGATTTTTCCTAAGCCAGAGAGAGCAGTGGGAGCGAAGAGCAGGTGTTGAAACCTCGAGGAAGGAAACATTAGGGCGATTCCCCAGGAGGGGGCCGTGAAACAGGGAGAGCCAGAAAGGAAGGAACCTGCGGCTCCGGGTGGAAGTCGCGAGTTCGGGGAACGTTTATTTGGACCGCAGTGGCAACTTACTCTCCGAATATATTCACAGCCATAAATAATGTAGTAATTTAGATACGGAAATTCAGAAATGCAAGCTGCTAGATCGTAGGCATTCCATTTTATGCATATTGCTTGATTTAGTCTTTTTTCTTTTTCTTTTTTTCTTTTCAGAATTTGGGGGCGGGCGGGTACTGGGAATCGATCTCAGGACCTCGTGCTTGCCAGGCAGGCACTGTGCCACTGAGCTATATCCCGGCCTTTAGTCTTCTTTTCATACAACCAAGAAAAATTAAACAGGATTAAATGGTTTAGAACAAAAAACCAGTTGTCTCCTGCTGCACCCCTGCTCTGCCCCAGCCCTGAGGCCCTCAGAGGAGCTCCCGCTCAGCTCTTTCATGGCTCTGTTTGATATTTATTTCTGGATTTCTAACGAGTATGCTTACATGAATTTTTTCAAAACTTGGATATTACCTATCGATTTTCTGTTATTCTAAATGAAGACTTAGTTTCCCTAGGTTCTCTACCCCGCTTTTCTTCTTGCCATGCTCCCAATAGTTATATTCCATTTTAGCTGAATCAATGACAGCATCGATATTAGCACATTCACATAAATAATATTCATCGCAAAACCTAAGTGATCTACTATCATGTTTTTTTCTTGTAGAATGTTTTGTTTTCCTGGAATAATAATCACCTTGTTTTTCTTTTTTATTTTAAAGAGAAATTTCAAAATTTCAAAACAAGATAATAGGAGAATAATAATGATTAAATATATTGTATATTGTTATCTTTAAATTAGCTACTCAGAGTACAAGGTATCAGCATTTAATTGTCCAAACAATATCAGCATAAACCTTTCTTTTTAGTGAACTAAGAGAAATTAGTAGTATAACTATCTTAACTATCTTTTATATATTTTTTTGCTTTTTGCTATTCTCTCCCTTCTTTTCTCCGTTCCCCCATCGCAGTTTCTCCTTCCTTTTGAAGTTTCTTCCCATCTTACAATATCTATTATACATTTTGAATCTTATTTACTATTTCAGCTTCTCACACTAGGGAGGCAATACGATGTTCACACATATGTGTCTGATTTATTTCACTTATGAGTATGGTCTCAAGTTGCATCCATTTACCTATAAAAGTCTCCAGTTTATCCTTCTTTATGGCTCAACAGTACTCCACTGTACTACTAAAAGAGACCATATCTTTTTTATGTATTCCTCTGTTGATGGGCACTTGTGTTGTTTCCAAGATCTAGCTATTACAAACTGTGCTGCTTTAAAAAAGGGTGCACATATATTATTGTAGTATGATTTTTTTCTTTTTATAGTTTCCTATAAGCCAAAGGTTTCATTTTGTTTGTGTATCATATTGTTCATACATCAATAAATTTAAAGCATGAGGATATTAGATGGTCTATCATTTTTTTCCTAGAGATCTTAATCCAAATATCCTTTATCTTCTTCGCATAATCTGGGTTGGTTGCTTCTTAAACCTGCCACAAATATCCATCTTGGAACTTGATTATCTAGCTGAGTTGGACTGTCAGTTTCTCGGCTTGTCTATTTTCCCTTGATCCATTCTAGTCTCTCGTTTTCCTGCCACATTCTTCAGGAGGTTCCAGTGGTTGCTTCCTGAAGTCCTTACCCTGAGCCAGGCTGACCCAAGTGTCAGATTGATTACCATGGGAATGACGTTGTGGACCTCTGAGGCCAGGTTTCCCAAGGCGAGCCGTGGTCCCACCTTGCCATCTCAGATCACTGATTTCCTGTGTTGAAGTCAGCTGCTGTGTCAAACAGAATATCATGCCGGTGGTGGCGCAGGAAATAGAAAAGCTCCTGTCTCCCCTGCTGCCAGTCCATAGGAGGATAGCAAAGACGTCCATCCAAGAATTTCTCCACGTCAAGTTTGTGCTGAGTTAATATCCTTACATTTGCTGAACACTGAACATAGGAATGCATCCTGCTTCTGTATGCATGTATTCATTTTTGAGCAAGTGTGGGAAGATAAGACATGATTATACCGTCCTGCTCAGCCACTGATAGTTATCATGATGTAGTAAACTCGGGCAATGATCCACTTCTGCATTTGTGTCTTTGTGAGGGACGCAGTGCTAGCGCCATTAAAACCAAGCATATAAATAAACCGCTAAATCACCTTTTCTGCGGGTGGCCTGACCAATACACCCAAAGGTAACGTCTCTGTTTGTTAGTCCTCTGCCAGAAAGTAGCTCCCTTGGTCCGCAAAGAAAGTGGACACTGTTCAGATAAGAACCATTAAGATTCCTGTCAGTAGCCAAGTGTGGTGCCACATGCCTGTAATCCCAGCACTGAGGAGGCTGAGGCAAGAGGATCACTGCAAGTTCAAGGCCAGCTTGGGCTCCATAGTGAGTTCAAGGCCAGCCTGAACTATACATCTCAAAAAAAAAAAAAAAGATTCCTGTCAGTACAAACAAGGTCTGAGGTGAAGATGAAGACCAGAGCTCCTCTGAAGAAACAGAAGTGAGCCTTCCTCCTTTGTTTCAGTTTTACACCATCCAGCTGGCAAAGCCCCCTAGGTTGGGTCTTCTGTCTTCAGTAAATTCCCTCGGCCAAGCCAAGAACTATGTTGATCCAATTTAGTTGGATGTTTTCCCCTGGAGTTGACACAGTCAGTTACCTGTCACAGCCCACGTCTCCGGCCGGCAGCCGGCAGCCTTCTGAAACTGTCTAGGTCAGCGAGCTGTGGCTGATGGGCACAGAGCAGAAAGTACCTCACTAGGAACTGTGAGTCCTTTGAAGGTTGTTAGGGGAGCCGCAGTGGGTGCACCCACCCTGTGTAGCCATGCGGGGGGAGAGACAAGAAAAGAAGGGAAGAGTGCTGGATGCTGGGGAGAGGAGCCCTTCTCCTGTCCGGTCCATCCAGGGTTCTCTCTTGACAGGGACAAGCATCACGCAAAGGGGAAACATTCACGGTGCTCATTTCCAGAGGAGGAAGGTGAGTTACCACTGAGGCCCAAAAGATTGGCAGCTATTTCACCGAGCTTCCCCTAAGTGTATTTAAAGAATAGGAAAAAGAAGGTACTACTTTGAGAGGATTTGTTTCCACCAAGGAAGTGGTCAGGTAAAGGCTGGGGGCGTCTCATGACAGAGTCCATCTCACAGACATTTTTTGGTTCTGTGAGTCCCTTTGACTATCTGGTGAAGCCTTATTTTGCTTCTCAAAATAATGTTTGAATGCATAATCTCAAGCACATAGAATTACCAATATATTGAAATATAGGAATAGAAATACTTCTTAAAAATCAAGCTCATACTGGTGCAACCACTGTGGAAATCAGTCTGGAGATTCCTCAGTAAACTAGGATTAGAGGTCCCATTCCACCCAGCTATTTCCCTTCTGGGTATTTTTCCAGAAGAACTGAAAACATCATACCACGGCAATATACATACACCCATGTTTATAGCAGCTCAGTTTGTCATAGCTAAATCCTGGAAACAACCCAAATGCCTATCAACTGAGGAATAGATAAAAATGATGTGATATTTTTATACAGTGGAGTATTACTCAGCTATAAAGAAAAACTCAAGGCTTTTGTAGGTAAATAGATGCAACTAGAGGCCATACTCATGAGTGGAATAAATCAGACTCTCATGTGTAAACATTATATTGTCTCCCTAGCTTAGGAATGAAAGAGTAAATAAAATTCAAAAGGTACAATAGATATTGTGAAAGGGAAAGAAACTGCTCAAAAGGAAAGAACAACTGGGATGGGGGAAAGGAAAAAAGAAAGAAGGGAAATATATATATATATATATATATATATATATATATATATATACACACACACACATACACAAGATAGCTAAAATAATTGTACTACTAATTTCTATTGGTTTATTGAAAGGAACAATTAATGCTTAATTGATCAGTTTTACATGCCTACATCTGGTAATCTGAACAACTACTTTGAAGACAACAACGTGCAATATAACAGCCATTGCTAATTTGCTATCATCTTGTCTTGAAATTCTGTATCGTTTTTATTGGGTTTTTTTATTCTTTTTAAAATATAAAAATCAAGCTCATGATATAGTGTGATGGTTAATTTTATATGTGAACTTGACTGGGTCACAGGGTGCCCTGATGCCTCGTGACACATTACTTCTGGATGTGTCTGTGGGGGTTTGCCGATGAGAAAAAGGTCTCAGTTAGTAGCCGGCGCACAGCAGGTATCCCTCCCCAAAGTGGGTATGAGTGGAACGAAAAGGAGGAGGAAGGGGAGTTCATTATCTCTGCCTGACTGACTGAGCCAGGATGTCCCTGTCTTGCCCTTCGCAGGGGCAGACATCATTGGCCCTTTGGTTCTCAGAACCATACCATCAGTGTTCCTCGGTCTCAGTCTGGAAGGTGGCAGATCACAGATTTCTCAGCCTCCACAGGCCGGTGAGCCAATGCCGATACTGGGGTAGAGTGGCCCAAGATGCCCAGTACAGGTGGGAAAGTCTGGAGGCTGGACCCCAGATCAAGGAAGATACACACACCCGCACACATGCATGCACGCACACACTCACATGTACACGCACACATTTTTTCTGTTTTTCTAGAGAACCCTAGCACATAGAGTACATAAGCCCTCCTTTACCAACACACTAAAAATCAAGATAGCCTTTAGCACCTGCGCCTCATAATTTCAAGGAAGTAATGAACACAAAGTACATTGCAGGGTACCTGAGGCCCCATGAGGCAATATGAAGATACCCCAATTTGTGCCAGTGACTTCACAGGCAGTATTGTTACTGAGGCTTATTCTCATAACTGAAGAAAACAATACGTTGTAATTAAGGGCTAGTGCAGGAAAAAGAGATGTAATTCTCTTCCAGTCTGCACTCTCTGTGTTGGGGATCCCTGTGTGGAGACCATCCCGGTGCCTCTGCATGTCAAGCAGGTATTTTTGAGGATCTTATGAGGGAGGCACACCACCTAAAGGCAAGAGTCAGCCACTCTGTGTCCCCTAGGTGCACATAAAGTGCTGTTTGGGAAGTGCTAGGTGCCCCTCTGGATGAGCCACTGAAAAGCCTCCTCTCCTTTTTCTCATCCCACAGCACTGCTGCCTTTTAGAGGGAGGCGTCCAAAACCCAAATGCATGTGTTCTTCACTGCGGAGAGAGAGCGTCTGGCTACACGGTGACACACTTGATGGTCCTGGTGGCAGGGTCCTACGGTTCCACCCACACCGCACTCAGTGAGTCAGAGGAAGGGGAAACACCTGTGGATTTGTGCAGGTATCATTGGACAGGATGGCTAATCCACTGACCATGTAACTAGTGAGGGTTAAGGCAAGGTCGACTTCCCATGCCGTCACCTGTCACCCAGCTTGTGACCAGAGTCCCAGAGGCAGGTGCAGGAGAAACCAGGGCAGAAGGGCCAAGGTTGGCGAGCGCAGGCCAGAGCACACACAGCACTTTAAGTCCAGAAGCTGCACGTTTATTTTTGCCCAATTCCACTCTCCTTAGAGTGCCTCCTGAAAGAGAAGGAAGGACCAAGGGTGCTGCAGGGCTTCTTAGTGTGTACAGTGGAGTGCTGGTGTGTTTCAGGCACTGAGCTGGACGCCGGGGACACAGCAGTGAATGCCAAGTCCCTGCACTCCATGAGTTCCGTCTGGGAGTAGATACTGGTAGTAGGAAAATGTTCACAGTGTAGTGTAAGAACTACACCAGCGCTCCTCAGCTTATGAGGGGTTCTGTCCAGATAAACCTGTTAAGTTGAAAATATGATGTAAAAATGTATTTAATACACCTAATGTGCTGAGACTCCTAGATTAGCAGAGCCTACTTCAAACATGCTCAGAGCCATGCATGGTGGTGCACACCTGTAATCCCAGCCCTCAGGAGGCTGAGGCAGGAGGATCACCATGAGCTTGAGACCAGCCTGGCCTACATAGTGAGTTCAAGACCAGCCTGAACTACATAATGAGACCCTATCTCAAAAAAAAAAAAAAAAAAAGTGCTCAGAGCACTTCTATTTATTAACCTATAGTTGGGTAAGATCATCTAACATAAGAGCTATTTTATAATAAAATGCTGAAAATCTTGTGGGATTTATACTGAAAGTGGAAAACAGAATAGGTATAGATGTGTAAAGTTGAAAAATCATTAAGTCTGATCTGAGTAAATCCGGGAAGTCTGCAAAGGCTCTGTCTCTGCCCTGGTGCAGGGAGGTAGGAGGACCTTCCCTCCCATTCCAAAAAGACTTCACTTTAAAAAAAAAGGCGTGCTGACTACTTAAACTATTAGAATGAACCCTCTAAACATCAAGCTACTCTCTTTCCTAGTTTTTTACACTGTACAGAAATGGAAGCAACTACTAGTAAGCCCAGGGGAAGGAAGGAGGGCTGAAATACTGGCCAGCACCCTTGGGAAAGCTCCTGATTCCGTGACCTCTATTCCAAGACACCTTCTTGCTCAGTCCCATCACTCACCCAAGTCAATAAAACCACCGCGAACTGAAAAGATGAAACAGCCTAGAAAAATCCCATCCATCATTTAAATTTGAGGACTAATTCCGGTTACCAAACCTTTAAGAGATGTGAGCGAACGACTATCCGGTGGTGAACAGCAGAAATAGTGACAAGACTGCAGGCCTCAGCGGGCCCATCATGCGGCCCTGCAGGCTGGATGCCACAGACAAGCAAGGCCCACTCCAGAGTGGTGTAGCACCCACTCCCCGGGAAACCCTGCAGGGGGTGCTGCAGGGCTCAAGGCTAAAAGAGGTTGCTTTTCCACTGATGGTGGTGGCTGCGTGGTGACGCCCCATTGTGTCTCTAGCGGGACGTAGGGGGCAGAAGCAGGAGCTGATGGCTTGGATGCCTGCACAGCTGGTCACCTTCATGGCACCCAAGTCATTAACATATGTGTGGGGATGGAGTCATGAGGACTGGCAGATCACCTCTCTTGTCTGCCAAAAACAAGGGAGAAAATTAATTCTCCCACTTGCACATCCTTAGGGCTTAGTGTGAGCAAAGTTAGCAATCCCGTCGAGCATACATTTGGCCTCACCCATCTGGGCCTCAAGAAAACATTTAATTTCTTAATTTGTGAAAAATCATTCTTCCTGCTGCCTTTGGAAAAATGTCCCAAACGTACTCTATAATATTTTCTCCCATTTTTGAAGGGAAAAATATCAGCAAAAAAGATTCTAGCATAGTATTTGTAACATCTTCCACCATACAAACAGCATGAACCCTTCAACAAATTTTCTTCTGTGGGCAACTTTCTTAAGCCTCCAAGCAGCAGAGGAGGAACCCTGGGCAATGAGAACGGGATGTCCTTGCAAGACACAGGCTCCACGTATCCTCTCGCCACAGAGAATTCCTACGGAGTGCGTCCCTGCAAAGCCTGATTCCATACGTTCGGAGCCGGGACCATGCAGGAAGCACGTAGGTGCCAAAGCAAATGTTCCCCTGCCTGGGGTTGTGCCAAAACTCTTGATTTAAACCACAGCTGAAAGGGCTCTTGGAAAACTTCTGCAAAGCTTCCCCTAGGAAGGCAGAAGAAATGCACATGCCGTGTCTGTGTCCAGCAGGGCGGCCCTCGATCTGCCCTGCAAACCACTGCTGGCTTTGCAGGGGGCTGAAGCCCTGAGATGTGAAGCCTTACTCTGGCCCCAAGAGGCCCTCCACAGGCCTTTGCAAAATTCTGAGGCTGGGACCCCAATGCAGAACAGAGTTACATTTTTGTCCAAATCTCAGGTTCTAGATCTGGGGCAACTTCTTCCGTCTCCCCATCCTCTTCCCCGCCAAACCTCCCGTTGCCCACTGCTCCAGAAACAATCCCGTGAGCAGATTTTCACCTTGGCACATGAAACAGAAGCCAAGACTGGGCTGAGCAGAGCTAAGAGAGGCTGGCCATACCCAAAACACTGAAAAAGGGCTGAAATGAATCTCAGAAGCTCCTTGACAGGACAGGAGCCATGGTGACCTTGTTTTCTGATGTGCCGGGGTGACCTTGGCCTGGCATCCCTGCGTCTAGGAGAGAGAGGTTGGCTCTGGCAGCTGCTCTGAACCCACCAGAAAGGGGTGTTGTTTCCCAGGGGGAGACTTTCCCGAGCTGTCCTCACAGACAGCTGTGCCAGACAGAAGCGTGGGGACCACAAGGGAGGGAGGAGAGCTGCAGGAGAGGCGGGGCAGTGAGGGGACCCTGGACCTCCCGCCTGACTTCACTGAGGCCAGACCAGAGCCCCGCTCAGCAAGCACAAGCGCCCCATCGCTGTGCAGAGACTGAGCTCTTCCCACCCCTGGCGGGCAGGGCTTTCAGAAGCTACCACATAAAAAGGATCAGTGGTTCCCTGACTGGGTGATCTGCCTGCCACCCTGTGCAGTAACTTTGAAGAACCTTGCAGTGATTCTTCTTTAAAGTAAGTAGCTGCTGTTGGTGACACTGGGACATCTTGGGCCAGAAAGACCCAATCTCCTATGGCGTTTGTTACACAAGAGTAGGTATGTTTGAATAGGCCAAGTGGTCACCTGGGAAAGAGAGGTCCTCTAACCTTTTTGTTTTCTAGAATGCAATGTGATTGTAACTTCTTGGACTCAGATAGTTCTAACAAGTAACCCGGCAACCCCAGTTAAGAACCCACTCTAGGGGAAAGGTGAGTCTGGATTGTCACCTGAGCTCACCCTCCCCAACCCCAGCAGATCCATGTGGGGCTGGTTAGGTCAGATAATTTATTTCACTGCAGCTTCCAGAGTTGCTGCTAAGACTCCCCAGGCACAGAGATATCCTATGGGACAGACCACAAATCCCCATTGGAGGCTTTAGACCCTAGACTAAGTCACAACTGGAGAGACAGGAGTAGACCTTTGTCTTCCCTCAAAATAAAGTGCCACTGTGGTTTTGAGTTTATCTGGAGTGGAGTGATGAAAGTAAAGACACACTGAAGTTCAGGGGCACAGTTTGCAACAGTGGCACTGTTGCAAAAGAAATTATAACGGTGGAAAATTGGAGGCTGTCAGGAGTTGACTGGTTCTGCTGGCTTTAATCTCAGCTTGCTGACTGGAGGCAAGACAGGCCTCTCAGAGTTGAGGAAAGCCCACCATTCTGCAGCAATTTTTTTTGTGAGTATGTCTTAAGGAGAGGTAAAGGACACTGTGTAATTTGGGAACTCGGGCCTGCAGCAATTACAACAAATAGAAGAAGACGACCTCACCTTGGTCAAGCAGATCAAACTGGTTAGCTATTTTCAGAGATGGAACGAACTCAAAGCTCTTAGTGTTCCGTGACTTCTGTGACTGGGCCTTTAGATGGATGTCATATTGAAGGAAACTGAGGAGTGCATATAAGAGAGAGCAAAGTGTCATTCAACAGAACTTCAGCCACCTGGGACACTTTCAGGCATGATTTAGAATGCATTTGTTAGGAAGAAGCAGACACTTTGCACGTTTGGGCGGCATCTGGGCCCCTCTCTGAGGGTTCTTCCATGACCCTGTGATCAGATGCTTCACAAAGGCGCTGTGAGACGGGCACTGGGCTGTCAGGGGGGTGGTGTTGACTGGGGCCGTGGGAGCCCTGCTGGAGGAGGCTTGACACAGGATGGTGGGATTCACACAGGCCAAGAAGGACAGGCAGAGAGAAAATCCTAGGCTGGGAAGGAAATTTAAGACAAAACAGACATAAGCATCCACCATGGAATGTTCCAGGGAAAACACGGAGCCCGTGCTCTGGGACAGGGAATGGCTGCAGTGTGCAGGGCCTTGCATGTTCCTTCAGGAGGAACTGGTATTTCCAGAAGGAGTCCGTGGTAGATCACAGATTTGTCTATGTGTGGAACATCAAGAGCCAACAGGGGTTCATGCTTTGCCAGATCTTTACAATCTTCTGTCTCCAAAACCCCACTATGGTCCCCACAAACACCAGTGCAGACTCATTCTCTCCCTTTCTCTGCCTTTATCTGCTGCTGAGGACAGCGGGTGTTCTCAGCAAGCAGCTCATCACAACGGGCGGGAGATGGTGTCAGGGCTCCGTGGTGGCATTAAGGACCCACAGTTTGTGGAGTTTCTGCTTC
This sequence comes from Chinchilla lanigera, assembly GCF_000276665.1. NCBI lineage: Eukaryota > Metazoa > Chordata > Mammalia > Rodentia > Chinchillidae > Chinchilla > Chinchilla lanigera. The sequence goes on from NW_004955439.1 coordinate 12,545,662, forward strand.
TTCTCTGCTGGAGAAAGACGTGTTCCCAACTCGTGGCCCCACCTGGCTGCCTTCCTGCTCTCATCGCCCCTCTGTGCCTCTGTGAGAGAGTTCCCATCCCCAAGACTGGTGCTTGACTTTGCCTGGGCCTTGCTGGCCCCCACTGGGCCCCGTGCCTGCAAGGGAAGCTGGCACATGCCATGCCCTGGGACGGGAAGGATGCGGCCCAACCGAACAGACTGCGTCATCAGGCAGCAAGGTGTGGCTTCTGGACAGCGGCCACCAGACAAAAGGGGCCCAGTCCCTGTTTTCTTTTTTGTGGAGATGATGGCAATGAGCCTGACCATGAACAAACCTACCTGGGACACAGCAGGCAGGCAAGAGTGTGCCTCCTCCAGAACCCTGAACGTGGTAAACTAAGGTTAGTGGCTCGATGAAAATTCCAAGTCCCTGTGGACACTGTCATGGAAGAGACCCACAGTTCTTAACCCTCACATGCATCACATACTGCAGGGAGCTTGAACCACCTGCTGAGGTTCCGATCAATGGGCCTGGGGTGCAGCGCAGGCCTCCTCCTCTCCACAGCCTCCACAGGTGCAGTCGCGTTTTTGATGTGTCAACTGTGGCTACTAGCGCCGGGTATTCAATCAAACACTGACCCGGGGGTTGCTCTGAAGGTGTTCTGTAGAAGTGACTCAAGCCTGTGATCCGCTGACTGTAAGGAAAGAGATGATGCAGATGAGCCTGATTCACTCTGTAAGAGCAGAGCTGAGGATTCTGTGATGAAAAAGAAACTCTGCCATGGCCAGCAGCTTCAGCCCGTGTCTGAGAACTCCAGCCTGCCCTTCCAGATGGCCTAGCCCTCCACCAGCCAGCCCCAAATGCAATAAACCAACTCTGGGCAACAAACTTCTAAATATATATCTGCCACTGGCTGTTTCTCCAGTGAAGCCCTGGTTGATAACACCACAAAATTTTAATGGGCACCCTTGGCTGAAAACTGGGAAATCATTCAGGATAGCGGTTATGCCGAAGGGCAGCAGAAACAGTAACCCGAGGGTAGCTCTCATCCCCTCCGCCTGGGGTCTCTGTGACAGCAGTTCCTGCGGCTGTGAAACAGGGACCACAGCGTCTGCCCAGGCACCTTGCGAAGATGCGCTCGTGTACAAGAGCTCAGCGGCGCGGGACCGGGGCCCACCGTGCTCGGGCTCTTCTGGCCTCGAGCAAGAAAACGCCATCCAAACAGAAAATGAACCTGGCGTTCACCTCTCGGCTTGGAGTGGAAAGTTTAGGACTCTGTTCAGTCTCCTAAATATCCTCCCCCTACACACACGCCCTGTCTTCTACAGCAGCCAGGAGGACATCAGAGCACGCACAGGGACAGCCAGTGGCACAGGACCTGAGCTGGGTCACGCAGCGGTGGTAAACAAGAAACAAGGCACGGAGCTGGGCAGCGAGGAGCTCCAGTGTTTAAAGCTACGGACACGGGGAGAGTGGTGGAAAGCCTGCCCTGCCTTCCGCTAGCGCAGTCCCTTTTGGGGACTGGAGTCACCCAGGTTCTCCTCCGCGGCTGCGCAGTACGCACAATCCGCCCCCACCCCCACTGCGGTCCGGCAGACCAGTGCCCTCTGGTGGCCGCGTGCTACCGTACCTACTCCCGGAGCAAGAGCTGGTGCTGAAAAGAGCTCTGAGACCTTGGGGTTTACGGATGCTTTCTGAGCCACCCGTGCGCACGCACTCCAGGCCTCTGATGGACAGAGGGACCTGACGCTTCACCTGTTTACTTAGCTGCTAGCCATCTGTGCACGACTTCAGCCGCTCCTGTCACTTCTGGGTCTTTGGCCCCTCACCTACAGGACAGGAGGGTTCAAATAGGTTCTGTCTAATTTTAACACCTAGGACGTGGGATGGAAGTCCGGGGTTCTGTAACCTTCAAAGCTTTGGTAGAGGAAGGGGAGGCAGCCGAGGGTACCGGAGCCAGTAACTGTCACGGGGCCGGGTGCAGGGAGGTCTGCTTTGGATTTGGCGATCAGAACATGCATCCCCCACCTTTGGGTGCAACAGGGAAGCAGGGGCTCTACAGGGCATATTTAGGAAGAAGAGACAGGGGAGGAAATGTTCTCCATACAGTATTGGCTGGGAAAGCAGGAGAGAAAGTGAGGGTTGCTAAGATGAGGGAGATGGGTTGAAAGAGAAGTTTTAAGGGAAGGAATGGTCTCCACTGGCCTCGTTGACAGATTTTTCTCCGTGGGTAAAATGAACAAATGACTTTAGCTCACGAGCAGGGGAAGGAAAATTCCGGAAGAGCCTGTGGGCTTAGTGCAATAGTCTTCAGCCTGGGATCCTTTCCAGAGCACGGCACCTCAGGCAGCTTGGGTAAGGAAATCTGTTTCTAGGGCAGGGTAGCCCTAGACTTGGTCTGCCCACTTGTCCTGTCAATGCACCTTTCCATTTCTTTGCCCCTAAATGCTCCTTTCCTCTCATTTGTAATGGAAAAAAAAAAAAAAAAAAGCAGCTCTCTTAACAGGTTATAAACTCGGCAGGTAATAAAAATTCCTGGGGCTCTGGCCAGGCAGGCAAACTGGAAATTGGTGTTGTGAGATCTTCTGGGATCAAGGAACATATACAGCGCCCTGCCCACCTTCCATCTTAGGTGGGACATTTCCAGCTTAAAGTTTTAGAACTGATTATTTATCAAAAATGACAACATAGCTGTACATCACTATGTTGTTGATGATGGTGAGCATAACAAAAGGAAGATCTCTGCAGAGAATTTAACCACGGGAAATGTAGTTTCGCTTTACAGACACGTTTACTATAGAAAATATAGGATGATCAAAAAGACACACATAAAATTATTGGATCAGGATAACAATCTGCGAAGGAAGGAAAATTAACATAGGGCTTCAAGGCCAGAAGGGAGCAGAGTTTTTAAATTGCTTGTTCTTGTGTGCATTCAGTGGCACCTGGAAGGTAACAATAGCTATGGTGTTTATTTTCTAGTGGATATAGATTGTAAAGTAACGGTGATTTTATTCTAAAATGCAACATAGTTGTATGGAAATGTAGTCTTGCAATTACTCAAACTTCTGGTTAAGAACTTGTAGAGGGCAACTTTAACATATGTAAGAGAGTTCTTCATGTTTGAATGTTATTTTAGGGGTATATGAGCAAAAATGCCTGGTGGCCATTGGCATATCAGATGAGAGAGGAAGGCAGAGGGTCCCTTGTTTGTGGGGCTTCATGGACTCCTCAGGCATCACCAGGGGCAGCTCTACGGGCACCAGTTGGCACCAGCCCTCTTACATGCTTGACTTTCAGCTCAAGAGCTTGATTTCAAGGGAAGGAACCTGAGTGGCCTGGGTTGTGTTGGGTTGTGCTCAGAGGCAGAGGAGGGACACCACATCTGAAAGTTGTGCCAGGATCACTTGAAATATAGAGGGTGCAGTTTCCTGAAGGAATGCAAACAGCACTGGCCCACTGCAGACAAGCTCCAGGGGAAGCTACCAAGAAGTGAGAGGATAAACGACGGCTGGGGCATCCCAAAACAGGAGCCTGAGTTTAAGGAGAAGAATTAGACAGAGTGACCTTTTCATGTGTGGCAGGAACTAGGAGGGAAAAGTAGATGAAGATGCTGCAGAGTGTACAAGTGGGCTGAAAGATCCAAAAAGGAGGTCCAATGCATGGACCACCTGCTCAGGGTGAAGGGTAGGCTTGTAGGTTATATCTTCTCATTTATTGTCTTCTGCTTTTCAGGACTCTGTGTTAACAGTCTAATATTCTTGGCACATGACATAATCCATAACATAATACTACAGGCAGGGTGGTTTATAAAAAAAGAGATTTCTTCCTTACAGTTCTGAAGGCTGGCAAGTCTAAGATTGAGGGGCTGTGTCTGATGAGGATCTTTTTGCCACATCATAATAGAAGGCATCAAATAGCAAGATAAAGCAAGTGTGTCAGCTCCCTTTGTCCTTGTAAAGCCATTAACACCATTGTGTCCCTAGCCTGCATGATTTTATTTAATCCTAACTAGTCCCCCAAAGTTGTGTCTCCACATATGATCAATACATAAATTTGAAGATTAAGTTCCCGATGCATGACCTTTGGGAGTACATTCAAGCCATAGCATCAAGTAAAAGTTAAATTCTCTTTTCAGAGTGGTCTCTGAAGGAGTGCTGTTGGAGGAGCTCTGTATGAGGAACTGGAACATTTCCAAGTCATGGCACCCATGGTCCCTGGTGGTGACCCAGACCTACACACCTGAATGAGCTTCCATCCGCTCACAAGCACCTGCACATGCACCTGGACTGTGAAGTGATAGGTAGTTTGCCATGAGCGAGGCTCCTCATAGCCAAGGGTAAAGAAAGTCACAATTGTAATGGCTCCAAAATGAGCTGTATGGTTAAAAAATTATTACCAGATGATTATGTCCTCTCTCATACTTTCCCTAATCAAATGTATATTTTCCAGAATGCAACACAGGCCTCCATCTATGAAGGGAGATAGGAACACCAGGAATGTGGTCAAGGTTTCTTAGGAATGCTCAGAAAAATGTCTCTTCTTTAAATTGAACTATTAAAACATATGAGTCAGCACAAGACAAACTTAAATTGAGGTTTATGGTAGGCTCTTAACACCTGAGGCCAACCTTCATTCTAAGACATAAAATATTCCTATTTGCAAAATGGGTTGGGGATGTGGGGATGAAGACAGTGATGAAACCTACCAAATCATTCCCTTTAATGACATCCACCAGTGGGCTTAAAATATTCTATCAAAATTTAGAACACACATAACAGCTATTCCACATACATACACTTAAGGATATTTATAAGCTTTTTTATAACAGCAAAAGTTATGTGTTCATTGAGTCAGACAAATTACTTGCATAATAGATTATTATCCAGCCATTAAGAGAATGGAGGGAAGTTAACATGGAAAAGTTTCCAATATTTTAATTTATAAAATCAGGTGAGGACATATTAAGGATATGCTTTCTCATATGCTTCTGTATCAAAAAATACATATGTGATTAGATTTGTAAATACATATTAACATTTCTAAGAACCTACATAAATGCTATTATGATAGCTTCCAGTAGAGAAAGGAACAAGGTAGTTTGCAAAAAGGTGGGGTTTTTTGTTTTGTCCCAAATGAATATATTATCTATTGATACTTTTATAATAACCCCCCTCAATAAAAATGTGTCTTTCGGGGCTGGGGATGTAGCTCAGTGGTAAAGCACTTGCCTAGCAAGCACAAGGACCTAGATTTGATCCCTGGAACAACCCAAAGTCTTTGTGTCACTTGTGTACATATTAACAGTGAAAATCCATTTCTGTCAAGTTGACTAATTTCTGGAAATCCTAACCTGCAGTTTTTCTCTGTCTTAGTAGAACACTTGGCTTGGGCAAACCAACCACGCAAGTGGCCTCAGATTCATTTGAAAATGATGGCTTCGAGAAGAGATGACTTCTGCAAATCTTTCTTGTCTGAGGTGCTGTGATTATATGACTCAATGATACATATTTGGAAAAAAAATGCAACAAACTGAGGAGGAGAATCTGGATGTTTGTCAGATGGTGTGTTTTGTTGAGTGGCTAACACAACTATATACAACCACAGTGTCACAGTGTATTTCATTTCTTAACAACACACCTTACTTTCCCATTCTTTTATACTCCCACATCTTTGAAGTACCTGAGGAACAAACAAAGCAGATTCAACTGAAGAAATTTATTTACTTTTTTTCTAGGTACATAGATGACATAATTATAGACAAATTTTGATACATAGGAAAACCCTTCTGTCCACCTTTCTTTTTGCTAAATGAATCATCACAATATTTTTTACAGTTTTTAAAACAATACACAGCTTTCTTGGGCTGAAGCAATTGCAAGAACATATTGGTACTGGTATATTACAGCTACTTACAATGTTTAAGAACAGCAATGGAGAAAAATAAGTTATTTAAATATTGATTTCATATACAGAAAGTGCAATGTTGTTAGTTGTTATATAACTTGCTTGACAGTATTCTCAATTTAAAATCAAGATACCTTGGACTCAGACGATTATATTTTTTTCTGAACATAATATAGTACGCACATGCAGGAGTGACTTGGTGAACTGACCTCTCTCACTGCAGTTATGAAAGCAAACTTTGCTATGTCAAAGAGTGATTTCTACTAGACAAATCATTTCCAATTTCAACCACACCTGGGGTCAGGACAGAGAAAAGCGCCTCTGAGTAAGGCAAGGCTGTGAAAAGCTATTTGCTTTATTTGGGAATCTAAGTAGTAGTTGGGACTGGCTGCATTTCCTTCCAGACAGCTGTGACGCTACAAATTACACACAACGACATGTAAACCTACCTGAGCCAAACTGCTTTTCCAGGTTTCTTTTGTGCTTTCCAAAGACATTAATTTTTATCATTACTCAAATGCTGTACCAAACGCAACTGATAAAAACTAGATATTGCTAAAACTTACCACCTTCAACATCCACAGGCAGCCCCAAACCACCTCAATCAACTGTCACACGTTCAGGCTTTTCTCAGATCAAATTAAAAATTTAAAACAAAAGAAGATCAGACACTAGAGATAGTTTAGAAAAAAATTTAAAAGAAAGTAAAAACAACCAAGCCCTCTCAAATCAGACGTTCGTGCTAAAAATTATTTGTGGTCCCTGAATTTAATTTTCCATGCAAAGGCAATGATTTCCAAGAGTGATAAAAATATGGTTTGACATTTTCAACATCTCTGGTGCTAGTTTTACTGAAACAAAAGCTCTAGGCTGAGAACAAATTAAAACTGGAAAACTCCCATGCGATTTCTCCTCCTCCTTTGTTGCCTCTAACTTGACCTTCATGCGGTCTTCTGGCTCAGCTGAAATGAGCAGCAAACTCTGTCCGGAAGCCAAGCCAAAGTATTCCAAAAGCAAGAAGAGAAGCCTGTTTTATGTCCTCCACCTCCACCACAAATGACAGCTAGTGAGTGCTGTAGCTAGCCCGAGGACCTGCAGCCCTACCACCTTCCAAATGGGCTATGGCCACAACCTAAGCGTACAAATATTGCTGGAACTTTTTAAGAATTCCACAGAAATTCGGTGGCTTTGCCTTTTTATTCAGCATTGCCACAATTTCTTCACATGGCATCTTAGAGAAGGTAAAATTCATGGAAGAAACATATAACTTTTTAAAAATGCACACCAATGCATGAAAAAAATACATCACCTGAGAATGTCCTTTTCCTCAGAGACATGAATCTAGATATATAAAGCATGTAAAGATGGCTTTATAATTAATGAAACCACTTCTCCCACTTCCCTGAGGGAAATCATTTAATACTAGATGAAACATTAGAGAACTTTTGATCAAGGTCTTATGTTCAAAGTGTTTCTATTGTAAATGATCATATTTGATGCTTCAAATAGTGCTCATGATTAAGAATGTGAAGGAAAAATCATTTTGTAAGGAATGGAAACCTTAATATTGTCTAAATTTGCTATGTGCTAGAAAATGAGACATGAGACTAAAACAGGATATGATATGCTGAAATCAGTTGGAAAATAATTGAAAATATGCAATATTCAACACATGGCTAGCGTGGTGTTGGCTCCCTAACAAATCTGTTTGAACAAAAAGAATTATCTAAATAAGAAAAAAGGATAACAATATCTTAATTATACAACTAAAAAAAACCAAAAACAACAAAATTATACTATTTCCCTTTTTTGAAACAGCTTTCTGAAATATTTAACCCTACACTGGCTTTCTGCAAGCGCCACCTCTTAGCAGATGGCTGAATTTTGCAATGGACATGGTCAGGATTCCAAGTCAATACTGCTATAGTGACCAATGTGGTACAATACTGAACTGATTAAAATGAAAGGCAGTTACTACACTCCCACACCCACACCCACACAGATATCTTTGTCAATTTCAGATAACTTTTTACTAGGCTGCAGTTAGTTCAAACACTGAAAGCCAACATGAAATGCGTGCCTGACAGTCACCCCTACAAAACAAGCCATGTTAGGATGAGACAATTAGAAAAGCCAATTTTTGCTGAAAACATCCCAGACATGTCACATGGCAGTCTTAGGCTGAAGATCTGGAACTAGGGTTACAGGGTTGTGGACACTAGTTACAGATAACTGCTTGAAAGCTGATATTAAGGCAAATAAAAGCTGATTGCTAGAAAGCAATTATTTAAAAGTCTCTTGTTTACCTAAAGGAGAATAGGACTTTGCTTTTCCTGGTGCAGACAGATGTTCTAACTTCTGAGGAAGCGAGCATAGTCTATAGTATATAATAATTCCCGAGTCTGTTACTTTGGCCTAGCTAAGCCTGTCTGGCTCAGGCATGATGCAGGGTGACCAACACGGGAGCAAGGGCACAACCAGAAACAAGGCGCTCTGCTCTCTCCTCTCATACCCTCTGGGTGCCTTTCTTCTGGACCCGGTCAGTCTGCCCATGATGAAGGAATTGCATCAGCTTCACGAGCACAGGGAAAGGCTGGCTCTGGTCGGGGGGTCCATGTTGGGCCCGGCTACATGGCCTCGGGGCTGGGTGGCAGTTTGAAGAGTCTGGCTGCGGACACGAGCTTCCTGATGTGTCGCTCCTCTGTGATGCCGGCCTCTTGAAGGCAAGTGTGCGACAGAGAAGGCACTTGGCTCAGTGTGCTGAACCCTGCGTCGGAGAGGGTGCTGGTGTACATGGGCAGGCCGATGGAGATGAGCCAGTCTGACACGGACGTGATGCATCCAGGAGCGAGGGGCTTCCTGCAGATTTCGGTGAGCCCACCACTTGGGATCTGGATAAACACAGAAAGCAGAATCTAAAGAGTCTACCTGTGCTGCCGGAGCGCCACTTATGAGCGTGCGCCTACAAGAACAGGACTGAGACACAAGTGCTGGATTATAATCAGGAGGGACAATGCTGCGACGCTCAAAAATCAAGACTAGAATCAGGAGTTCTTCTCAAAAATGAAGCAAACTCTGAGGTGTTCTAGCAGGCACCGAGAATTAGAGCAATAATTCCATGGTCCAATTCCATGCTCCAAAGTGCAAGCATTTTTATTTTTATTTATTTATTGATTGATTTGTTTTTCTCCGGTACCGGGAACCGAACTCACGACCTTGCGCTTGCCAGGCAGGCGATCTGCCGCTGAGCTAAATCCCCAGCCCAGTGCAAGCATTTTTATATCCGGCTATTTTGTCTCACTATGCTGTTTGTCCATAAGAGATCCCTAAGGATCTGCACAGACAAACCTGTGTGATAGTGTGAGAAGGGATATTCAGTGGCTGGGCTTTTATAAAGTAGATTTTTCTATTGTATTTTGATCTTCAGTAACAACCAGAATGTTCAGTATTTAATCAGTATAGTTATAAAGAATCTGAACTACAATAATATCAAGTATTGGCTAAGACAGGGAAGTGGATATTTAAATTTGACCACCGGAAGCCAGGCACAGTGGCACACGCTCTGGCACCCTGGGAGGCTGAGACCGGAGGAGGGAAATTCAAGCCTAGCCTGGGAAACTTAAAGACTTAGCCAGACCTTGTCTCTAAATTAAAAACTCGAAACAGGGCTGGGAATGTAGCTCAGTGCAGAAGTCCTGGGTGCATGAAAAAGTTTTTTTGACTACTGGGTAACACCTTTCAAGAAGGTGATTATGTAACGTGTGAAAATTCCTGCAATTTTGTGCAGCATTGATGAGATGAAAACTTTTCGAAGTATACGTCCTCAGAAGTGACTATGGAAGTACACAATGATTTATTAACAAAGATATCCCTTGCTATATTATACAAAAATGTTTCAACAGTGTGGGATTGGCTGGGCTGGGGATGTGGCTCAGTGGTAGAGCTCTCGCCTTGCATGCACAAGGCCCTGGGTTCGATCCCTAGCACCATACACACATACACACAAGAAACAAACAATGTGGGCTTGGCTAAACTATAGAATATCTACCTACTGGAACAGTGAGAAATTGATAATAGAAAGGAACTCCTGATCTGACAGCTAAAACAACCAAGTTTCCAAACTGTGTTTACTATTATACATGTACACTGAAATGGCTACGCTTTTGCACACTGTGAAGTAAAAATCGTATATACTGAGGGTATATTACTACACATGAAGACAGTATAGAGTAGCTAAATCAAGTTATTTAACATATGCATTACCCACCTATGTTTATTTATGGTGAGAATAGTTAAAATCTACTGCCCTGGCTATTTTCAAGTATTCATTATATTATTATTAACCAATCTGACACAGATGTGATGCATGATCATATAGTGTAGCAGATAGTGTAGCAGATCCCTTGAACTTACTCTGCCTGTCTGAAAACATGTGGCCCTTAGAACTTTTTTAGAGGTTTTCGTGGTACTAGAATTGTGTTTGCATTTCCTTCTAAAATTGTATTTTAAAAAAGCATCTAGGTGCTAAGGGTGTAACTGAGAAAGCTTGCTGAGATGCAAGAGGCCCTGGGCTCAATCCCCAGCACCACAACATGACCCAAATTCAGACAACTCTAGGCTCATCACATGCTGCTTTCTCTCCAGGCATCTCTCCCTTCCAGGGCCACAAGCAGCCCCTGCCTAGCGAGCACCTGGCAGCTGCTCGCCACCAGCACTGTCACTAAACGCACCACAAAAAACTGAAGTGAGGGGCACCCGAAATGCAGGCTGCTCACCGCCATTCGGTGCTGCTTCCGAAGCAGCTTCACCCGGATCTGGTCCATGTTGGTGGCAATGTCCTTCTCAGGCTGGTCTAGGTCCTCTGCATATCTCTGCACCAGGGCTTCAGGGATCCCACAGCGGCCGTGCTGTGGGGAGAAAAAGACATGAGGTGTAAAGGTAGCATGGATTTTTTTTTCCTTTTTCTAAGATATGCTAAATATAAGATTGGGTAAGACATTTAGCTATAATAAAATAATGCCAGGATTTTTGAGATGAGTATATATTCTTTATGACCAGGATGGATGCTTTCAAGGGAATACATTTATGTCCTTATGTTCCAAATACTGAAGAGGTCTAGGATAACTTCTGAAATGTACTGAAGGCAGAAAATGACCATCCTGCATTGTTTAGGTAATGCCTACATCTCATTCAACCTGACCATTTTGCAAAACCCAATTCATCTGCTGTTGTTGACGCTACTTTCCTAAACTTCAGGACGAACTTCTACTCTACAGATATTCCACTGTTTGCCCTTTGTGAGACGACATCAGTGGGCCACATCTTAGAACTCTCCCTACTTTCACTTCAAAGTGCCTTACTCATGAAATATCAAGGAGATGGAAGCAAAGAAGGGAGGAATGTGACCACCAGCACTCATGCTCATAAGAATTTTGTAACAAGGACTTCCAGGAATGCATTATAATGGCACATGTAGTCCCAACCAGCTCTGTTATTGCTGATTTGTCTTCAAAGTCACTTTGGTACTGGTAGGTCTTTTTTATCTTTTTCATCAAATGAGAAATGATTCTTCACTATAGATCTAAATGTTTTTCATACAATGGGAGTTTTTATATTATCACTTCCTCCTTATTATCTAGAAATCACTGTACAATATAACTACTGTATTACATCTGAACAGGGTCCTGCAATTTTCAAAGTATGACCCCTCTTCTTGTATTTGCTCCCAGCCATCCACCTGAGGTACTTTACAGAGGTCACACTGAAGCCAGCTGACCTACAGGGAGTTGCAGTGGGGAGGCAGTCATGCTTCAACACACATGTCAGGTCAGACATGGATACTTGGACTTGGGTTTCTCTTGCCCACTAACCCATCCCTTTCAGGAACTAGTTCTGGTTCTGATTACTCTCTCTGCAAGGTACAGCTGCCAAAAATTAAAAACAAATGAGCAAGAGCATAAGAAAACTGTGAGGCTGCATTCCCATGTGACCTGGGACTGTGGTCTTTGGTCACCAGGGGGCTGAGTGCCGGACAGGCAGAAGCCACTGGCAGTGGGTCACCACACTTCCAGAACAGCCTGTTCCAGGGCCACCTCCAGGGCAGCTTTGTGGGGGCTTCATGTTCCCTGGATGCCTGACAGGCAAAAGCAAAGGATCATGGGGTTGGGGAGCCCCATGCCTCTGCTACCTTATCAGAGTACGGCTCTTCTGTGAGGTCAATGCCTTCGGCAAGTAGCTTGGTCTCGGTGAGCAGTTCCAGGTCGACCCCCCGGTTGCAGGACACCTTCCTGCTCAGCGCCGGGCCCAGCTTCACACCATGCTCCTGCAGGCTGGCACTCTCGGGCAGCTCCGAGAGCCACGGCGGAGGCCTGCTACATGACGGGCTGCCAGGCTCCTGCCCCGAGGGAGACCTGGACACCTGTGCTGAGGGACCATCAATAGGGCTGGCCTTCTTCACTGGCAAACATGGAGCATCTGGGCTGGTGAGGGTCCCTGCAGGGCCCACAGGAACAAGGTGGAGCCCATTGGCAAGGCGTTCTCTGCTCTTTTTGGCAGGAACAGGTGGAGGCTGTGAAGAGTGTTTTGGCTGTGTCCTTGCCTCAGGGACCCTCTGTTCTGTATCTACTCCTTCTTTTATGCCTGGGGGATGGTGGGTTCCTTCAAAATCATGTCCTTTCCTGTGACCCTCAAGAGACGTCCTTGTTAAGCTGTGCCTGACTCCAGGAAGCTGAGTCTCATAGTTTCTGGGCAAACACTGAGGAGGTGAAGTGCCACAGGAAGAGGCTGCGGGGGGGCCTTCAGCTTTCCAGGGCGTCATCTTCTGAGAGTCAGGACATCTCTGGCTTTGGGTCAGTAGGGAGGCATTGTTGGCAGCAGAATCTCGCCCTGGAGGTTGGACCTTTGCAGTGGGGGCGGACGTCTTCTGGGGCACTTCCGGTACAACCTGAGGAGAGGCGTCTGTCCCCTCAGTAGGCACATCTTTTCCAGCATCAGGCTGTCCCTGGAGGTCATCCAGGGAGTGGGATCGGGGCCATGCCTTCACAGTCTGGGGGCCCTCCAGGGTCTCACAGCTCCGACAGATGGAAACCGGGAGGCTTCTTCGGTCTTTACTCACACCAGTCACACGAGGTGGGTCGCAGTGCTTGGAGGTGACCGGGGCACCACCAAGGCCCAGCCTGATCTCCTCTCCCTGCTTCCGAGCATCCACTGACTTTGTTAAAGGCAAGGTCGGGTAGGTGCCCAGCTGATTCCTGTGGAAAGGCTTCAAGCTGGACTCAGTTGATGACTTGGCAGGTAAGAGGCCAGTTTTCTGAGTCTTGCCTATGAGACAAGGGAATATTTTACAATCACACTTTAAAGCAAATCAAATTGACGCATGAAAGTGTATGAACATAATGACCATCTTCAATGTCCACAACCCGTTCTGAACTGCACTTTTATTTTTAGGAAGAATTCTTAGTCTTACTAAAGGACCTATGGAGAAATGAAATTATAATTGGATTATGCTACATTAGGCATTAAGAGACTTAATGTCTTTTCCTACTTGCAAGCAATGTAGAAGATGGTCAGTCATCCAAACCCTATTTGGAAACCACACAGATGGAATGTTTGTTTGGTTACTACAATTTCCCAAGGTCATGGCTGAAATGGAGAGGAGCACTGGTTCCTCTCAAGAGCTTCTATAAATGATGCTTCAAAGGAGTGATTAATGAATACTCAAAATCACACCTTCTTCCAAGCTGCTCCCCTGTAATAAATTTACTGAGAACCAACCAGACAATTTTGATATAGACCAGTAAACAAACTGAAGTGAGTGGCTTTGTCAGGAGCCACCTATAAAATGCTTCTATGGTTCTACGTCCCAGCAAAGCAAAGCCCTGGCTAAAATGAACTGTCCGCCTGATAAGTGAAGTCACCAACCAGGCACATGACTTATTTATCTGATAACTGTTGACTGGTATTAACTGCTACTGCTGCTCAATAAGCTTTACTGAGAACATGCTCTCTTATGGGACAGGCACTGTACTAGGGGAACACACATTAATTAACTGTCCCCGGTTTCACCTTCTGTTAATAACATGTTTGTTGTGGTCTTTGACATTGACAAATGCCAGATGTGAATGCCCCAGGAAATGAAACATTTGAGTGAAGTGATCCCATTACGTGAGGCTTACAGAAAAAGACTAAACCTACATTAGGTTTGGAAGGTATAAAGAAATGGCTGGCTCTAATCTCTAGAAAGCACCTATGTTGTTAAAAGTAAGGTTTTCTTCCTGATTTATTGCTTAGTTAAACATTTTTACCTACATGCCCAATTATTCAGTCTTGCCCCTTCAGTATATAAAGCAGCAAGAGAAATCAGGCCATAGACTGATTTGACTGGGAGGAGAGAGAAATGTTGGGTGGTGCCCATCCAAAGAAGGAAATGGGTACTTTGGAATAAAGGAGGGGCATTCTTTGATAAAATCTCTGTGTGTGCTGCACAGATGAAAGAAAAAGACAGAGAGAAAGAAGTCCTGAGGCCATGCTATTATAGAGCTTTCACCATTATTACCAGGGCAAAATCAGATTCTGCAATTTACGGACTTCTACCAAACTCACTCTAATTCCAAAGTGAAAATCTGCAATGTGTCACATCAAGCATAAGGCAGACCCTGAGACTGAGGTATAAGAACAGTGGCATCTAAAACTGACTTCATATTAGCGATTCCATCCTTTCCGGTAGGGCAAAAATCAACTTGTGAAATATTTTACATTCAGCACAGGACAGACCTGGTCAAATGACATTTGTCCTCCTTATGAACAGTAACTTGAGACCTCAAACACTGCCCATCTGTATGCTCCACACTAATACGCACCAGCATGCAGGCATTTATTCACAGGTTATTATTTTGTTGCTACATGGAGATCAGTAGCCTAGTGTTAGTACTGAATACACTGGCCATACTCCCATTTTTTCCCCAGAAAAGGGAAACACCTCTTCAGAAAACATACCACATTAAAGTTTAAAAATTGGTTGAAAGAGCAAATTCTTAAAACTTCTTTATTGTAAATTGTAGGAATACAGTGCAAACAGAATTGTGGAATGAATTCTGCTACCAGAATCACGGAAAGAATTAAGTTCATGAATCAAGGTACCACACTGTATGACTTTCCTTTCCTTTACCTCTCCATATTGTCATTTTCACATTCTGCTTAAACTGGAAAGATCCCTGGATTTGCCTTGAATTCAAAACATGGTTCACCATCTTCTTTCATCTAGTTCTTCAGCAGGTGCATCTGAATTCTTTGGGCATTAAAAATTCTGCCTGTGTTATCTGTAGAATCCTTATCAATCCAGCACAGTTGGAATTAATTTTCTGAAAACTTTTGGCTATGGAAAGTGTATTAACAGAAAAGCCTTCTGGACCTACCTGAGGATTTGATGTTTACCGCAATTGAGGATGTACTGTGACCTTAGGTGGGATTTATGTTCCATCATGACCTAGGCTACCTGGGACTGAGCACCTCATTAAAGTGTGCACCCTGGGCACCTACTTGACTCCCGCGGTCCTGATTTTGTTGCCCTAAATGGCTTTCATGTTATTTTTTAAACCTTGATTCACAGTAAGAGACACATTTTACATTCATTATCCAACACACATACACACACGCACATCCCACTAAAAGATTCTAAGTAACACTAGCAATACTGATCCTTGCCTTATGGGATGCATACTGATATTTTCTACACTATTTCTTTCAGCAAACTCCTGTCCACGATCTACTAAATTTACTGCCTACCCTATGAATTGGGATCTACAGCTTAAGAAAGGTTGCTTTACTAGGTGCTAATGCTATGCTAACACACAGACACATAGACGGGATTCCAATGACAGCTAAAAACTCTCAGACCTGAGCACTTTTCCACAATGGCCTTCAAGTGCTCAACAGAGATATAGGTCAAGTGGCAGCACAAGCCCTTGGCTATTGTTTTTAAATCACAATGATGAGAATTTTGAGGTCACATCAAACTACAGAGCTCCCCTGCCCCGTAACATTTAGCCTGCCTGACCCACTTCTTCAGAAAATGCTGCTTCTATCTGAGGCAAAGAGGCTTTCTGGAATTCCTCATGGACTAGTTTCTGCCCATCAGGCCAGGAAAGCCGCAAACAAGGCAAGTAGCTTCCGTCTATCTTCTCCCAGCGAACCTGCTTCTGCCCTGAGCCTACAGCCAGGGCGTGTGAGACACGGCTGCTGTGTGGCCCTGACGGATGGGCTACCTGGTAAGGTGTTCACCTGCTGGACCTAACAGTTCCCAACACTCAAACGTGGGTTGTTACCGCATAAAGCAAAGGGCACAGGAGACACACAATTTAGGCTTTATAGTTGCGGGTATTTCAGACAGAATTTATTAACCTTACGCAGCAGCCAGGATGAATAAACACAGGGGCTAACTGGAGAGCAGTGTGAGAGGAGGCTGCAAATGGAAAGGTGATTACCTGGTTCATCATAGGAAAAACAATCTTTTGCATACAATTACGCTCTGAAATCAGAAACTGTTGAACTAACTAGGTTCCTGAGGGGCCGTGCCGCCATTACCATTTTCCAGGTTCTCGCTGCTCTCGTAGCAGCCCGAGTCTCTTGGGGAGCGTCCACTCAGGCCCTGGCTGTCCACCAACAGCTTCTCCTGGGACCCAGACTGGTCACTGTTACCTGGAGAAGGGGAACACACGGCACGGAATCACAGAGGAGCAGAAGCAGAGGTCCCCACACCGGACAGATCCCAACTGCTTCATCCAGGTACTGCCATCTATTTTTAAGCCTTAAACTTTTAAAAGAGAACAAATGATTGTACGGTAAATAAGATGAAAACAAACTTGTGAAATCAGGACATTTCAAGTAAAGTACTGATCACACGAGGATACAGTTGGATATAGTTGGAATACGTCGACACCTTTCAAGACAGCCAAACGGGGACTTGAGCCTGTGTGGAGAGGAGGAAGGTAGGGAAGGTGTTAGCAGCAGGATCAGCATCACAGACCCCTTGCAGTGAGGACACCAACAGTGAAGGGCAGAGTGAATAAATGCAGAAATGCCCTTCATGGATGGGTCAGGCCATGTCCTTTCCAGAGATCTGTAAAACATGTACTTCAAGTTATTTATGTTACCACCTCTCTAAATTTGGAAGCTTACATAAAAATATCCAATATCAAATTTTATTAGCATTTAAGAGCTTTCTGCTTTGGAGACAGGATTTCACTGTGCAGTCCAGGCTGGCTTAGAATAAAACTCGAGCTGGACTCAAACTCGCGATCCACCTGCCTCAGGCTTCCAAGTGCTGGGATTACAGGGATACTACCACACCTGGCCTCTAGGAGCATTCTTAGTCCTAGGTAACCTAGGCTGGGTCTTGTGTTACCTCAGCAAGTCAGGTTGGCCAGAAGAGGCAGAGACGCTCTGGCAAACCTCCTTTTGTTTCTGCTGTCTGGGTTGCCTAGAGTTTCCCTTCTTCTCTGCCTTCTCCTGCTGTCTTGGGCCTGCATTTCTATTTCTTGCACACAGACCTAAGAGTGAAAGCTCAGGAGATACTGCAGCTGTCAATCCTGGCATGTCCACCTCACCGGATTCATTAACACCTAGCAGGTTACACAGGGTGCATCTGGGTGGGTTACAGACGAATAACTTTGAGTACTACCCCCGGTCCCTGGCCCCTTTCTCTCCAGCGCTGTTTTCTTGCTCTGCTTCCCGGTCACCACGAACCAAGCAACTTTGCTCCATCAAGCCCTCTGGCCATGAGATCTCCACTTTGGAACCAGCCAATCATGGACTGCAACCAGGAGCAAATTAAACCTCTGCTTCTTCATGCTGCGGCTATTGGGCATAGCGTCTCAGTGAGCAGAAAGTGACTAATGCACACCATGACTTGGTAACTGAGCAGGAGATACACTTAAGGCAGATGACTGAGAGCTGACTATCCTCCTTTGGAGGAATCTTGTTAAAGAGAAGTGCCGTTATTTGTTAACTGGATCTCAATAAAATGGAGGGGAGAAAAAAATAAGCAAAGTCTCAGGTGTGTCTGCTGCGGGCATCTGCTCAGAGGAAACCTGGGGGAGAACGCTGTGGGCTTTGCCTCTCTCAGTCCCTGTGCGTGTCCTGTGAGGAGCACGTGGACCGTATGTGGAGCACAAGGGCCCCCTCAGAGCATCTTCACGCTGTCATGCGGACTAAGTATGTGGTCACATAAAACGGAAACCAACAAAACACTCTACATAAAATAGCCAGTTCCAACAAGTGGCCTTCATTTATTTTCCTTTCTCTTCGCCTCTCACCCTTCTGCCCCCAACCACATACACAAAGAAAAAACAACCCAATAAACCAGAAATATGATGCCTGTTCTCAGGTCATCAAAATAAACATGTGCGGAGGAAGAGGGCTGCCACGGTACACGTGTGCTATGGGTTCCTCGTGTCCTCTCGTGACTTTCTGTTTGTATTTCTCGCAGGGAAAGCTTCCGTAACACAGATCACTACTGCAGAGACCGTGGCAGAATAAGTTCTTCGATTAGAAACACTAATGAAGAGTGCTAATTGCTAAGTGACTGTTGACACATGGACACATTAGAAGCCCATGAACAAACACTGTCACCCCCACACCAAAAACTGGAACATTCTAGACTGATGCCCTCATCGTGTGGGGTGAGCCTGTGGCCTCACAGCAGCCTCTATTCCAGCCTAGGGTGTTATTTAGGAAAATGATACTTATGAAATGATGGCTTTGAGCTCCCTGCTACAACCCAGCGGGAGGAACTGGTGTTCACAATCTCTGGTGGCAACAGTTCAGCGCGTCACAGAAGCCAAAGCTGACTCTGGAGTGCAGACTGATGTGAGGGAAGCAGAAGCCATGGAAACGCAGGCTGAATCTGCATTTGGGGGACCTAGCCTCACCCGGCAGAGCAGGGCACCTGGATTGTTATGGAGAGGAAAAGGATCAATCCCTCCTCCCATCGCCTGAAAAACATAGTCCAACTCTTAGTCATGTGCATACAGCAAAGGCATTTCAAATGTAGTCCCTCTAAGTATCTGATAACTTAGAGGACCACAGTAGTTTTCTGTCAAACTAAATTTTGTTACATTAGAAAGACAGGGTCTTGTTAAGTTGCTAAACTGCCCAGGCTGGGCTCAAACTTGTAATCCTCCTGCCTCAGCCTCTGAGAATATTGGAATTACAGGTGTGAGCCACCATGTCTGGCCTTCTTAGTTAGCATTATGAGGAATAAAAATATCCTCCTTCATAATGTCCCTGGCACAAATATCAGGATGTAACTCTAGGACAAGGGGTCTGGGTCAACATGGTATGAGACACACTAGGCCCAGAGGCCTGCTCTATACTCAGGAGCTACCTGTAGTCGGTCCTCTGTTTGGGTGAGGGAGGAAATGTAGTGGATAGTGCGTGGAAGCCAGCCATTTTCCATGGTTGAGGAAGAGCAAATGGGCTATGTTATAGAGCAGATGTGGTTCAGGAAAACAGGTGAATATTAATTTATAGCAATACGGCTATACTGGGCACTGTCCCATGTCACTGACGCACAACATGGCCATAGACCCCAGGGTGTCTCTTGGGAGACATAAATACTAGCAACCTCGTCATAAAGCAATACTAAGTACACAGTTCCCTCCAAAGCTATCCCTGAAGGCTACCTGTTTACCCAGGCTCAGACATCTATTTCACAGTGTGTCCCTCTATGTTATCAGTGAATTTAGAGGGAATACGTTTTAAGCAGAAATGAATGAAACAGCACTAACGTGCTTGCCTCTAAGTCCCCTGGGTCTGATGTACTGTCAGATGCTCTGCCCCTCATAAAGTTAAAAATATCATCAACTAAAAATGCACTTAATATACCAAACCCGCTGAGTGCCCTAACTTACTAGCACAGGACAATGCAGAGTACAGCCTGTTCACCCTCCTGACTGATGAGCTGCAGCCTGCTGTCCCCGCCCACCTCATGAGACAGCACTGGAGCAGGCTGCATATTGTAGCCCAGGAAAAATTCAAAGTATGGTTTCTATTTCACTATGCTTTCACACCACCAGAAAGTCAAAAACTCCTAAGCTGGGGATCATCCGTAACGCGGACTCTTTTCCTTTACCATTAACCATTGTTTTGGTGTGTCTTTTAGCAACAGAAATGCTATTAGCTACTGATACCTCTGAAGCAAAGCACTTGAAAGAAAATGCATTTGAATTCGGTAACTGGAAAGGATACCACCTTCATGATGAACAATTTCAGGAATGTTTGTGATGTGAGATTAAAGAATAAAGAGCAAGATAAGACCGGGTTAATGGAGCGGTGGATAGGATCCATTCAACAGACTCCATAAAAGCTGTGCGCTCCCTGAATTCTGTGCGTATGCTGTAAAACTAAGCTATCATCTAGTTTCGTTTGGAATGCTTCTGCTCCACATACTCACTTCAGAGACATTTCCTGTTTCTTTAATGGAAACTGATTAACTTCAGCCTGTTCAATAAGGAAATAACTCATGATTTTGAGACATAATTGACCCTTAGCTGCACAGGAAACTCCCACTTTTGTGCCCAGAGACCCTAGTGACCTGCTGAAGCCTGCACATCCCAACAGCCCGTAGGTCCACTGGTTTCTTAAACAACAGCAGGTCATTCTCTCGGGCCACGTGATAGAGGATAATGACAGCGTTATCCTCTATCATCACCTAGTCACATGCCAGGAAAGCTGTCAGGGCTACAAAGCGTTGTTTCACTTCCATGTTAACAGGAACGTCTGCTCTTGGAATTTATATCCTTGAGCTATCTAGCATACGGTGGACCCTTGACTTAGGAACTCGATTCATTCCTGAGGGTTAGGTAACTCAAGTTTTCAATTGAAGGCTCAGGCTCCTCTACACTGCCTTCAGAATCTCTCTCCTGCACACAGCAGATCTCAGTGTCCTTAGAGAGACACTGGCCCAGGATTTCTCAATTGACCCCCTACAGGAAAGGATGTTGTGATGTCCCTTCCAGAACTCTTGAAGGGTTAAATCTGTATCTGAGACCATCTGGAAGCACAAGCAGCCAGCATTCAGGTCATAACTCAATGCTTCAGTCATAAGTTAAAACTAAAATTCCGGTCATCAGCCAAGTTGTTCCCATGTCAGGCTGATCGTAACTTGAGGGTCTACTATAGTATGAAACTGACTTTAGTTTTGGAAAGAGCAAGACAACGTGAGGGACTCCAAGGACATGAACACTTTACTCTTCTTGGTAGTTTATAGAGACCTGCTGCTGACCAAAGACTGTGGCTCATGTACCAGTGACCCTGAGTATGTGCAGGGACTTACTGTCATATTCCTGTAACAGCTCTACTGCCGTCAAGAGAACAGCTCTGTGCTCCGGGTCTCTGATATTTAGTTCGTCCAAGTCTTCCTCCTCCAGGAGCTTGAAGGTGTCCAAGTCTTCGTATCCATTGAACAAGAAAGTGGGCATGTGCTCCTGGGAGGTGCGGAAAGAGGACCAGTGGGAATCAGCAGCTCAGCCCTGTGATACAATGCCAACTACTAGCCTCAAACCTCTCAGCTCTTTTTGTCATTTCTATGCTAATCAAGATTATCATCATTTGTAATGCATTCTATGCCTTCCAGCCCCCCAGTTCAGCAGGCAGGCAGACTGTTTTACTAATCACAGGTTAAGAAGATGTACAGTACAGACTGTGATGGGTTCCATGTCATACCTGTGCCCTTGATATGGACTAAATTCCTTTACCACCTTATGGCCCAAAGGGAGAAGGCTCCTCCTTCATTTACAGAGGTACGAACATTCAACTAGGCGGGCCCCTGAAATATCTCAGGAACAAGAGGATTGAGCAAGAAACAGAATCCCCCACTGCAGACCCACATGCCAGATGCTGGGAGTCCTGGCGAGAGGAGGTGGGAAGGGAGACACCTCATTGGCTCTGTGGAGCTGACTGTGTGGAAGGCACTAGGTTTGTGTTTACGGCCTTTGTTACAGCAGATTTTGATCTAGGGCCTAGACGACCACCCACAGAGCAAGTCAAGGGCAACAGGAAAATACTGTGACTTCTTCCACAGGATGGCTACTCCCCTCACTACCGGGTCACACTCGTTAGATGACACAGATCAGCCCCTCGCCTGGCCTAAACCTGCCCTCCCCTTGCTAGTTCAGGAGCAGGAACAGGCAGTGAGGAAAAGTGTGAGAAGAGTAAGAAGGGACTGACTTTCAGGTTGATCCGGTCCAAGAGATCCTCCACGGATTTGGGCTGGGGAGGTCTCCCTTTCCTCCTCCTCCTGGTGGGGCGCTTGGGCTTCTCCTCTTCCTCATTTAGCACATCCACGTAGATGAACTTGAAGGTGCCGACCTTGTTGTTCAACAGGCCCATCCAGGTCCCCATGGGCGGTTTGCTGATGATGTCAATGATGTCTCCTTTCTGCGGCCCAGGGAACACAGATCTTTCCGTTAGGTGCACTTTGAAGCGCGAACAGTGAGTCACAGAGGGAAACACGGCAGAACTGGGGTCCCGCACATGACCTCCCTGAGCCATCAAGGCAGGACATGACAGGGAGTCTGGCAGAGGCTGAAGAGAGCACTTGGGACTGTGTTGGATCCCACATGGGCCCAGGTCACAGGCTGTCCTCCTTCCTTCCTTCCGGCTCCTCAAGGTCTGGGATGCTGTGCTGTCTCCCAGCCTGGCTCTCTAAATACTCTCTCATCACCCCAAGAGCTGCTGCTTCCCAGAGAAAGTACTCCCTATGACTCACAGGGTAGTGGCAACCCCTGCCCTGTGGTCACTTGCTCTGTGGGACTCCATCTTCAGGTCCCTCATAAACATCTCTGTTCACACACAGAAGGCAGTCATCCATTTGTGCATGGAGAACACATAGACACTGGGGTGTGGGACCACAGGAGTTCTAGAGGGAAGCTGGGGTGAGAGGACAGGGCCCAGGCGTGGGTCATGAGGGAGTAACACAAGCCCTTCTGTCCTGACCCCTGGGTCGTTCTCAGTTTTGTCTTTGCAATGAGACAGGGGATCAACAGCAGTGATCACAGCCCGGCATCCAACAGTACAGAGGAAAGAAAGAAAAGGGTCCAGGTGGGCTTCTCTGACCCCTGGAGAGACCCACCTTGAGCTTGAGCGAGTCTGTGTCATAGGGACTTGGGGTGAAGTCGGTGTGCACCCGCGCACGCCCACAGAAGGGGCCCCGGTAGGGCAGCTCCTCGTCGTCACCGTCTTCTGACTTGACGCTCTCCCTGTTGCTGGCAGAGGAGTCAGTGGTGCTGACTGTCTGACCACCTGTGCGGGAAACACGGGAAGGAGGAGGCTAAGTATGGATTTCCCACATGACAAAGCGGGAAGGGATGGAAGGTACTGCAGATTAGGAAAGGGAGGCCCAGCAACGGGAGCTGAGCCCCACTACCTTGGGTCAGAACCAGAAGAGGAAGCACGTCTGACTTCCCACTGACTGAGTTCCCAATCAAGGTCGCGATGGCATAGCACACTGTCCTCATGATCAAGGAATCCATGTGACATGGGGACTCCCTGATGAAGACACCATAGTACCGGACACCTGCCTCTTCCTTTAACATCCAGGACCTCTTATTGGTACAGGACACTAATGCTACCACATTTCACAGACCAGGAAACACCCTTTAGAAGGTCAAGGAACTTGCCCAAGGGTAAGAACTTGAGAGCAGTGGACTTAAACTTGATGCCTTCCCATTTACTATTTGGCCAATACCAACCACCCTTTGGGCCTAGGGCAGCTGAACCATACTTGTTACCAGTGATGTTTGTAATCAACCCTCCTTACCTTACCGGTCACCTTTATGCGCCTTTTCCCTTAGCTTATCTGCCCACTTTTCTACACCCTTCCTCTCAGATGCATTCCTTCTCTGTCCCAGCCCAAATCACCCACCCCTCTGTGCCACTGCTTGCATCTATTACCAAACGAGTCCGACTCGAGGTGCAGGTATTTTGCAGGTCTGGTTCCCTCTCACTGCACCCTGAGGAAACTTGGTCTCACCAATCACTGACTTGCCTCAATTTCAAGCTCAACACAGGTTTGATTTTCATTCCAAAGGAAATTACCTGCAATTACAAACTGGACTTACTCATTGAGCTCTGCCCACTCAGAGAGCTCCGAAGACTTTCCACAGAGCCTCCAGCTTTGAGCTTGGGTTTGTCCATGTGTTCAGAGTCAGGCTGGGCAGAGGCTGGGGAGCCCGGCATTCCATTGAGCCCTGAGTCCTGAAAGGGTTAAGAAATTAAGTCTCACAAGTACGCAGGTGTTGTTCTGCAATTCTCAGCAGTGTGGGTTTCAGCTCTATCCATCAAATTGACTTTCATAGTCATACTTGATTCTAAGTCCTTTTTTTTTTTTTTGAGATAGGATCTCGCTATGCAGTTCAGGCTGGCCTTGAGCTCACTTTGTAGCCCAGGCTGGTCTCGAACTCACAATGATCTTCCTGCCTCAGCATCCTAAGTGCTGGGATTACAGGCGTGTGCCACCATGCCCAGTTTGATTCTAAATCCTATATTCTTTTAATTAACCTACATCATTCCTTAATTTTAAAGCTATGGCCAGTTATTAAGCACTCAAAAATTGTTTTGCATGTTCAAATAGATATTTTTGAAATCTCTGGCAGAAAAAATCTACCATTTCAAATCAAATCTACCAAATCAAACATTTAGTTAGAGGCTTAGGCATAACTCACCAGCCCTGTATTGAGGCTGGACTTCGATGTAGGTCAAGTACAACCCACTACTAATGCTATATCCAAAGTACTATTAGAGAATATCTCATCTGCT
The DNA here is from genome assembly GCF_000276665.1 of Chinchilla lanigera. Lineage (NCBI taxonomy): Eukaryota > Metazoa > Chordata > Mammalia > Rodentia > Chinchillidae > Chinchilla > Chinchilla lanigera. Next base: position 12,570,382 of record NW_004955439.1, read on the forward strand.
TTCAAGGAAAACACTTACATTGAAAAAAAATAGTTTATTTCTTTAAAAAAACAAGTGGCCGTACTGTCACGTTTCTGTTTATATAAGTTATTGACACTGGCTAAATAATTACCAACTTAAGACCCAGATACATGGCAAAACTTGTTTCTCCGTCTATCACAAAGTTTCCCGATGGCACTCTATGGCTCTGCTTCCTTTACTTCTTTCCAATGTTGCTAGCAAAATGCCACAAAGTCCCTTCAGGTCAGGCTGCCGATGCGGTAACTGACTCGGCAGCACTCTGCACTGTGCGGCGGCCAAATGCGATCCGCCCAGCAGCTCCTCGCTTGTCCGCGTATGTACAGCACACTGCTTGGGTCAGCGGCGCCACAGAGATAAGACACCATCCCAGTGTGCAGCGGGGAGTGTCTGCCTGGCACCGCGCTCTCTGGTATGTGAGACTTTCCAGCGCTGAGGATGTGAATACAAGACCGTCTGAATAAAACCTGGTGTTTACATGGTGCCAAATCATCAGAAGGGATTTCATACAATTCCACTGGCTCTCAGATGTGTAAGGACAACTGCAGCGACAGGTTCTGATTTGACACTTGCTGCTTTACACAGAAGGCAAGTGAGTAAAGCACCTCGAGAACAAGAGCGAGAAACCAAGGTCACGTGATCACAGGAGTTCCTGGAGCTTTAAAGATGATTCCTGAATTGAGTTTCATTCTTCCTTTCTGAATCTCAAAGCAAATGAGCTTTCCAGTTAAAAACTCTTTTCTAATGCTTCTTGGAAAAGTGCATGTTTTGAAACACAGCAAAATTACATGTGCATCTTGGTTTTATATGCTCTCCAACGCTTTTCAAATTACTAATTTATTTACCATCCATTTATTGATTATCTACAAGAAAAGGTACCATTCTAGGTGCTGGGCATATACCAGAAGGAGAGAAGACAAAAATCCCTGTCAGAGAAATGCCTATTAAAACAACACTGAGACTCCACCTTACCCCAGAAAGAATGATGATCATCAAGAAATCAAATAATAACAAGAGCTGGCGAGGCTGCAGGGGAGAAGGGAACCCTTCTACATTGTTGATGAGAATGTAAACTAGTATAGCCACTAAGGAAAACAGTGTGGAGATTTCTTTAAAAATTTAAATTAGAAATTCCATTTAATCCAGTTATTCCTCTTCTAGGTATCTTCTTGAAAGTGTTAAACATACGATATTACAGTGATACATCGATACGCATGTTTATAGCAGCACAATTCATAATAGGTAAATCTTGGCACTCACCTATACATCCATCAACAAATGAATTGATAAGAAAATGCGGTACTTACGCAGAGTACGTCTCTGCCATAAAGAAAGATAAACTTGAGTCATTTGTAGGAAAATGGATGTACTTGGAGACCATAATGTTAAGTGAAATAAATCAGATGCACATGTTTAAATATCACATGGTTTCTCTCATACAAGAAACCCAAACTATAAATAAGGAGCAAAATAAAAGATAGATCATAAGATGTAGGGAGATAGATCTTTCTTGAAAGGGAAGGGGATCAAGAGGTAGAGTGAGGGTACAGGGGAAGGAAAAGGGATGAAAAAGAAATTAAAATGCATTATGTGCACGGACCAACTCCCACACCAGCAATGTGAACATTATGTGCTGCAAACATGTACAAGGGGAGGGCAACAAGACTGCTATGTGGTAGTAAAATAACAAGAAACTGCTAAAAATGACATTAAAATTCTATGCTCACAATCCATACAGCAGAAAACCTGTAAGAACATAAGCTTATAAGGGCTCAAGAAAATGAAGTGCTTTGACTTGGTGGTGCTACTTTCACTGACAGACTGCATAGTGTGTTTCATTGCTGGGTAGAAACAGAATCACAGTTACTCCCACACTCATAGGACAAGGAAGGAAAAATGAGAAAGGGGAAGAGCCACGGAGAAGACACACTGAAGACAGCCCAGGCTTTCCCTTTGGTCTGAGAAGCCGGGGATTTGGGCCTGAGCACTGGGCATTCCGGACCAGCATGCTTTGCGGTGGGGCCATATATGCATGCTACTACGTTTGCAGCATTGCTAGCTAGATTCCAGGAGTGCCCACCTTACTCTGCCCAGTCCAGTGTGACCTTCGAAAATATCCCCAGATATTGGCTAGTGGTGGAGGGGAGCAAATAGCTCCCAATCTTACAGCGATAACCTCTGTCATGAACACGCGTGCTCTATGTCTGAACCCAAGTGCAGGTGGCTGGCTAGGAGGGGTTCAGAGAAACTTCCACAGTAAGAGGCTTGGTGTTTAGCTCACTGTGCCCACCAGGGGGCAGGAGCAGAGCAAAAATGTCTGCTTTTCCTGCTCCTTTCACTGTACTGTTTGGTGGATGAACCAGCGTCCCCACATACTTTATGCAGTCAGCCAGCTCACACACACATATTTTAAACAGGACGCAAAATCAGTAGCATAAGGGTGCCAGAGAAGAGGGCTTTGAAATCCAATGGTCAAAATTACGTAAAGGCCCAATTCTCCAAGTGTTTTTGTTCTTTCCACCAATTCCATTAAGACAGAAACAGGTAATGTAGCCAACAATAATTTTTTTTAATAGAATGGGGTGGGGCTCAATTCTGTGTATCTTAATGAGCACAGATAGGGCCAGTTCGTGAAAGGCCAAGGAAACAGGGCAGCTAGCAAAGTCTGGTAACCAGGAAGCACTTTCTGAATTTCCTTCTCACACTTGCTACGTCCTTCTAAAATACAAACTACATCTGAAAAGCCTGCTGTGCGCGGGCACTTCTTTAGCTTGGGTTCTGGTGGTAGTTTGCAGCAAGGGTATTTAAGAAACCCCTTTTGCATTCACATTTACAATGCTTATTGTACTAACGAATCACCATTTCTGTCCCTAGCTGGCTCTCCTCTTTTCTGGACACAGAAGGCAGGGACTTGTACTTTGTATTCCCAGCACAAACATGGTGCCTACACAACCCTAAGTGCTTAATTTGAGCTGTTAAGAATTGAATGTTTGCCCACATAAACAAAGCACAGCACTGGAGAAGGTTAACCATATACATACTTAGCAGCATTTATAATCTCAGGTGATCGTCCTCAGCTTCCCCGGGAACACGGAAGGGGCTTTCTGCTAGGTAACCACGTACCTGCTCAGAGACAGAGGTGCTGTATTTCTTAGACATTCTCTTCCGCATTGTCTCTTTCACCGATTTCACCTTCCTTCCGAGAGATATGCGGGAGGCAGTGGGTGATTTGATGACTTCTTTGTACACAACATCTCCTTCTTTTCCCTGTGCAATAAAATGTAAATAATCGTCAGTCACACAAAATGAAGCTCAGGAACAGGTTTTATTATCCAAACCATTAATGGCCACACTCTCAGAAAAAATATTAGCATTCTTGGGACCTTGACATTTTTCTTAGGTTAAGTCAGTGCTGCAGCCATTTATCTTTTTGATTAGAAATTAAAATCCACTAAGAGGTTCTTTGTTTGTTTGAAGTGGGATGTGAGTCACTTTTTACTTTAATCGTAGTACATTCTTCTCCAATTATGTTTTTTCCACTGTTTCCGACACTCAAGGGGCCTGCACTTCATCAGCTGGAGTGATCTACAAGCACCAGGGTTCATTCAAGCCCAACAGAAGGGAGGAGAGAGGGGTGGTATCCATGAGTCACCCCAAGAAAGAGCTAGCACCATCAGTGGTGGGAGCTGAGGCAGGAGAGCCCCAGCATTGAAGTGGATTTTAGTGTGATGGTCAGTGTGGTCCATTCCTAGGAGCATACATCTCCTTCCCTGAACAAGCTAGACTATGGCCATCTCTCATTTTATTTTGCATTTAAAAACAAAATTTCCTCTGAGAAAGGAAAAATAACCCCAACAACTCGTATTTTTTTAAAGAAAAACATTAACCACCTACAATTATTGGTTTGTGAATCAATAAAGTTTGCTATCCAAATAAAAGAATTTCCATCTTCCAGGAAATTCTGAAGTAGCTCATATCTCACGGATGGGAATTTTAGCTGAAACAGGGTTATGAGAAAGACTTTCATGGCAAAAATACATATGAGATTAGCAAAACCGGCAGGTAAAATTCACCTATATCCCGAGGCCTGAGAGAGCCTCAGGGAACAGCTCTGTGAACCTCAGTGATTAGCTGGCCTGGGCCTGCAGTCCAGAAGCAGGCCTAGGGAGGCAGTGACCTTGCCCTTGAGGGATCTAGTTTGCGATGGCACTGCGCAGAGCAGATTAATCCCAGGACATCCCCATTCCATGCACTGGGCCCGCAGTGAGAATGGTCGTTAGAGACGCCAGCACACGCTCTCGGTTCCCCCTCACAAGCTCCACCTGGCTGTCCTACGTGTGCGTAACTAGGGTGAAGGGAAGGGCTGAGAGCACAAGTGACTAAGTCCGCAGAAGCCAAACCCACCTGGGTTTGTCACTTGGAGAGCCATTCAAAGAACTGAGCTGCTTCAAGGAAAGATGGAGGCCAGAGGGAGTGGTCACTCCTTCCATATGGAACAGTGGAACAGCTTTACAAGAGTTTCTTTCCAAATATGACTGAGGGTCATGAGGAAAGCCAGTGTCCACTCTCAAAGGCACTAAAGGGGAAGCTACTGCCGATCATAGCATGTAAGCTGCCATCTGCTGCTGGCCTCTGGCATCTACTCACCATGGGGTCAGAACTGCCAACGTGCAGAGAACGATTGGTCAGGTCAAATCCTCCAAAACTGCAGGTTCTCTGCGGAAGCAAAGGCCAGAGCGGGAATAACCCAGTTATTCTCAAGTCGGCCACTGGTGCACAACCCAACACATGTCCCCGGTGCAGGCCACCTCTGAATCACAAAGACGTGTACGGGATGAATGTGGAGAACGAGAAATGATGAGGGAAAAACCCACATGATTCATGGCACAAGGAAACGTCACTTACGCTGCCCATTCACAGACCACTGGCGCTCTGCCTTCACCAGAGATCTAGAATCCTCTTACTGTGCACAAGACAACTAGTTTTTAAAACACAAAGTAAAGAAAAAAATTCCACAAATTTAGTGTTATAAGATTTCCTCTTTCTTCAACTTTCTTTAGCAGCTATAGACAGTAGTGACGATAAAGGAGCATCAATCAGCGGTCTAGAAACCCAGGTCTGAAGTCCCCTGCTTCGCTACCGAGAGCAGGCTTTTCTCAAAGACTTTTGTCTTGTTTAGTTTCAAGTCACTGAGAAGGGGGAAAAGAGGTTATGTTTATTGTAGCCCAATCAGGTCAAGAGGATTACTCACTCGTTGCTTCCCTGTCTTAGCCAAAACTGCTGATAACTTTCCCATCCAACTGCCCAACTTAATTAATTATAACCCTTCTTCTCACAGTGACTAAAGTGAAAACACCACATTTGCCCAGAAAGAGAAAGATGGATTGAGTGACTGTCTTTGACCACACTCTTTAAGTTTAATAGGAAAGATGCTGATGCTGTAAAAATGGGTGAATACTTTATCATCCTTTTAGTTGGTTTTATACTCTATAGAACTCCTTATATTTCAGTGATTTTATATTTCCAGAACTTGGATTGAATTTCTGTTGTTTTTCTACCAAAAACCACTCTTGTTCTCAAATGACCCCTCTTGTTTCCTTCCCACTCCCTTAGTGATCTTTTTAAAGCAATTGGTAATGAAAGTTGAATAGCAGATTTGGGCTCCAACATTTCCTGTCATCTGTCTCTCAGTAAACCCTAGTTAACAGCTATTAAATGGAAGCAATGAACAGAAAAATCACAATGCATATTCTATACATGGCTTATTTAACATAAATATATTTTAGACATATGGTGTGTAATAAAAAAATGGTGTCTCTCTTTTGTCTTCATAAGATGTGATCAAAAATGCAGTGAATCCTGCTGCTGAGTTCTGTCCGATGGAGAGGCAGTCTCACAAAAACATTACAGTGTGCCCTTATCCACTTTATCCACTGGATCTGGCACCACAAGATTTCTGGATCTTTGCCAAAGTCAAAAAGACCATGAAAGGTAAATGTTTTGAATTGACTCAGGACTTTAAAACAGCCATGGTAATGCCACTAAAAACACTCATGAAAGACTACCTCCAGAACTACTTCAGAGAGTGGCAAGAACAATGGGATAAGTATGTTCAGAGCAAGGGTATTTTGAAAAGGATTAATGGTAATGTGTCTTTTATTGTAATATATTTTAAAAATTTAAACATTCACTGGAGTGAATGTTTTTATCATACCTCATACATTAGTTTACTGTAGTGAGAAAGTAGAAGCATCCAGGGAGGAAAATGACTAAATCTTTGAAGTTGCACAAGGCAGATGAAAATTCTGGTTCTGCCACTTACGTGCTGTATGATCAAAGATTAAGTACTAAATTCTCTGAGCTTCGGTTCTGCATAACTGAAATAATATCTATATTATCTACTTGAAGACCCCAAGCACATTGCCTGATATAAATCAGATGCACCATGAGTGTGGGTTTCTTCCATTTCTTTTCATTATGGCTATGCTGCGAACTTAGTAGCTCACCCAGACAACCGTTATATTGAAGTCTAGGCTTAGATAATATTACAGATATGCAAATGGAAAGCAGGAGTTCGGCTCTGGGTTTTACCGTGTGGAAGCTCCATTATAAAACCAGAGGACCCCAGGAGGAACCCACAGCAGAAAGTGGCATCTGTGGCACAACGGAGGGCCAGGAGGAGAAAGAGGAAGGCATCCAGGGTCAACCAACATTCAGGATGTTACAGAGCTCTTCTGCTTTATCAGCATTATTGCTGCTGTTTTAAAGAAGTTACTGTTGACTTGTTTTCCAGGAGATTTGACCCTAACTTTATGTTAAATATCAACAGACAATCTGTTTCCCTTTACAGTAAATGTAAGTAGACTTTGGCTAGTCTATAAAAAGAGAAAAACCTCTCTGTAAAAACACCACATCATCTAACCAAGGTGCAATATTACGACCACGTCTCAAAGTAAAATTTGTTAAAGTTAAATTTCCTTTTCTAGCTGATAACGCCAAACAAGATTTCTCATTTTTGCAAAGCCAGTGACTTTATTCTAATTCTTGTCCTGTGACTCAAGGCTTCTTAGACACAGTATGGCACACAGATGCTTGACTGCTTTATGATTTTTCATGTCCCTGCTTTAAACGACATCTACTGTGGTGCAGAAGCCCAGTACATTATTTCTGATGCATATGAGACAATCAAAAAAGAATTTATGGGTAAATTATGACTGCAGTGAATTAGAAGTTCATTTAAGTTTTCATATGCCTGTTGTATGCATTTATGCCTAAAATAAAAACCTTACAACAAAGTGAGTGGGTTGAGTATTTTTCACTATCAGCTAAAATCTCTCCCAGAGATAAGCTAAGCTGTTTGGAATTGATTCTTTCATTATCAATGAGAATTGACGAAGAATATAATAATAAAGATTGCCTGAATGATTATCCATCTTCTTCTCATAAGATCAAAGGTAGCTCTCAAAACAACACTCCTTGAGGAGAAAAACTGTACAGAATATTTAGTAAAAAAAAAATAAACCAATCTTTGACTTTAGTGGCCTACATAAATGAAGCATAAGTGAAATTTTTTTAAAAAATTCATACATCTCTTGTACAGACAATTATAAAAACATTTTAGATAGATGCTTCACTGGGATGAGGAGAGCTCGTCAATGGGATGGTCATGCAGTGGAAAAACATGTTTTGGAGGGTTGGATTTAAAAATGGACAAAACTGCAAAATGCCATGCATGTCTGTTCTCCCAAACAAAAACTGAATGGCTAATAAAAAGCAAGACATGTGAATTGTCCAGTGAATTCAAAGCGTTATCATTTCCCTGAAGTTTCATCAAGCAAATATGGCATTTTTGACAGACAAAAGGATCAAGGTTGAAGATTAAAGGAAACTGCATATTTTGGGATAAAATAAAGGAAATATATGACAAGAAGAATGGAAAAGAGCTTTTTAAATAAAAGAAGCAAAGAATTAAGATCAATCCTTTACAAAAGCAAAGCTCTAGGGCTGCGGGTAGCTCAGGAGTAGAGTGCTTAATGCGGAAGGTTCTGGGTTCCATCCCTAGCACCAAAAAACAGACAAAATCAAACACAAAAACCCTAAAAAAAAGAAGCTCTTTCTATTAATAAAACACTTACTTTCTCTTACATTCTCCAGATATTCAGAAAATTAAATTTCATTTTCTTGATTATACATTTATACTGACAAGATAAACTACGTGCAAATTTCTAATTTAACACTGAACACACATTTTACCAAATATTAAAACCGTCCAGTACTGCCTCAAGCTTGGAGCATCTTTAAAACATCCACTTTGACTGATGCTTCTGACACAGATTACAAAGCACTATCTTTGGGGGAGTGGAAGGTCCCTGGGACTTGTGCTTAGAAACATGCTGGCTCAGATGTGCACCCTCAACATCACCAAAGAATCTATCACTGGGCCACAATGTCAATTAACACAAATCTCGGTGATACAACTTCTTGAGCCAGCCCTGAGGAAGTTACAGTATTAATCCAGCAATAAATAACCTGAGGGCCCATGAGCAACTCAAACTGTTTGAACTGGACAAATTCTCAGTGTCACATGATCTAAACTCAGAGGTGAGCCATCACTTAACAAGTAGTTCTGTTCTATTAAGTTCATGCCAAAAGATTCAAAGGAAGATGAACTGGGCACACCACCTCGGAAGAGTTTCAAAAAGTTCTACTGAGACTGGTACTTTACAAAAGACCTGTGTGTCAGAGCAGACCAGAGGCTGAATGAGTGACAAAGAGAATTCTATCATTTAAAAACAATAATAAAACCAACAAAAACAAATGTCACAATGCAGAAAGAGCCAGAAAAAAAATTTTTGCTACAGAAAAGTAGCATTAAAAATGTGGCCAGAATCATAAATGTGAAAAGACAGGAAACAAAACCTCAGAAGAAAGTCAATGCATGTGGGAATATTTGGAAAACCCAAGGGCTAGGAAGGACCAATGATCCTTTTGGGAACAGAAAGGTCGTTTTAAGGATGGCATTGACCAATCAGGCTTTATTCCCACAAAAGCAGAACTTGACTGAATGAATTTAAATTACAGTAATCATCAGGGGAAGAACATCCTATTCATGAATGCAAAGAACCCTGGGAAAAGCCACTATGGAAGCATATTCTGTTCTAAAGCTCCTTTCAAACCTTTCAAAGGGGCCCAGCCAGCAGCCTCCCCCCTGGGGGGTGTGGGAGAAGCTAGGTGCCAGAGGACCGCAGTGCCAGCTCCTTCTCATCTGCACTGCTTTGCTGGGCTACTGTGTGAGCTAAAAGTTAGGTGGGAATTCCACAGGGAAAAAGGCTATATTCTGCAGTTCAAAATATCTTACACCCTGAAAAAAATCTTTTTTTTGCTCAATCTCTCTGATCTTTCAGTATTAAAACTGGGAAACACTTTATTTTTTGCAAGTAAGGACTGACTTCTTGCAATGTACAGAAAACTCAGGGTGTGATAGAGGACATTACCAAATGTGGACTCCTCTGTTTAAAAAGCTGAGAACACTGAATAGATGTAAGTAGAACAAAAGTGCTCTAATTTACATTGTGCCTATGAGAGTTAAGAACTTTCCACTTGCCCTTATTAATTAAAGAAGGGTACTTCACCCTGGGGCTGCGGCAATGGTAAACTCTCCATGAGCTCCTTCATATCGTTTCATTAACTGAAAGAGCAAGCATCTCTTTTAAGAGCGAAAATGTCCTGTTTTGAATCAGCTCCTCTGAGATCAAGGGACGCGATGGCTAGCGATCGAGACAGCCACTTTGAGGGGTGGCCGAACCCAGCCCTGTGCCCTGGAAGCCCCTTTCTGGATCGGTTTCAATGTGTAGCTTTAATGAAAAACCAGACCGCTTCCACTGGCACGGGAAAGACGGAGAAGGAGAGACCCGCTACCAAGTGACAGTGCAGTTAGAAATTGAAGGTGATGGCAAAACGGACCCTAAAGGAATACAGCAAAGAGTGGGGAGGAAAGCAGGCTCCACAGGAGAAAGGCCATGATGCTTGACTGCACATCACAGAAATGACAAGGCCATCCTCACGACCCTCTCGGTGACTCACAGACTTCTGGTGGATTCTCAAGAGAACCCTTTTAGTACAGCGGTCCACTGTGGCAGCCCACTTCCTCTTTGCCTCCTCATCCTCCTCCAGCAAGCACCGCCTCAGGTCCTGCTTCTCGGCCTTGCTCAGGGTCCTGTCTGAGGCAGGACGCACTAGCTGGGTCAGGTTCAGGTGGCTGTAGAGACTCCGCTCCACCACGTAGGTGACATTGAACTCGCTGACCGAGGCGCGCCCGCGCGCCCTCCTGCCGGGGAAGCCGCAGCCACCTCCCCCTTTGGCCTTCTGCCGGGGCAGCGGCAGGTCGCATGTGGTACCGTTCACTCCTTTTCTGGAGGGACGCTGGCAGAGAAAAGCTCTGGAACAGGAATAATTAGTATCCGTTTTCTTCAAGCGGATTTGCTTGCGGACACTCTGAACCTCCTCCAGGGACACCAGGAAGTGGTGCCTACGGCGACGGTTGTCATAGAAGAAAACGCCGTCTGTACTTACCCCGTGGCTCAGGGACCCGAGGCTCTTCTTCATCTCCCCCTCTGTAAGGGAGCGGGACACTTTCTGGGCTTTCTCTTCTTCTGGATAGGAGAAAAACGTCCCCATCTTCTTAGGGGGCTTAATCAGACCCCGACTCTCTCCTTTGCTGAAGGTCTTGACCAACTTCCGGCCAGCTCCCCAGGTGTCCAGGCTGCTGGACGATGGAGATGTAGTGAGCGAGTCAGTGTCGTCTTCAGGAGGTTTGTCGGGAGAGCCATCAATGATAAAGGGCTTCTTATGCACTCCAGAGTAAAGGGCGGCCCTTTCGTCCAAGACTGGGGGATTCTCAAACACGAGCTCTTCCCCACCTGGAGGGAACCAAAAGAGTTCTCCAGTGAATGAACTTTTGCATTTGCCCCAGAACTTTCTTTACATTCTCTGCCCTGAAAAAGATCAAGCAAGTCACACAGAAACAGCAGTGCCCTCCCTGTGCATATCACGAACCTCTTCATAAACATGACTCCCACTCAAATGTACATATAGCAAAGAAAATAATCAAACTGTGCAAATATATGTTTCACGCAAACAATATTAAAAGGTTGTGATGTGTCTGCTTCTCCTTCTATAAATTTCACTGTAAACCCAGCACCTTCAAAGACCCATTTAAAATGGCATTTGCAAAGGGGAAGCCAGTCATTATCACGATATGCCTTAGCTACAGTTTCTGAGTACAATCTGCAGAAGCTGAGAATCCGTCTTCCCCCTTCTGAAAGGCTCTCCTTTACGCTGGTGCTGGAGGCTTTTTATAGTTGGAGTGTGACGGATGCCATGTGGCTGACAGTGATTTTTTTATTAGTACATATGCCATTTAAGTGACTAAATCTCCAAGAGAGTTTGGGTGGGGAAACACCACAGAGGGTTAATATCTTGCAAATGTGTCTGCCAAATGGTCTCCAGTCCATTGGCCAAACACAAAAGTTAGGGAATTGGATGACCCCAACTAGATATTCCCACCAACTCAAGACCTGCCTGAAGCAGCACTGAAGGGCCCTGACACGCAGGCAGCTCCATGGAGTGCTCTACTTCGCCTCAAGGATTCCAGCTCTGGAAGTCCTTGCTGGAACCAGGTAGCAAGCCAGACCCTCCAGAGCCCAGTGGAAAGGCCTGGACTTGCTGGCAGGAATACTGAGCTCTTTTCTGCCTGTGTTATGCGAACAGATGTGAGAAAAGAAGTAGGTCAAGCTGTGGGTGTAGTGATCCCAACTGGCTGCGTCTCTTTAATTATAAGGAAACTTTGGAGCTTTGCAGCTTTCTACCAGCTGAATAGGGAAGAGGAAAAAATACAAAGTTCCTCGGAACAGAAAGACAGCATTAAATATACCAAATGGAACAGGGGTGCCAGTGTGCGGGTGAATGTCAAAGAGAAGGGATACGACGCTCAGTTCAGCAGGGATAAGGTGATCTGAATAATAGCAGTCCTTTAAAATTCAAAACTAACTCCCTTTTCCATTTGATGGGAAGTCCAGTTAAAAATATACATTAAAAAAAGAAACTGCTGCTATTAATCCAATCCAAGATCAACTTTACATTCAGGCCCAGGGAACAGTGGTGGGAAAGGGAGGGACATGGGGGAGATTCCACACTTTGTCTATCCTGAAGTGCATTCAAGCCTTGCTTAGGGATCTTCTAGGAGAATTTAAAAGCAGGTTCCACGGTGAGAGAGGATTTGGCCAGAGAATGTGAGCAGGTGTCATGGACGCTTCCTGCTCCCTCCTTGGAACACCTAACACAGTATGGAGAGGAAAGGTCCCTGTGTTGTTACAAGTAAACCTCACACCCTCTCCTGGAGTGCCATAGGGAAATGCACTCTGCTTCCAGAAATGAGCGGGTCAAGGCCTGAGGCACAGCCTGACAGCAAACGTCTGTGTCAAAGCAGTTAAACGTGGTCATGGCCTACACCAAGCTAGCTGTCCCTGCGCACATGTGAAGACCCTGAGTGACCTGCTGTCCTAAGGGCCTTCAGGGAGGTCTGGTAGAACTATGCTGACTGCTGTAAGGATCCATCACTCAGCCACAGTCTGGACATTAGAGACTGTGGGGCTGTCATCAGAGAGTCCAGTACCTCTGTGTTGCCTTATATCCAAGTCTGGTATCGGCTGGGCACACACATCCACAACACACATAACTCTATCTGCTAGTTCTGGAGAGTCCGCACCTGGCGAAGAGTCAGGGGGAACGGTGTCAAATGTGCCTGAAGAGACTGAGGAGACTGTGCGAGCCTGTGCCAACCCCAGGCTGAGGGAGGCCATGCACAGCGTGGGCTTTTCTGTCAGTGTCCGACCAGCTGCCTGCACTGCCAGCCTTGTCCTGGACTCCTGGGACTCAGGGCATTCCTTCCCCCATCTTCCTTGGCCGCAAAGACCTAACTAGCCCACTGGAGGAACAGCCACGATAGGGGATATCCTTACTCCACCTCATTTGGTGAAATCGGTTTCACAGGAGGGCCTTGACTTTATCATACGCAGCTGGGATCAGAACACTGCAGGCAAGGTAACCCTGCCCACAGGAAATAGGTGGACTTGACGCCAAAAGCACAGCTTTGTACTCTGGATTCCAGCCCTGGCTCTGCTGCTCGCCAGCGCCATGACCTTGGGCAGTTACTTCTGCCTCTGAGCTTCATCTGTGGTCGTGCCTGCTTATGGTTACATAGCAGCCCTAGTGCGGCTACCGTGCGGGTGGAACTTCACGAAAAGGCTGGTGTGAGAGCTGGTGCACTCAGGGGAGAAGTTTAGGTTCCGGGACAAGGCACAGAAACAGGCAGGTGCAGAAAGCAACATGGCCTGAATCGCACGTAGCCCAGGTTCGCTGTGCCGGGCACAGACTCGAAACTCAGGTGAGGAGGGTGAGGCTGGGTGAAGAATTATCGTCCTGGCCTTCAAGTGGAGATGCAGGATGTCCTGGAGCAGTCAGGCTGCCCGGATGGGATTCTGGGCCTTCTGCCGGCTGGCTGAGCAACATCAAGTAAATTATTTTGTCTCTTTGTGTCTGTTTCCTTATTTGTGAATGAGGATGGAGGAAGTGCTGGCCATTGGTAGGTATTCTGAGCATGGCATATTAAAAGGGAACATAAAACCTGAAGTGTTTAGGAAAGTGTCTGGCACATAGAATACACTCAGTAAATGGTAATTATTATTCAGACAACTTAGTCAGGCACAGCCGTGCAGGAAGTCAGTCCCAGAAACCAATCTCTGTGAATCCAAGGGCACTGGGGAGGAGGGCCTGCTGGGACTATGAATCCTGACAGCTGAGGCAGTCTCTCCCACTTACTAGGTCTTCTGACAATGAGGAACTTCAGAGTTCCTTCATGCAGGGGCTAGAGGGGGTTATAGCCTAGCAGGCTACGCAGGCACAGCACAAAACAGACACCCTGAGCCTGACACACACCTGGGGACAAGCCAGCCAGGGGCAGCCCAGCTCCCAACCCATCAGACCCTGGAGTTTGGCCTGCAACTTGAACTCAACCAAGTCCATTTTCCATCCATGATGCCTAATTCATACCCAAACCTAGTATATATATAGTATATATATACCCAAACCTAGTGATTACTTTTACTTTTAAACGATCTCTTTTGTTGTATTTTTTCCATTTTGTTTTTCCAGGAGGCCTCTCAGGGATATTAGGCTCAATTTATTCTGGCATGCATATGCAAATGAGGGTGTTTCTGTATGTCTACAGCACTACTCTTGTGCAAAGCCTGCCCTGACACACTTGACTATCACATGTGAAGGGCCTCCTGGGCAGTGGGCCCAGTACTGGGTACTTCGCCCATTTTATCTCATTTATAGACAAAGCCCACCAATCAACTTGTTATAGCTGAGATTCGATTTTGGCAAGTGTGCACGAAGTTTGTTTTCAAATGTGCACTCAAGGGTGAATGTTGGCAATTGCATGTGGGTCTCCCCACAGTTCCAACTGGCACTCTGCATGATTTCAGTTAAGGCCTGACATGGCAGGAGGAAATCAGGGTGCGTTCTGCAGTATGGGTAGCATGGGTGACAAGCAGGCAGTAATCCACATGTAAAATCACTGCACTCAAGTATACACCAAATTACCATACAAAAAGACATCCAAATGCAGCCCTGGAGTCAAGACAACTCCAAGTTTATGAAACAAACCATAAAGCTCAGCTCAGCTCATCAGCCTCCCCGTTTTCCCTGCAAACCCCATTGTTCCTGTCATCTCCTCGCCTTCAATATTATTTTAGAGGCTTTGAACCAATCAATAATTACAAACACATAGGCTGGGGATTTAGCTCAGTGGCAAAGCGCCTGCCTGGCAAGCGCAAGGTCATGAGTTCGGTTCCCGGTACCAGAGAAAAACCAAAAA
>NW_004955439.1:12585437-12597622 GCF_000276665.1 Chinchilla lanigera
AAAAAAAAAAAAAAAAAAAAAAAAAAAAAATTACAAACACAATCAGAAAGTGTCAGTAATAACCATAGAACCCTTATCTTTGCAAATGAGGGAAAACTCAGTTCCCTATACAGCTTGATTTCATTTATAAAGAATAAAAAGGCTGCTATAAAAATAATTTTAAAACTTACTAGTTAAAATTTTGAAACTCCTCACAGTGAAGATGTGACATTTTAACAAGTATATTTTTTTTAAAGGTACCATTTTTCCCAGTGTTTTTTCTAATTTGCTTATTATTATTTTCCAAACAAAAACATGTTATTCTTTTTGTTGATCTTTTTGGGAAAATTTTATAAGATGCTTCAAATACATATTACTAAAAGGGGAGAAAAATAAGGTTGGGATTTAAAATGTCTTAATTATAATTCCAAGGTCAGCTATTCATCAGCAGAATGAATTCCAGCTGATGCCTCTTTTGGCATTTTTGTTTCATCTTCGCAGCCAGCAATATAGCTACTAAAGATTCCCTTCGAGTTGAAAGTCCTTAAAGCCCCATTTGAATTGAGACTCAAGTTTATTTATGAGAGAACAAAGCATCCCTCAAGGATTTAAAGGGATATTAAGTGCCCTGACTGTAAGATGTTTGTTCAAGATGGATGTCCTGCATATCAAATTCACACTAAATTCACTGAGCAAGGAATACAGTCCTTTTCAGAGTTACAGGCTTATGCTAAGAAGTTATAAAGTTTATATAAAATACTACAGACTGCTAACTTAAGCTATAACACACTTTGATATGCCCCGTCACACACTAGCCATTTTCCATTTTTATCACATGTAAATTACCAAACGCCTGACGCCAGGGCCCTTCGTTTCATGACACGCTGAGCTTCCTGGTGCCAATGTACGACACAATTTCATCAGCCGCAGCCAAAACTCAATACATTTTCCACTTGAAAGCATGTACACTTTCTGCTGAAAAACGGACCCCGAGTGATTTCTGCTGGAATAACCAGGGTGGAGTTTGCTTTTTCTTTACCTTCAGTGCTGGGCTTTTTCATTTCTTCCACCCTAATTAGTTTCTTTCGGACTCTGCGAGTGGAATTCACCAGCTTGTGTAACCTCTTAAACTTCACCGACTCCTCAGTCTCATCATCCGATTGTTCTCTTGACTGGCAAAGAAACAGAGGAAAAGTTAATCCGGTAACCGCTCCAAGCCTTGCCCTTGCAGCTGGGTGCAGCTGGCCTCTCTGCCAGTTTGAACCTCGCTCAGCAGCGGGGTCAATAAACTCAGCCCACCAACATATTTGCCCAACAGGTTCACAAAGCTCCCCCTACCATCTTAAGGTCCAATTCAGTGCAGATTGAAGTCCTAGGCACAAAAATCACATCTTTGCCCTTGACTGGCATGTGGGCATTTGTCACATTCCACTATGTCCCTGAGTTTTTTAAGACAACTCCGCAAGACTCTAGCTCTGAGCTGGCCCTGTCATCCCAGTTACACTGCTGTGGTTTGGGCCAGGCTCTCCTCTGTCTGGATACTGAACGTGGTCATCAACTACTTCTCCAAACCAAAATTCTGTTGACTTTTTCCAGCCCTCTCCTGAAAATCAAAACCAGCAGGCAAGAAAGGCAAAAGGATACAAAAGAGGCTTCTCCTGCCCCATTTGTTAGGACTGCCTGCCACATCACGGCCTTCCCTTCCCTTCCCTCACTCCAAGGGCTCCCAAGGCGAGTGTGAGGACAGCCCCGCATTCCTCCAAGGGGGACAAGGGAAAAAGCTGACCTTTCAGCCATATAGTTCAGTCCATATTCCCCAGCATCCCATTCCATTCTGCAGCAATTCAAGTATGCTCTGGCCCAGCTGTTTTCCCTCAAGTATCAAACATTACAGAGAGAAAAAAAAATTCTCTCTCTGTAGCAGTGACCCAGGCTAAAAACAATCCTTTCCTTGTGAACAAAATGAGGGTTTCGTTTCCAAGTCAGCTCCAACATTCAATATGCAGCTTCCTCTGGAGTATCTGCGCAAAATGTGGAAAAGCAAAAGAAGTTTCCTCCTAAACGTGCGTGCTGCTCAGGGGCTGGGTACTCGGCCAAACATTATGGGAGCACACATCTCTGGCACACCCTGGGAAGCCGTGAGCGTTCCAGCTGATCCTGCACAGCCCAACAACCTCTCTCCATGTCCTCAAGCCTAGTTCACGAAATAGCAGGGAAAGAAATGTCTCAAACCAAGAAGCAAAATAACAACAAACCACATCTCCAAATGCGAGATGTGAGATGTTTTTCCCCAGTGCAAGTTCTCGTGAATCCCGATTTTATAGATAATAAAACAGATACGCAAGAGTTCGCAAAGAATAGCTCAGAAGAGGAGAGGTAGAGATTATATTAATACCTTAGGCATAAAAATGGTGCATGTTGTGAGGGAACAAATATTTTAACACTACGGCTTTCTCCAAGAGATAAATGCAGCTCACTTCCTGGTCACCTCCTCATTGTGTGTAACTCTTCTGCTTTCTTCCCGTGTGACCATAAGCAAACCATTCACCTACTAATGATTATCATAAACCTATCAGCGAGTGATCGGGACAGGGGTATTTCTCAGTCTTCTCTTCTGTGAAATGCATGGATTATCTACATCCAATTTCTGTACAATTCCTCCATAAAATGTATACAGATTTCAAAATTAACCACTGGCTATCAGGTAATGAAGAATATAACTAGGACTTCAAGTAACAGAGGAGGGATGTTGACAATTAGGCTAAGTGCATTTGGCTAAAACTTAAACGGTTAAAAATAAAATAAAATAAGCAGAGTTCCAAATGCATAATGGTGCTGTCTGGTTTGAATTTCACTTTTACTTGGTTGAACTGTTGATTTTTAATGAAATGGTCAGGGTGGTCAACCAGAGGAATGAGACCTTGGTTAAATTTCATTCTGGGTAATAGGCACCTGAATAACCCACAATGCATGGAATTACACGTAAATGTGTAAAAACATTGTACCCTCTGGATGCAGCTTGAATGCCAAATAATCCTAACAGAAGGATCAACCTTATATTACAGAAAGTCTCTGTACTATAATGAGAAATGAGAAAAATAATACAATGAGCAATGAGGAAAACCTAGGATATGTCTCTAACCTCACATTGAAAGTCCTGAAGTTACATGAAAATAAATGAGCATAGAATTTTGCGATCAGGATAGAGCAAGGTATACCATGGGATACACCTCTGTGATGTGTCACGCTGAGCTTATTGGTTGTTGTTTGGTGGGGGGTGCTGAGGAAGTGAAAAGGAATATAGAAATCAAATTTAATACAAAAATCTTAGTCTATGAAAGGCAAAGTATCCATGGAAAAACAGACACCAGGACGACACATAAAGGCAATGTCCCTCACAAAGACCCCCCCCCCCCCGCCCAGATTCACTGTGGTGAAAAACAACATATTCCAGGCACTTATTTAATTGCTTTCTCATGTTCTATTTACTTTTTGAGAAAAGTGAGCTAGTCAGAACTTTGAACTGATGTTATTTCTATTTTCCTTTTAAAAATGAAGGTTTTGGAGGTGTTTGCCACTGACAAATCACAAACCATGGCAACCAAGAACTTCCCTTGTAGGACCATGCTTCGGACAGCCTGCAGGATTGAGGCAGCACCATTTATATGAAGATAAAACCCAAGTCATTTCAGAAATGTATGTGCATGTATGTTTTTCAAAATAAAAAATTTCCTCTTAGGTTACTTGAGTTCAGCCACGTAGCCCAAGGATGCTTTTCACTGAAGGAGAAGTACTGACCTCATACTTCCTTCTGAGTTTGGAAGAAAGAGTTGTGCGAAATATTTGCCTTTAAAAAGTTCTCCCCAGCTGTTTTAACATAATGTTGCTGTAAAAAGCTGCATTTCTTCTATACTAGGTAGTAAAATGGAAATCCTTCATGTCATGTTTCTCTTTTCAAATAACCATGCAGCACTTTCTAAATGCTGAAAATAGCATATCATAGTCTTTTTTATTCAGGAAAAACACTGCAAAGGAAGGAAGCTTGAGGATATTTTAAGAAACATTTTAAAAGTATAGAATTTTTTTCAATAAGATACTGCAAATCTTTTAAAAAGAAATCATCCCACCTAAAGGAAATCTGCACAACAGATAGGAACTATGCATTGCATGTAAAATAAAAAATTCCAAAAAAACAGGTTCAGAGCTATCGTACAACAGGTTTTAAATAAACCAAAGTGGGAAAACAAAAGTATATGTTCATGTGTGTTCAAATATGACAGGCTGTCATGCCAAGTCCTTCTTGAAAGTTTACTAAAATGAACTTTAATTTGCCTATAAACCATAAGGTGAACTCAATAATCTGTATTCCTCCAAACCTTCAAGAGAGAAAGGATGTGGAAAGTGGCTTTACAACATTGTAAATAGAAACATTTGATTTCCAGCCTCTCTGCTGCAGATTTTTTCCACCAGAGAGCCCATATGGCTCAACTTTTAATTACTTTGGCTAATGCTATATGTAGTAATTCTGTGGTGAATGCTTAAGTGTTTCATTTCTGGTTTCCATAGCAACATTACATCAGATTGCAGACAGCTGGCTCCACAGTTTTAAACCATAACAAATTGACCAAGCCAAGGCACAAAACTATAGCTGCTTTAAAGAGATAGCACACCACTGGGCTGCCAGGCTGCTGAATGGGGAACCTGCGGGCCATTTGGCATGAGTGAGAGGGTGGAGCCTCCTTCCTCTCCAGCTTCTTTTGGAACAAGTGCATCCTTGACACATCTGCGATGTTCTAATGAGAAAGCCATGGAGCCAGCATGGAGAACTTTTCATAAGACAGCTACACGTGGGATGATCAGAAAAGGGGGAACACAATCAATCACGTCTGTGAAAGCGAAGATCCGTGTGCGAGAGCACACTACGAGCATGCCCTCCCGGCTCGACGTGAGCCTGCCGTGCTGTCTTGAAACAGGCACTTCCCTCAACCTGATCACAAACAGTTCCTGCAACTGGGATGTGCAGAATAAACACTTGCCAAAGGCCACACAGCGGATCTGTGCCCGCACAATCAGAATGAGTCTGCTGGAATAAAGGTTAAACCAAACTTGCGAGGAGCAACTAGACTCTTTCAGGGACTGCTTCAGACCATGCTGAGTGCAAGATTACAGCAGCGCCCTTTGCGGAATCGCTCCTTGAGCTTGCTTCCCCAAATCCAAATCCACAATGAGCCGTCACAATAAAGTGCTCGTTATCTCCCTCAGTGCTGCTTAGCAGTATAAGATACATAACTGTTTCTGGAAATATTTTTCTACTGCAAATGTGCTCGCTTGAGAAAAATCACACAATGGTTTTTTTGAACCCAGAACACAATCAGACATCAATTCTTCAACTTCCTACATCCTCAAGCTGTCATAGAAGGTACACCTTAAAATTAAGAGAAAGAAGCCAATCAGTTGTCTTCTGAGAAACAATGTGCGGCACTGTCTGAATTCAAGTCCCCCACGCGAAGAGCCAGCACGACTCACAAGTGAGCTCTAACCCACATTCTCAAACATAATATTTGCCCTTCCCCGCCAAAAACTCTGCATGGTTACTGGGTGAGCCTGCTGGGCAAGAATGCTCAGGGTTACGGGGAAGGCGGGGGTGGGGGGGAGCAAAAAATCTAGAGGAATTTAAAGAGGAAAAAAAAGATGCACCATAGGCAGGAGCAAGCAGAAAGCTTATTCTCAAAGCAACAAAAGTTTTCCGTTCGCATGAAATATATTCAGTAACTTACCGGCTTCGGCATTTAGCAGGCGTAAGAGGGGGCAGCTGTGAAAAGGCCCGGTACCCCCACCCCTCCCCACTCTGAGCGCCTCTCACTCCGACGTGTCAACTCCACGGTGGCAAAGTCAGGATCGCGCACTCCTCAAACATGTTCTCTGCAGTTACACGAGCAGGCAGGCTCCCCCGTCACAGCCCCGCATCCAGAGGAGAAGAAAGCGAAGACACTGGATTCAATTAGCCTCTCCTCTCTGCCTGCTGCCTGACTCCACGGTCGCTCGCTAACTGCATAACTTGTAAGAAAGGCATAAGTCATCAGCTCTAAGCAAATCTCCTATTCACCACAAGGAAAAAAGGGAGTGTTGTGCATGGCCAACAATCCCTGTTTTCACTGAGGAAGGCTCCCTGACCTCCTGCTGGCCTCCAGTTCCTTAATTACTGTCTATGGAATTCCAGAGAAAGAAAGAAAGAAAAAAAAACGCGAGAATCTGAACAAATGCAGGACAAGGACTAACCCTTGAAAGTGACTAAACTTAGCAAAGGATCTCTTTTGCAGCTACTCTTCTAAAGCTTCCCTTATGGGAGTAGTGGCAATTGAAAACAGACACCTTCCAGGGGCTATTTCTGAAATTACTGAATTAAAACTTATGATTTTGGTTTTCTCCTAGAATTGTCTCTTTTTTACCTCACTTTCTCCCTCACCACTCCTTTTTCTATTTTAACCACTCAAGTAAATGTAGGATAGTTTCCCTTCACTGGGGCTTCCAAAACTGTCTTCCCAAATTGTTTCAATGATTATTTCAGGACAGCTGAGTTCTTTTGGATTCTAGACATATAAGCACGGGGGCCGTGTCACAAGATGATCATCTGATTTTCTCAGGGCTCTCTGAGGAGCACCGGCACATGCTGTTACTTCAACAGGCCATCTTCTCAACAAGATAGGACTGGAAACCCACATAAAGTCTCCGTGACATGGGCAGTAAGGCACGTCTGTCTTTCCAGAGCTGAACTCATTCAGTGGGTAAGTTGGTTCTTCCCACTTTGCAGTCTGAGCTGCTGGTTCCTAGCTGGTCCCTGTCTGTCCCACTGTGTGGGCCGTTATGCATTTATGTAAGGGCTTAACTCTTCATGGACATCACACAACACAAATAAAATACCTAGCTGCACAGGACTCACCACTGACTATCCCTCCTAAAAATAACAGGTTGTATTTGGAGGTGGTCTACAGGTTCCCTAAACTGAAAACAAAAGAGAGGCTGGAACCCAGAGCTCCCAAGTGGAAGGTCATGTTTTACCAGGCAGAGATCCAGGTTCAGCAGCAGGCCCTCCTGCTCTCCTGAGCACCTGGCCCCTGGCTCCGCTTTCTTGGTCTCCAGGCATCTCACGCTTCCTGGAGGATTGCATCAACCTTCAGTCTGCCATCCTGGAAGCGCTTCCTCCCACCCCTCATAAAATTTCTTCTTTTTCCTTCCCCGAGGCTGGCCACAACTTCCCTGTACTACCTCCTTTCCCTATGATGATCGGATTCCCCCACGAGCTCTCTGGTTTCAGACTCTATCCCTTCCCCACACATGCCGCAAACTGTGTCAGGTGCTTTCCCGAGATGGTGGGTCCCACTCTACCAAATGCACCCCCGTCACACGCTGTGCCAAGTACTGGCATACGTGCCCCTGCACCAGCTCAGCTCTTCCCCCGCCCTGCTCTACCTGGACAGCCTTCACCCAGGACTGACACCTGCGCTCAGAGCTCCTTGAAACTGTCAGTTCTCACCTTCACTTCCCAGTTCACAGGAAGCTAAGGAAATGAGAATGCCCCAGGAGAAGGGATAAAGGGAAGGAAATTAGCCTAAGGCCCCTGAAGTCAGAACAACCAAGTCCTCCAGCAAGTTATGTGATCTAGGGGTCCTAGGATTCCTACCTTTAGGTTGGTAGGATGAATTTATCTTAACGCACTGTTGCTTTTTAAATTGCATGTACAGGGAGATGGATGTGGCGGTGCATGCCAGTAATTCCAGCAGTCTGGAAGGGTGAGACAGGAGGATTATAAGCCTCTCTGAGCACCTTGTTCTCTCCCAGCTCCTCATGTGCCCCATCCTCTTGTGGCAGGCCCATCACTGCTTTACTGGCTCCTCTGCTAGGAGGAGCTCTGCCCACTGCATCTGGAAGCCTCATTTCCTTCAGGCTATGCGGCTGCAAAGCAACCTCACGAGGTTTAGCCAAGGCCTCAGCACACACACTGTCACTGTTGCCCAGCTCCTCACTTACTCATAGGGACAATGAACATGGTCATAGTCCTTCCTGTGACACTTATAATAAGTGGCACTCACTATCTATTTCCGATTATGCATGATGTTTATTTTGTGGTGCTGGTGATTGAACCCTGGGCCTTTGCACTGAGCTACATCCCTGGCCCAATTTTTATTTTTACTTTGAGGCAAGGCCTCACTAAGTCACTCAATTTCCCAGGCTAGACTTGAACTTACAATCCTCCTGCCTCAGCTTCTAGAATGCTGAATACATGATGGATATTTAATTATTAAAATTTTGAAAAGTGCAGGATATACAAAGGAGAAAAAGAAATCAACTATTCTCACCACAGTCAGAAAAATTGGTGATATACTTATGTGTCCTTCTACTTCCCAATGCACACCCGCACACATGCAGAGTATATTCTGTTGCTTTTGTACAATAAGGTGGACAATTGATCTTTACCTGCCCCATCTCCCACTGTCACTATCAATGTCCCCAAAAGCTCCCTCAAATGAACACAGGCTCTAACTGAAACAATGTCCCCGCCCATAATCCTGACCCTTCCTTTAGACCTCTGTTGTCGATAAAGTTTTCCTTCAGAGAAAGCCTAGAGCTTTCCATGTATACTGCTCAAACCATTTTAAAACCTGCTTTTTAAAATAAACATGTTTTGAACATGTTTCTATGTCAACAAAGTATAACAATAAAATAATAATCCAACCGTATTCTCTCACTGAGCTGTTTACTTAACCATGCTGGTCACTGTACATTTCCAGGTGTCCATCCAATGCACACTTTGTGAGAAAATTTCTGACGTGCCTTACACATTCTTCTTTTAAAAAACAGATTATAGAATTAATGAGTAAAAGCTTATCTTTAAGACTTCCACTACACAGTAATAACCTGATCTGAGGACCAGTTTTATTTTAAAATCCCACAAGTGATTAAAAAAAAAAGTGCCTATTTCCTCCTACTATCACCAACCCTGAGCTTTGCCATATTTATTTCCACTCAGATAACAAAAATGAGTTTCTACAATATTTCCTGATTGGAATCACTGAATGAATTTACCGATTCAAGGCATTCAAGAGGGCAAGGAATACAAATATGAATGAGCTGCATCCCCTAGATACAGGAAGAGTACAGTGGAGAGTCGAGGGGTGGGGACAGCCCAAGAGAGCTTCAGAAATAGGATTCCTATCAGTCAACTGTGATGACTGCACAGGGATCCAGATATGGGACAACTCCTTTCGGTGGAGGAAATGGAGGCAAACCTCAGTGCAGGGGAATGGTCTTTCCACGTTCCTAAATGAACCTACAGTTCCAGTGTTCTGGACGTCCAGAAGCCCCATTTCTTTCTGTCTCCTCTGACCTTAGATGCTCCCCTATCTACTCAGGCAAAGAAGGGCTCAGCTAAAACCTTTGCCTTTCCGTGTTTGACACAATCAACAAGCTCCTGGCTTCTCCAGCTCCAAGCTGCGTTTCATAATCTCTCCACCCAGTCTGATCTCCCTCCACCATCCAAGAAGTGATGGGTCCAAGGTCCGTCCCTACCCTGAGGGCAGATGGGCTGGATGTGTTCCAGACTTTCCCTGAGCAGTGCACTGAGCAGTGTGGGGACACGGCAGGGCTTTCTGGTCATGGCCATTGAGTGAATGTGTTGTTCTCTGTGTTTACGAAAACTTAGTTTCACTGTGTTTAAAGAAGTCACGTTTAGTGAGAACTGCGCGACAACATAAAATACAAAACACATTGTGGGGATTTTTTTTCCCCCTCTCTTTTATCACAAAGAAGTCCGGGTAGGAAACTCATCTGTTTAGTAAGAAATATTTTGCTCATTAGATGGTGACATCATTGCCCTCTGAATTTGGGGATTTTTTGTCAGCATATGGAAAAAAAGATGAGATTCCATTCTTGTCCCAGAGGTACAGTGTAACATGGAAATAATCTCCCTGGCAGCTTCAAAATTAACTAGTTGTCGCCAGTGGTGGTAGTGGTGGTAACAGAGGGGGGCGGAAGAGGAGGAGGAAGAGGACCAGGAGGAGATAATTATAGAGTTTTTGACTTGGGAAAAGTTTGTGAGAATTTGAGGTAATATTACTGTCCCCTAGGGGCAGAGGTTTGTCAGCACTTAATTTGCCAAAGAAACTAAAAATTAACAGCAAACCCAAAGGAGCAAAAATGGATGTTACTGACCATAATAAACTCTATTCTATCTCTTAAACTCATAAGCATTTAATTGCTCTTAACAACCCTAAATAACGTCGCCACTTTTCCCAAAAGGAGGAGAGAGACAACAGAAGATCTCAGGAGAGCTGCCACCAACCTACAGCAACTCTTAGAACATGGGTGACCCCGCCCTCCCCATGCACACAAGTTCCTCTGAAGCAGAGAGAATGCCTTCCCTCCTTCCCAAGGGGTGGGAGCGGGTGAGAAAAGAGGCCTGAATGCTTTGCTCTCTGTACATCTCTGTACAGACTTTTTTGCATGGGATTATCTCACCCTCCCCAAAGGTCAAGGAACTGGCTGTTCGTATATGAAATAGGCTAAGATCATAAAGCTCAGGTAGCAAGCAGTGCTGGGAAGTCAGTCCACAGCTCTACCGGGCCCTTGCTAGGGTCGGGGTGATTGGCCCCTAAAACAAATCTATAGGCTGAGGCACCCAGACCCCAAACCCCTCAGTCCCTAGGGCCATGGACTCTCACACAGCCCTGTGCCATGGGGACGGGATGACTCAGAACAGCACTGCCAAGTAGGGCAATTACACATGAGTTGGAAGCTCCAGTTGCTGGAGCCGATGAAGTGTTCAGCCCCGAAGCAGTAAATCTCCTTGGGGACTGGGTGGTGCTGCAAAGTCCCTACATTACTTTTATGGCATCTCAGACCAAGTGACTCATGGATCAGGCTCAATGACTTCTCCGATAGGGTTGCCAAATAATTCTGTCTATGCAAACAACAACATAGAAATGTAGAGAACTGACCAAGGGAGCCAGATGGCCATGGAGGAGGAGTGAGGACCCCAAGTGGCTTGCTCCAACCAAAATTATGTCACCAGGTCAGCAGTCAGCTGTCAAGGCTGGAAGCAGGTGAGCCCGCAGGCACTACTGGAGTGACGATCTACAACCTTACCAGGATTCTCCTTCTGTTTGCAGAATGAATGACAAATTGACTTCAAGCTCCAAACTGAAGAAATCTGGGCTGAATCTACTTTCCAAAAGGAAGCAGTTAATGCTGGGAAGGCTATTTGTGGCTATCTAATTGGTAAAACTATCAGGTCACAATCTCTGCTGAACACTGAACCACAGAATGGCCCTCTCACAACTGGCAAAATGAACAGCCCCTTCCTCCAAAAAATAGCTAAAATTTAGCAAAAAATTCTACAAGCAGGCAAACAAGGAAAGGTACATATCAAATATATTAAAATTTTAAAACTGCGTGATCCAGGTAAAAAACACATTTCTGACGGCCTCCATCTCTCCAAAAGCCACACTGGCAAAAATCCAAGAATTCTTTCATATAACCCAAATCTGGAAGGAAGTAAAGAGATCTACATGGGCTCTTTGTCTTTTTTCTGACCCAGAAGCAGTGGAAACAGTTACTAGAGAACTATGAGTGAAAGGAGGCGAAGTCAATAGTGAAGTTGATCCTGATTAAAGTTAAGCCCCTGGAACTCACCTGAGAAATGAGTTAGAGTGGTGATGTCCCCCCAGCTGACCTCACAAACCAACTGCCACAAACTGTGAAACAGCACATTTAACACAATCTCTGGAGAGAGAAGGTGAAGTACAGATTCCCGATGCAGACTACATCCCTCTGCTTGCATGGTCATTCCATCAGGCTATAGCAACAGCAAACACAAATGGTCCACAAAATAAAGCTCTCAGCTGAATCTTGGAAGGAGGTGAGGGTCTGTTGTCAGATAACATGGCAAACAGGTCCAAAACTGACCCTCCTACATCATCATGAACAGAAAGTATGAGCAGAGCCACACAAACATGATCCAAGAAGGAAAAAAAAAAGTATAACAACTGTTCAAACAAACTATGGCAAGAAGGAAGGAGAAGGAAAAAAGAAGGGGGAGAGAGAGAGAGAGAGAGGAGGAAGGAAGGAAGGAAGGAAGGAAGGAAGGAAGGAAGGAAGGAGAAAGAAAGAAAGAAAGAAAGAAAGAAAGAAAGAAAGAAAGAAAGAAAGAA
>NW_004955439.1:12597722-12601219 GCF_000276665.1 Chinchilla lanigera
AAAGAAAGAAAGAAAGAAAGAAAGAAAGAAAGAAAGAAAGAAGAAAGAAAGAAAGAAAGAAAGAAAGAAAGAAAGAAAGAAAGAAAGAAAGAAAAAGAAAAGGAGAAAAAGAAAAAGAGAAAGAAAGAGAGAAAGAAAAAGAAATAGAAACAGGAAGGGAAGAGGAGGATGGACAGAGTGGGAGTAAGAAAGGGAGGGAAGAGAGAGACAGACAGACAGAGAGACAGGGACATAGAGAATGAATATGAATGAATCCAATATTTGATCTCATTTCTCCACCAAGGGAAAATAAAAGGTACAGGAGGAACTTCCTAACAGTTGGTTTACTCTATAAAATAATTTAGTAAGCACATTAAATGAGAACTTGAATACAAGACAAAAAACAAGAATGATATGAATTTAAAAGCCAAAGACAAGGGGCTGGGGATTTAGCTTAGCGGCACAGCGCCTGCCTGGCAAGCGCAAGGTCGTGAGTTCAATTCCTGGTACCGGAAATAAACAAAACAAACAATCAAACAAAAAAGCCAAAGACATAAGGAAATAGAGCAGGCCAAAAATATCTATTATAGAACCAATTTATAAAGAAGAATGAGCAAAGCACCCCAATGTATACCCTAAAAACCAAAATATGAATAAAGAGAAAAGCTTCATATTAGTTCTTCCATCACCCAGCATTTCCCATAGATCTTGGGCTTGCTGCTCCCTTTACTGACACTCACTCTCTCCATCTCCTGGAGAACTCTCAGTGTCAGCCGCCTCCTCTGGGAAGGCTTTCTAGACTCCTCACCAGGGCTTGACCTACGACTTCCTGTGTGTATCTAGCCTGCGGGTGGGAATATCCCCACAAGCAAGCTACTGACTGTTTGTTTCCTCTTCTCACACACAAGCTTCCTGTGTACAGGGACTGTGCACAGTAGGTACTCAAGAAATGTTCACATGTTCAATGGTACTCAATAAATGAGTAAAACAATGCTCAAGATGGCATTCTTTCATCTGTACCCTGATCAAATATGCAAGGTAAGAAGTGATTTACAGTACCTGCTTTTAGGAAATTATTTGTAATGCTATGCAATGCTTCCCAAGAGAGTGTCACTGTCTGATGCTTGACTATAGTTCTTGGGGTTTTGATACAATGGGTAACTGTGCTGACAAAATGCAAAAGGACTCTAAAGGAGTGATGGACAGCCTATGCTTTCAGGGAGCTGGCTTAGGATCCAGCTCATTGGATTTTCAGTCTGGATCCTATTCATGAATTATGAGAGAGCCTGGTATTTCTCCAACCCATCCAATAAATAGTACTTGGCAGTAGGGCAAATCATTTAACAAGGAATAGACATGCGATAAATCAGTAACACTGAAAACTGATGGAAATCCTCTCTGATCCTCAAATTCCCTGGGGCTGCTCCCAAGAGCAAAATAAGGAACCGCTAGTGCCAACTGAAATGCCAATCCCTAGCCCAAATTAGATTATATCTGTGCTTAGATATAATCTGCAGCTAGCAGGGGAAATATGGTATATCCTATCTGGAAGACATGCATGAGGTTGAAGAAAATGAAATTGTCATTCTTATAAGGTGAAAGCTACCTACAGCTCCAATTTCAAGGGGCTCAACCTAAAAAAAGAAAGAATAGACCAAACTGTACTCAGAATTCTCCTAAGAAAAAGATCTTTTAAAACAAATACCCTCAAATTCTGTAGTGCCTGGGTATTTTGTCGATATTTATTTTTATTCATGTGGCCCTTGACATGTTGAGGAGGCATCTTCAGGCACCACCCTCAACTTCCTGAAAATGTACAAACCAGTGAAATACCTATGTACCTGGTTAGTCTGTCAAGAGCCAAACTTCCAGTATTTCTGGGCCTGTCATGAGAGTGTCCTGCAATAGAACAGGTGTTTAGGCCACACCACACCCTCCTGGGACCACCTCAGTCTCCGTAAGGCATTTGATAACTACAGTTGTTTATTTCTCAAACATATTCAAGTGCCCTTGAAAACACAGCAGGCCCACCCTAAAATCCCTTGCACAACAATGCTTCCTGAGACAGAACACAAACTGTGAATGTGTTCATAAGAGCATAATCATGTAATTATTCATTCTTTTACCTTCATCTTGCTCCTCGCTCTAGCCCATCTACTGATGTGTATACTTAATGGTGTAAAAACAGCACTTTTAGGGGAGCAAGCATTTCAGTGACAGCCAGTGAGAAGGGCAGAAGATGGCCCCACGGAGTGATGGAAAACCTTTAATAACTCTGTGCCGCTGGTCCTTGCAAAGCCCTCACTGGACAGATGGGGTTGGCCTGTTTTCTAGATGAGGAAACTGAAGCACAAAGAGACAAGCGAGCTTCCAGAGACAGAGCTGAGGGCAGAAGAGCGCACCTGGGTCCAGGCTGGCTCACATCTGAGCGTACAGCCCCTCTCCTGCGCTTGCTGAGCACAGCCTGGTTTTTGGAGCCTGGCGGACGCAAGTGCTTCCTTCTGGTTTAGCTCTGTTTCAACATGTGATCTTCAGGGACTCATCAAACATAGACCTCAAACTCTGGCCCCTGTCCCAGGGAGAGGACTGGGAATGGGAGGGGACAGCAAGAAATAAATGACAGGGTGTCCCTAAGCAGCAGCTCTTGGTCAGCTTCTATCTAGTTGGAACAAAAGCCTTATTTCTCAAAAGGTCTCACTATGTTTGTCTTCCCAGTGGACTGATGTTGCCTCTTGGTTTTCCTCTAACTGAATCATTACTTTTAGGCTTTTAGTGAGAATTTTAACATATCCCTATTTTGTTATCATTTTAGTTTCAAAATTACCATTTTATTAAACTATAGGGTAACATATCTTTCTATATATTCCCACCCACCCAAGTAAAATAGAAATGACACAACAAAATCAGAAAAATCACCTGGAAGCCTCACGTACACATGGAAAGGCTAGAATCAATGAAAGTTATTCATAGCATAGTTACATGTAGAAAGATTTAGAAAAGGTGTGAATAATTCGGGCACGGGGCAACACGGCAGGGTACGAAGAACTGCTCAGCCGGGAGCGCGGCTCAGTGCTCGGCCTCGCGGACCGCCCCCAAGCTACGAGTGATCCCAGCACAGAGCCGTGCACCTCTTCCAAGGACTCAGAACAGAGGTATCGTCGGCTGACTTCCCAGGACTGCCTTCTCCTCCTTTCTCCAAGTCACCTGATCAGTGAAACAAGTCAAGTCATCTTCTGTGTGAGAAATAAATGAAGAACATGTCCAACTGTCTCTTATGTAAGCCGGGGTGACACACCCAGTAAAACTCCATCAAGAAGCAGCCTTAAGTGGAAGAGAGAAAGAGAGAGAGAGAGAAAGGGGGGGAGTATCTTGTCAATTAGAGCCCTCTGAAGTTGAGATCTGCTCCCTGAGAGTTATAAAAAATACATAAATAAAAATTCCCTAGGAAAAGAAATATAAAAGAAAAAAAAAACACTGTGGGAAGCAAAAACTTATTCAGAAATGTAACTTACATCTTT
>NW_004955439.1:12601319-12625689 GCF_000276665.1 Chinchilla lanigera
AAAAAATAAACAGAAACACTATCCTCTCTAAGGTGTCCAATTTATATCATACTGAGAAATAGCAGGATACAGTAGGCAAAGTCACTCTCCTAGTACCTCAGAGTAAAGCACTAGGTGTGGGTTGGAAGGTGAAAGAGGGTGAGAACATGACTAGCGAAATCACTAACTGTAAAGTAACTTTCATTTTTTTTTTTTTTTGGGTTTTTTTTGATCTTTTTGAGACAGGATCTCACTATGCAGTTCAGGCTGGACTTGAGCTCACTTTGTAGCCCAGGGTGGTCTTGAACTCACAACAATCCTCCTGCCTCAGCTTCCCCAAGTGCTGGGATTATAGGTGTATGCCATCATGCCAGGTTATTAATTTACTTTTATACTTGTAATATATCCTTCCTGAAACTTCCTTATGATAAAATACAATGATTTTGAGGAGGCAATAGAAGCAAGAAACCATGTCCTGGAGAAAATGGGTCCTAGCTGGTCATTTTTAATAACCTGGCATATGTGGCTCTTCACATAATTTAGGCATCCAATAAATATTCAGCGTCATCCAAATCAGCAATAATATGGATGTCATCTATATTTTTAATTGTTAAGAATATTTATAGCTGGGAGACTTTGTAAATTTATCACATGCAGTCATAAAAAAATAGTTTCCTTTGGAGCCCTTCCTATGTCTCCAAATGACGAAGCCAGTGATACCAGTTTGTATTTTCTTTGAACATCTTTGAAGTACAAAAATAAACCTTAACTTACAGACATTACTTAAAAGTCTGTATAATGAGAAGAAACATATTTAAGACAAACACACCGAGAATTACTCATTTGAGATAAATCAGGTTCAACCCCAAGAACAGTCTGAGAGAAGACCTGAGATACGCATGCTAAAGGACACGGTTGTTTTCGGCACCCATGGGTGTGCACAATATTCTTCCAGTATTTATGGAGATTGCATCTTTAGTCTTTCCTTCTGCTATAATAGAAATTAAGTCATTTGCTACAAAAAGCTACTAGGTAGGATACTTTGGTTTTTGGGCATATTGCAGAGTTACTAATAATCTTTGGGGAGGGGTAGAGAGAAAAGTGATGAAAATAGAATTAAGATGTGTTATGCACATGTACCAACTCCACACAAGAAATGTAACCATTAGTACTTCACACATGAATTAATAGTAAAAAGTTTTTTTTAAAAAAATCTCAGGCTGGGTGTGGTGGCATACACCTGTAATCTTAGCACTTGGGAGGCTGAAGCAGGAGGATTACTGGGAGTTTGAGGCCAGCCGGGGTACAAAGAAATTCAAGGCCAGCCTGAACTGCATAGTGAGACCCTGTCTCAAAAAGATTAAAATAACAAAACAAAACAAAACTCTGATTTAGGTTACGGCTATGGCAAACTTCTCCTCCGAAACATTAAACCTGAATCCCATGGCTTAACGGCAATCCCCACTATTGATGTAGGTGAAATGATTTTTTTAAAAACCTAAGGCTGGGAATGTGCTCAGTGCTAGCACACTTGCCTAGCATGTCCAAGGCCTTGGGTCCCATCCCCAGCACCACCAAAAGCAAAAATAAAACTAGGCAAAACCTGGGTGCCAAAGAGGGACAAGTTCATGAGTTATAATTTTAGAAAGTCTCTAAAAGATTTTCCAGATGCCAACCCAAACATAACAGGGAGATATTTTAGTTGAGACCTTTAAAGTCCTCAACTAAAGAAACTCTTAAAATAGCGCTTTGTAAAAAGTAAGACCGCAGGCCCTTCTGTCCGGGTTGCCCACAGTTTTAGACACAGTTTCTCCACCGGCAGCTCACATCAGGTGAGTGACAATCTCTATAGCCGGAAGGAAAGACTAGAAAGAGAGACACATGAGGGTCAACCCACAGCCATGACACTCTAGCATTCTTCTCACAGATATTTCCCAACTCTGAATCTCCCCAAGTGCAAAAGTGATCACTTCTGAGAGGATGACTTGCTCTAAAAACAGCTCACTTCACAAACACATTTCGCCACAGTTGCTTCACCCGAGCAGAGAGCTCCAGCTCTGGGAACACGAGTCCAGCTTTTCCTGGAACACATTTTGTACGCAGCGAAGCAAACAGATGAGAGCAAAATGTATGTCTGCGAGGCGCTCCTGTACTCTTGGGCCTCCGTGTCATGGCTGTTGCTTTAATTTTTCTTTATATATTTTATATTTTTAAATCATTTAAATAGCATCATAATCAAATACTCACTGTCTGACATTTTTGGGAAAGCTCTCTTGGTGCAAGTATTTTTCTAAATTAATATTCAAGCACTAGGTACAGATCACCCACTCTTAGCTACCTACCAGCAGGGTAAAAGCACAGAACCAGTGACTTGCTAAAACTTACGCCTTCCATAGAAATTATAAAAGCCAGTCAGGTACAGAGCGTAATTTCTTTCAGTGTTTTCTTAGCCAGAAGGCAAACTGACCCACAAGGCAAAGAGTTGGTAGCACAAAATGACAACTCTTACAGCCTTGCCCCTGAAGAAGGCAAATGGAAAAAACAATTACCAAAATAAATTAAAAAGAAAACACTGAAGTAAACACTCAGCTATGGAATAAAGTTCTCAACTGAAAATCTTTTTTGAAACTAACACTCACAACATAAGCTTATTATTAATGAAAAACAGCACAGAACAGATTCTTCTTTGGCAAGGAGAAAGCTATTTTTCACTTTTCCTGGTATCTATCTTTAGCACTTTACACTCTTGGAAACGAGGAATGTTCGTATGGATTTATTGTGAAGCAACACGCAATTATCTAATGTCAGTCAGGGGGGCGGGGCAGCCTAGGAAATCAATGCAAATGAAATCCCAAGGCACATCAAGTATCAATATAGGCATTGAGGTCTGATGACAAAGGCCTTATGGTCCCTGAAACATTCATGGCCTAGACATTTTTGACCACAGCCAGGGGGCTATTTACATTTCAGTATAGAAAGGAATTGATAGAAAGCTGAAAATTACCTAACTCATGATGGCTGAAGCGACAGACAGTGGGGTTTATCTGAAATTAACTGCTTTGCTAAGGAGCTGAGCCGAGAATAATGCAAGGGAGTGTTTGGCTGGGATGTCGACTGGACTCTCCTTAGTTAAGGCCAAATCTCTACAACACAGTCAGGGTAAGAGCAGCAAGGGTCACACACATTAGGATTATAATCAAGTTCAAGCCAACATCAGGCACAAGGGTAGTTAGCTGGAGGCAGGGTGTTGGCAGAAGGTCAACGGAAGAAAGACATGGGGTCAGTAACAGTGCTTCAGAGCATTCTCTCCATCACCGTGCAGCCACTACCTGTGCTTCTCAGAACAAAGACAAGTCACTCTGCAGACTCTGTGAAAGACTGTGCCCCTGGTGGAAAAGAAATGTGCTATTTCTGGCCCTTCACCCAACTAAGACACTTGAATTTATTTTCCAGCCATCTGTAAAGAGAGGATTTGGTATGAAGTTAGTAACGGAAACGTGTACATGGCACCTTGAACCTGTGTATGCACAGTGGGTGTAATTTTAACTTCTGCACCAACGTGCAGGCAGGAAAGGCTCCCCCTTCTTCACTTTGTAACCTCAACACCTAGCATGATGCCCACTACATAGGAAGGGCCCCACAAACGTCTCCCAAATCAACGAACACAGAAATGGTCAAGAGGATAAAATGTGCGGTCCTTAAGAAGAACCAATTTCACTCTGGTAATTCACAGCTGGGTGACTGCTCTGATCAAGCCTCTGAGTAAAGACAACAAACCGAAGCTTAATGCTTTTTTAGCAGCTTGTACAAAATGCCAACAGTACACAACACATATTATACGTTCTAAATGAGACGAGCGCTTCTCCTTGCAGTCTGAGTGTGTGAGGTTTTACTACACTCCCATTTCACTGTAAGGACAAAGTCTTACAACCTCTCTCTTGAATCATATGCTATTAATCAGGACGGCATGCAGCGGCTCTGATATCCAAAGGCTCACTATGGACAACCGGGCCTTTGTTTTCTCATCCAAGTTGGGTTTGAATCACATCAGTCCCGAGTCACCATATTCTTCATGATTCTTTAGGTTCATGATTTACATTTTTATTATGTTACTTTTAGGACTTAGGATAAGAGACCCAAAAAGGCACATTGAAAAACATGGCTGTGGCTCTTTTCATTACCTCACGGTCCCAGGGTGCAGGGTGGCTAGCCTATGACACATTTATTATTATAAATGGTAATGTCTCAGTCTCTTTCACACAAAAGCAAACCAGGCAGCACTCTCAAGATTCATAATCCTTCACTGCAATGGAAATCCGGTGTTTGTTTCAGGAAATCAGGGAAAAGAAACAGGTTCTATTTACTTCTGATAAGCTGCCATTTGTTGCTTAGATGCAAAGAATAGTAAAGGCCCAATCTGTAGCAGCAAGGCATGAAATATGCTTTTAAAGCAGCCAGAAAGGATGAAGGTTTAAATACAACTTTGTTTATTGAACATTTCAGTGTGAGCCGGACACCAGGCTAGGTGATCACCCAAGGGACAA
The DNA here is from genome assembly GCF_000276665.1 of Chinchilla lanigera. NCBI lineage: Eukaryota > Metazoa > Chordata > Mammalia > Rodentia > Chinchillidae > Chinchilla > Chinchilla lanigera. Next base: position 12,605,843 of record NW_004955439.1, read on the forward strand.
AGAGCACATCATACCTGTCCTGCTCTAGGAACTTGCTCTTTCCAAGGAGGGTGAAATACGTACAATTACTTCTGATACTCTGGAGGAAGGGTTGAAGAATGTAAATACAGATTAACAAACACAGAGTAGGAAACCATAAATACGCTTACTGAGCTAAGAAACAGTTTGATAGAGGAAGTTAAGAGTTGAGCTCTCACCCTGAAGGATGCATAGATTTTCACTAAGAAAAATTTGAAAGGTACATTTGAGGTAGAGGAAAATACTTGAGCTAAGGCACAGAAGTAAGAAAATACAAGGTTTGTTCAGAAATGCATGCGAGGTCCAATGTGATAGAGGGTACTGGGTGTGGGAATGACAGATGAGGTCAGAGAATATGAATAAAGCCAGAGCACATAAGGCCACGAGCATGCCAAGAAGTTTGGAATTTATCTTATAGAAATGGGAACCATGAGGTTTTTTAAAACCCAGAATCTCAAGAAAAGAGGTATGATTTAGAAAGATCCCTGGCCGTACGGGGCATGGGCAAAAGCTGAAGACACAGAGGTAAAGGAGCTTCCAAATTTTAAGGAAGAGATAATCTAACAAACAGCACAAAACAAGTACACACTACATTCTACATTTAAGAAAACGATAATTCTTTCCATTCCTTCTCTGACTAGTTTAACGATGGTAGCACATAACGTCTATCTGAAAATATTCAGTTTTAATTCCTATAATCCCTGTGAAACTCCTAGTTCAAAAAGCACTGTTTTGAACACATTAAAACAGCGTGAATAATAAAAGGCACCCAAATTGAAACGGAAGATGTCTAATTATCTCTTTTCTGCAGATGACATGATCTTATGTGTAAAACATCCTAAGATTGCACACGCATATGCATACACACATTCTTAGAGCTAATAAATTCAGCAAGGTTACAGGATACAAAACCAACACAATGAAAATTAGTTGCATTTTTATACGCTAGCAATAAACAATCTAAAAAAGAAAATAAAATATTTCCACTGAAAGCATCAAAAGGAATTTTAAAATCTCGGGAATAAATTTAACTATTGAAGCAAGACTTACAAATTGCAAACTGCAAGCATTATGGTAAAAGATTTATAGAAGCATAAATAAATAGCAAGAAATCCCATGTTCACAGATAAAACTATATTCCTCACATGACGGTAATACTCAAATCTTTCTATAGACTTAATGCAATTTCTGTCAAAATCTCCATGGCACTTTCTGAAGAAATAGTATAACCCATCCTGACACACATAGAATCTCAAGTGATACCAAATAGATAAAACTGTGTGTGTGTGTGTGTGTGTGTGTGTGTGTGTGTGTGTGGTGTGTGTGTGTTACTAGGATTGAATTAGGGCTTTGGAGATCTCATACTTCAAAGTTTTAAAACTAACTACAAAGCTACAGTAATCAAGACAGTATGATACTAGCTGTCTCAGTTACTTTTCAGTCCTTGCTGAGACAAAACACTGCACACCCAGAATTAAGGAAGGAAAGGTTCATTTAGCTTACAGTTTGTGGAGGCTTCAGTCCATACTTGGCTGGCTCCAAGTTAGGGTGGCACATGGCAGAGGCCAAGAAGATAGCAAAAGCAACAACAGCACAAGGGGTGGATTGGTGGCAAATAGCCTCATTCCCTCCCTTACACTGTATGCAAACTATCCACCCCAGGGCGGGTGTAGCACTCACACCCGTAATTTCAACAATGGACCATGAATCAATCATATATTCTAAAAGCCCACCCCATGACTGCATGTGGCTTTGGGGGGACACCAAACGATAACACTAGCAAAAGGACATACATATAGGTCAGTATAGGTCAATGTAATAAAATAGCCCAGGAATAAATTCTTATATATATAGTCAATTTTTCAAAAGTGGTGCCAACTCCAAGGGTCATGACATACATCTATAATCTCAGCTACTCAAGAGAATGAGGCATCGGTTCCCGGTACCGGAGAAAAACCAAAAAAAAAAAAAAAAAAAAAAAAAAAAAAAGAGAATGAGGCAGTAGGATCACAAGTCCAGGGCCAGCCTGGGCAACATGGTAAGACCCTGTAGGGGATGGGAGGTGTTCTTGGTGTAGCTCAGTGGTAGAATGCCCCTGGTTTCAAGACCAGGTACCACTAAGAAACAAAATCACATAAACAAAAAAGGGCTAAGACCACTCAGTGGGATAAAGGACAGCCTTTTCTACAAATGGTTTGAGGAAAACAAACAGAAAAATGAAATAACATCAAATATAAACCCAACTCAAATTGAGTCAAAGACCTAAACCATGAAACAATTAGAAGAAAACAGAGTGACGTCTTCATCATATTACTTTCAGCAATGATTTCTTGGATATGACACCAGAAACAAAAGTAACAACAACCAAGGTAAACTGGATTTCAAAATTTGAAAGTTGTGTACATCAAAGACACTATCAAGAATGGAGGTGAATATTTACACATCACACACATGATAAAAGAGTAATATCTACATTATATAAGGAGCCCCTTCAACCCAACAACAACAACAAAACAAAAACACAATTCAAGAACGGGGAAAGGATTCGAGTAGACAATTTACCAAAGACTTAAGAGCTGCCAATATGCACGTCACCAATAATTTTTATTTTCTCTGTTTTAAAAACAGTTTCCTAATGGCTGTGATAATTAAAGATGTTAAACATCTTTTCACGTGCATATTGGCAGCTCTTAAGTCTTTGGTAAATTGTCTACTCGAATCCCATCTTTAATTATCACAGCCATTAGGAAACTGTTTTTAAAACAGAGAAAATAAAAATTATTGGTGAACAAGCAGAGAGTTTTTAATGTTTACAGATTGCTGGAAGAAACAGAAAGTGGTACAGCTACTATAGAAAATGTACAGCAGTTCCTCAAACAGAAGTAGAATTACCACGTGAATCATAAATTTAGCCCCACATATAACCCAAGCAAAATGAAAGCAAGGACTCAATAAGATGCTTGTACACTAATGTTCATAGCAGTACTGTCCACAAAAGTAAATGGTGGAAGCATCCAAGTGTGTATGAACAGATGAATGAATAAACAAAATGTAGGACATACACAGAGTGGAATATTATACAATCATACAAAAGGAACAAGGTTCTGATACATGCTGCAGCATGAATGAACCTTGAAAACATTACCATGGCTCACATACAGAGCAGACAAAGGACAACTGCTGAATGATTTTACTCCTGTAATGTACCCAGAATAGTCAGATTCATAGACACAAAATAGAATGGTAGCAGGGGCCAGAGACGGGGGCGATTGGGGAGCTGGAGCTGTTCTTTAATGGGTACAGTGTGTTTGGAATGATGAGAAGCTTCTAGAAGTGGTGGATTACTGACTGGTCGCACACAGTGGGAACATGCGTGATGAAACTGAACACTGAAAGGTCATTAATATGGTAGTTTTTCTATTATATATACTTAACCACAATGAAAAAACAAAAAAACAAAATACCCTAGCATGAAGAGCACGATTCTGACTGCACAGGAGTCTCCATCAGGTAAAGAAACCTCTCACAAAAGATGCCTCTTTGCCAACCCAGGGGAGAGCTGGAAGTAACAGAAAGGACACAGGCTGTCCCCGCTCAGCAGAGCGGCTCAAGCTGCTCAGAGACAGCAAACTCACATTGCAGGTGGATGAGCCATCAAAAGTCGGGTAGGAACCATCTGGCCAGTCGGCGGGGTCCAGGGCAGCTGTCTGCCGGTGCTGGGCCTCATATTCCTTGAGCTGCAGCAAAAGAAAGGGAAGACTCAAAGGGAAGAATGGCCCAACGCTCTCTCCACCCAGCAGAGACCATTTGGGCACCTTCGTCCAGTGCTGGTGACGAAGGGCCAGCCGGAGACAGGTCTTTCAGATCCACAGGGATAATAGCCTGCCCTGCGGGTTTCATCTACATCAAACCCACACACACAGGGCGCTCTTTGTACCCCGTATTCCACAAAGAACCTTGATTTTTTTCCCTCCAATGTCTGCCACCATCAAAACTCACCCTTTTTCAGTGCAATTACAAATTTCAAAATAGAAACTGTCAGTAGCCTGGCCTCAAAATCATTACTTTGTAACTGAAAAATGTACACTCTCTTTTCTGGAGGAAACAAGGGGGAGACTGCAGACATCCCAGTGGCCGGGAACGGAGACTTGTAAGAAGCCACCTGCTTTTCTTACTCAGGATGGCTTCCAGTTCCTGCTTCAAGGTCACCACCTCACAAAGGTCAGAGGGTTCATTGGGAGCCCGTGGGCACAGGGGGGAAACGAGGCAGCTGAGTGTCATCAGAGGTCGCTAAAGTTTGGGTGTAGAAATTAAGTTTCTGTTTTTTAAAATACAGAAAAGCAAGTGAAATGCTACAGAGAAATGAGCAAATTTAACTTAGCCAAATCAGACTGCGGCTCTTTCAGAATGGCATACCTGAGAAGTTCCAGGTGTGCATGTGTAAAACAGAGAAACTGCACTCTGCTTCTTAATCAATTAAATTGTGACTGCATTCAAATTGTATTGGGTAAGGGTTTTTAGATATGAATTTAATCCACTGGTCTAATCATGGCCAATGAGCCCAACAAGGTACGTAGAATGGTCCGACCTGGCCCCTGTGAGAGAGTCAGGATGGTTTTCAGTGAAGACGCTGCGCTGACCACGGTCCCTCCAGAAGAAAGCATCTTTCCCAAGTGCTCTTCCACCTGGGAAATGCTTCCCGCATATCTGTGTGGGAAAGGTGAGCAGTGCCAGTCACTGCACAAGAGCTTACATACAGGTATCGAACCCGGGGGCCATCACTTCACCCCTCTGTGTCTCAGGTCCCCCTGCTAGAAAAGAGGGTTGGTAATAAATCTTTGAGGCTCACTGCCAGAATTAAGCAAGACAATGCAGGGAAACTCTCAGCACACCGGGTCTACGTAACAGTTACCAGGACAGCGCTACTGTTCCACCCTTGTGACTTCAGATACAAGAAAGTTCTGCTTTCCCAGTAATTCCATGTGTTTTCTGCTCGGGACACTAACCATTTTAATCTTCCTCATACATTAGGGATATTTTATTGCCCTAATCTTTATAGTCCACTTATGTTATATACCAAAGTGCTCTCTCCATCTGGATATATGGTTTCAGAAATGCTATGTTCTCCCTGTGCAATCAGGAACAGCTGCCAGATAGAAAGTGGGATTAGCATGGGATTATCAGAGTTTCTCTAGGTCTCTGCTCTAATTTTATACTCCACCTTAGCTCCAACTACTAGGAGCCACCGGATAAGTTTCATCTTTAATGAAAAAAAGATACAAATCCCTAACTAGAAAGTCATGACTAGACTTAATGTTTTAATGTCCTAAGGGCTGTATTTTGACTTTACACAGATGCAGCCTTGTAGAATCAAATACATACCTATGATGTAGATAAATTTAGAATATTCAGTAATTAGGACATGTTATATAAGCAGTCTTTAGTACTCAGATTTAGATTTTTAAAGAAATGAAATTGTATCATAGTCACAGATCACTCTCCCTTTTCTTTTCCTTTTTTTTTTTTTTCTTTTTGTCTTTTTGAGACAATGTCTCACTATGCAATTCTGGCAGGCCTTGAGCTCACTTTGTAGCCCAAGCTGGCCTTGACCTGGCAGCAATCCTCCTGCCTCAGCCTCTGGAGTGCTGGGATTATAGGTGTGTGCCACCAAGCCTGGCTTCACTTTCCTTTAGTTCTTCCAGTAACAATTTCAAAGGACACAGTTTCATCTTCTCTACATACTATCATTCCCAAACAACAGGTTTGGTTTTCTTTTGTTTTGTTTTGTTTTAAAATGTGTTGCCTAGGCTGGCCTCGAACTTGAACTCCTCCTGCCTTCCCCTCCCAAGTAACCATGATTATAGGCCAGGCCTGGCTTAACAGTGTTATTATTATTACTATGATTATGATTATGATTATGATTATTATTCCAAGGCTGCAAACATGAGTTTCTTCCCTTCTCTCCTATCCTCACACCCTACACAAATTACCCAGGTAAATAAATAACTTCTAAATTCCAGTTCCTCACTGGGCTTTCTATACCCTTGAGAACTAATACAAGATTCTAATGCCCCGAAGAGCTATGTGTGCCTTTAAAGTTATATCCACCTGGAAGCTGTTGTCATTCAGAACCTATGGACTGCCTAGATCTCCCTCAACAGTTTTTTGTTTTGTTTTGTTTTTTAACTAATGCGCCTGCCTGCCTTAGAGCACAAGCAGTAAGTATCTATCAGTGCCCAGATGCGGAGACGTGGCTGGGCTGCGAAGGCCCTCATCGCTGAATGGGCAGTAAGGAAGCAGGGCCTCGCTGGGAGAACTGGCATCAGGACGTACGTGACCATGGGACTCTATCTGGTCCCTAACCTCTTCCTCTCTGGCTTCCTGCTCGTCATGTAGTGAACACCTTGGCTACGACGTTCTGCTCACCTCAGGCCCATACCAACAGACCACTGAGAGGAACCTCTGAAACCCATGAGCCAAATACACGACTTCCTCCTTTAAGCTGTATGCAGACACTTGTCCCACCAACAGGAAGGCAGACCTACACCGTAACCATCATAAAACTATTAGAGAAAGTTTGAAATACCTTTAGATTGGATGGAACTGTTCCATTAACGAAATGCAAAAAATTATAAATTGACTCTCTTTGTAAATCGTGCATTCAAAGGACAGTACGCTGAGAGCAGCTCTGAAACTCCCACCTCTTCCAGTGCTTTCCCAGTTTACAGTGTTGTTTCACATGTGAGTTCCCTGCAGCCTCTCTCACTTTGATCTTCACTCGTGTCTGGGTAACTGGGTTTTCAGGGGTGTGAACCATGGTTATATAATTGAGAGTGGGGAAATAACTATTCATGAGATCAAATCCACACCAACGAAGAGCAGTGGACTAAACTGTCCTGGTTTGAACACTGGCTCCTAATGGCATTCGGGCAAACTCCTCTCCTGACGAGTTCAGTGTATGCATCCATCCGGAGTGCAGCCCAGCAGACTGGAAGGCATGCGCAGCCGCTGTCCTGGAGGAATGGTACACTTCTTCTCAATCTGAAGGGTCTCACCATGGTCTGGAGGTCTGTCTTATACAGCGATCAAGCAAATTTAGAGCCCTGAACTGGTCACAAGTTCAAGGAAGCAGATCCTCCCTGCACACTGCTTCCTGTTCTAGATCACATTTTCTTGAAGTGTTTCGTCTCCGGCTAACAAGAGTTCCATTTAGACACCAGTCATGGAGGTTTGTTGCCTGGAGAAGAGCAATTGAATAAGCATCCCTGCTACTTTGTCACCTATTAGGGGCACCCAGGCTTGTCTGCAGAATTCAGTAAACGATGCAGACTGTCACTATTTTTTAATCTCCTGAGCATCTGCATTCCAGGCTGGCCTTACAGACAATATCCCTGATGTCTCTGTGAGCTCAGTGGCTGCACTGAAGCTGGGCCAAGGCTGCCACCCTAGCAGCAGCCAGGTACAGGGTGAACACAGCCAGGCACACCTGCATGAGCTGCACCACTGTCGCACTGAGAGGACTTCTGATTTCTTCTCTGTGGAAGCCATTGCTGGCTGTGAAAATTACTCACACAAACTATTTTCTCCACTGCTTTCCCAAGTTTGAGTATTCCTTTGTTTCTGCTAAGAAACAGGTGCTAGGGGATGTAGCGGCACACTTGCAATCTCAAATATTCAAAAGGCTGAGACAGGAGGGTTCCAAGTTCAAAGTCAGTGTGGGCACTTAGTATGACTATCTCTAAAAGGGATTAGGTGGGAAGTGTGTGCTGGGGATTTCACTCTGTGGTAAAACTCTTGGCTGGCATGTACCAGGCCCTAAGTTCAATCCCCAGTACTGAAAAGGAAAGGCAAGAAAAAGAAATACACTGTCTAAACTGGGCTTTACTAAAGCCCAGAAAATTAAACATTTTCTCTTGCTTCAAGAAAACTGCCAGTCCCCAAACACAGACGCCATGCCCTGACTGTGGACATCTTCAAACAGTTCTTTAGTTTTGCTATTAAAAAGCAGTGCAGCAGTGCCACTCCCCAGGAGGTAATAAACCTCTTGTTCACCATAGAGAAACTATATACAGGCCCACGCTTCTCATATGCATTTTCCAGGAATTCAGCTGGACTTTTCCCAAATGCACAGCATGGCCAAGTCATGCCCAAGGAGTGGAACCAGAGAGAAATGTAAGACAGACGTTTTGCTCCACTAGCAGCTGTGCCAGGTGGTCAAAGGCGTGGGAAGCAGACAGACCAGGCAAAGGATAAAGGTCCAGGTGATAAGCGGAAGGGACCTGAGGTTGTCACCTGTCACCTGCTCCCCCACCCACCTCAGTGCTTACTGACTATTTGCAGCAAGCCCAGCAAGAACAACCGAGCCTCTGCCACCACTTCAGTCTGCTCAAGGGCTCTGGCGGTCAGGGTCAATCAACACCACTCCTCTGTACCCACAGAGGGACAGAAGCCAGTACATGGGTGTCCCACACTGGCCCCAGCTCTAGCTTTACTAAGCCCAGCCCATTCTCCACTCACAAATGTTGCTTTTTCTTGTAACACTGTCACAGCAACAAAGGGGACACTAACTAAAGGGTATAAGCTTGTCACCATTTCGAGGTCTGAGATCTTTAAGATTCCACCTAGCGGCTGCTGGGCTTTGAATATTTACCCCTCCAAGTCATGGTGGAGTACGCCCGCTGTTATGGTGGAGTCAGGAGGTGGAACTTGGGGCTTGGTGGAGAACAGGGCTCTGCCAGTGAGAGGAATTCATAAAAGGGTGAGTTCAGCCTCCCTCTCCCTCTTGGGGCTTCCACCTTCTACCAGGCAAGCGTCTAATCTTCCTCCCCTCCAGAGGACAAGGTGTGCAAAGGTGCCATCTTGAGTACGAGCATAGCCTCCCTGTCACCAGGTCCAAGGTCAGCATTTTGACCTTGGATTTCCCAGCCTCCAAAACTATAAGCCAGTACATTTCTCATCTTTATAAATTACCCAGTCTGGGGCACTCTGTTGTAGCAGCACACAATCAGACAAGGGTAAAGTCATAACTCGTTCAATAGTTTGGAGGTCTTCTTTCGTTTCTCACCCCACCTTCTTATAACTTGTCTGTGTGGTACAGAACCCAGTGTTCAAAGTGAAAATCAAGAATCAATCAGTTGATTGGTCAACAATAGGCAGAAAATGTTTTAATTACTACCTCACTATCATAAGTAGTACTACTATTTATGGTACTCCAGTTTCCTAAAGGTTAATTAGGCATCTGCTAGTGCCTAATTTAGTATTTACTTAGATATGAAAGTAAGTAAAATCTTAACATATACTTGAAACTTGCTTAACCTTGACATTTTAGAATTGATGTTTATATTTAATCACTGACTTTTTTGTTTAACCATTAGTTATATTCCTAACCCTTTTCAAATGGCTTGTGAATTTTCCAATGACAATCAGAGGGTCATTTCCCTCCTTAAAGGGGCCCACTGTTCAAAAATACCTGTCTGCCAGGGATATAGCTCAGTGGCACAAGTGCTTGCCTGGCAAGCACAAGGTCCTGAGTTTGACTCCCAGTACCAATAAAAATAAATAAATAAATATAAATAAATAATAAAAATACCTGTCATTCATTCACTCATGTATTTACTGAACATAGAAATTTTACCTCACAAGATGCGATGCGTGTATCGAGTAAACAGAATAGAGTAAATATTTTACCTGGAAAATTGTGGTACCTCATGACCATGAAATCTCATTGAAATACTTCTTTGGGACTGTGATGTGGCTGAGGGGCAGAGTACTTGCTTAGCACACTCCAGGCCCTGGGTTCCACTCCCAGCAGAGGTACGAGGGTTGGGTGGAGTGGGACCTCCACCCTTTGATGCCCTCAAACATGATTAAATGTAAGGAAGCCAAGTAGTCCCAAATGGAAACCAAGTATCGGCCCTCTTACCCTAGCCAGTGCTTCTTCGATGGTGATCATCTTCTCTTTGACCATCATCATTAGCTGAATCCGCTCCTCGTCACTCATTGTTATCTCACTGGCGACGTAACCGACATCTTCTCCTGGAGATTGAAGACAGAGAGCAACAGGAATGAAAACCAGAGAGATCAGGGTGACGCCCTGTTCCAGAAGTCTACCCTCCTAGGTAAGGGAAGGCTGCTTCCTGGGGCGCTGTCTACACTGTACCTTACTGGCGGAGCCAGAGAGGGCAGAAACACACATGCTTTTCACCGCACACCTCTTTCCGGGAGACAAACTCCAGGAAGAGGTGGATGTTACAACAGCGGCAAATTCTTCAAAATGACCTGAAACTCTGAGAAGTAGTGTCTACTCTGGCAAGACAGCTGGGGGGAGCTCCTTGGTGGAGAAGGGGTAGCGATCTAATTCAAACACCCAAAGAGGCTCAGCAAGCTCACCACAGCTCCCTTTGCTGAGAATTCTCTGTATCCTTCCATGCGAAGTATGAATGCATGGGTCACATATTTGTGAGGAGTGGGAGCAAACCCTCTGCCATGGGAGAGGAAGGTCACCTCACGGAGCCACATCTTGCAGCTCAGTAAAATTCTCCGTTCTCCTAAGCTATCTGGCTGTGTTCCTCTCAGGATAAGTTACAATAAATAAAATCACAGATGTGAGGCATGCTGAGCACATCGGAAGAAAGGGGCTACGGCTGTTTACATCTGGAAGTATTAGCGTCGCAAATAGGGCTTGAAACTATGAGAGAAAATCAACTTCCAACTCCAAACAGAAGGTAGCCAGAACTGCAGAGGCAAAGAGAAGCTCACGTTAGGGTCCTTCCAAGGCACAAGCTGCAGGCACCTCTCATATTCTGGAGCCACAGTGACCAGCACATCAGTAAAGATGTTAGGAGTGGGCTAACCCACAGATGGACAGAAGCCCACATTCCAGCCCTTTATCTTCTCCTCTGATGGCCTTTCGCAAATGCAGCTCTCTTGCTCCTGCTGCTAGCAGACTATGAGCCCTGGCTTGTGTCACTCTTGGTGAAGAGGTACCAAGCAAGGGAGTCTTGCTGCTGCCTTGCACGAGCCCACTGCAGGCGAGGCCAGCTTTGGAATTTATGGCCCTATGCTTTCCTAGCTCATTTCCACCTTGGAATCACTCAGTCCAGAAATGGCTCTTCCGTTCCTTCCAACTCTCACCACTTGCACAGGAGGAAGGGCTACCCCTACTGCTCCTGATGGTGAAGAGAATGATGCCACGCTGGCTGGTTTTCTAACTAACCCACATGAGCTGGTGAACTCTCGGCTTCCTCCTTCCTTTGCTGTCTTCCTATCTCTTTACTTCTCTCTTTCTCCAGAGCTTGCTTTCTAAACAAGAATTTTAGAATACAAGCTTTATTCTGAATCACAAATGACCCTGGGTGTGTACCCAAGGGAAAAGCTGGGGGTGTTTAAGAATAACTCCTTTAAAGTTAGACAGTTTTGAAAATGCTTGAGCGTTGCCCAAGAAGCCAGGCACGCAGCAGGGGCATCTGAGGTCCACAGCCACTTTCTCTGGGTGTAGGAGGACACGGCAGCACATACGATTTTGTAAAGGGAAACAAAGTGCACTGTGGGTAAGCAATGAAAAATTTTCATCAATTGATAACCTTACTTGGCCAGACTGGAATGTGGAAGTGGATTTGTTCTGGTTTCCTCTGTGAATACTGGGGAAACATAAATTACATAACCAGCCTCAAAGGGATGACATATTTACTTACTATATAAACAACAACAAAGGACATAGCCCAGAGTAGGGCTGGCCCTCCCTGCACAAAGCAGCTGGGCAAATTCCCATGATGTCAGATCATTCAAGTTTCCAGGGGTAACCAGCCCATAACTGTCCCTGCCGCAGAACAGCATCAGAAACCCAGAAGAGCACGAAGGCCCTGCTTCGGAGTGTGGACAGAAAGGTCCAAAACTAAATGCTAAGACGGCCTTGGCTCTTTGAGGATAGGACTTGATGCAGTTAAGAGGAAAGATGGGGCTGGGGATTTAGCTCAGTGGCAAAAAGCGCCTGCCTGGCATGTGCAAGGTCGTGAGTTCAGTTCCCAATACTGGAGAAAAACCAAAAAAAAAAAAAGAGGGAAGATGTTTCTGAGGCTGATGTGAGGAAGAACACCAGGGACTTGGTCTCTGCTGTCAGATCTGCGAAGAAAACAGCACAGCTAACTCTCCCCGCTCCATTGTGAGCTAAATGAAAATGACCAGGATAAAGTCTTAAAGGGACAAGAAGAAGGTCAGAGAGAGGACCGTTTTCTAGGCACGGGCAATGCATTCCTCTAATTTCCAACATCCAGTCAGATTTGCAAACAGGCTTTACAGCGTTTTAGAGCTTTAAAAGGATCCACTGTCCACCGGCGGCATCACAGTACCTTTTGAAGTCTGTCTCATTATTCCTTTTTGGTTCTTTCGGAAGTTCTGCCAGAAATACTTATTTTTCTTCTTCCAATCTCCTTTTCCTTTAAAAAAAAAAAAAAAGAGGAGAAAAGGCACAAGCAATAAATTCATTGATAACAAAAGTAGCCTCTTCCTTATAACTGCAAAGCTTCAAAGAACACTGTGATGTCACAAAAAAGAGTTTTTCTCTTTCAGTTTGTGAAAGACAGGGAAATGCCTATAAAGTTGTTTAAAAGAAATGCAAATTTCCTAGGAGCAACAAATTGTACAGTAGGGTTAAGAAGAAAATAAAGAAACAGCAAAAGGGCAGGGAAAGCATGCACTGCGGTATTTACTTTGATGTCTGTTTAACCAGCAAGCCCCCCTCTGCCTTGTCTTGTGGTGTATTTCACCCCCTTTGGTCTCAGACATAATTATTCCCACTATATCACAAATAGAAAACTTGAAGAAGGAAGAAGTTAACTTTGTGTTGTTGTTATTGCTGTTTGTCAACCTTCCCTTGATTTATTTCTGCTGCTCCAGATTTCAAGAAGACAGCAGAATGGTTGGTATCCCATGAACCCAGTGGTCAAGAGCTGATTCCAGGAGCCCAGGGCAGGGCTGGTCCTCCTGCTTCTCCACATCTAGCTACAGCACGGGTGGGCCGTGATTCTCGGCTCTCTGGCGTTCAGGCTACTTGGTGACCTGAGATAAGCCAGGGCACAGCGACAGGAAGACTTCAGTCCTGCTGCGTTATCTCCCAACCCAACCTCTCTAACTTACCAGACTATTCTGAGTGACTTGTGGGTGAAAACAAATTCCTTGCCATAGGCAGACATTTTTAACATTCAGTGAAGTTGTGATCACCAATAATACACAACATCAGTAAAAAGCAAAAGGGCAAGGAATGGGGACAAGTTGTTCTTCAAAAAAAAGAAAAAATAAGCAAAAGGCAGTGGTGGCAGTGGTGACAACTTCCTTGGTGCTTGACGGAGCACACTTGGAGCAGAGGTTTTGTCACTGCTTGGTGTCTGTCTGGTGGCTCCCCAGCCACTGGAAATGGGGCCAGCAAAGTGGCGGGTGTGCACAGTCTAGACTGGTGCTGCTGGGCCCTGGTGCAGGGCGCAGACATGTGGGAACGCCGCCTGCGGTGCTCCCAGGCTAGCAAGGGTGTCATTTGTCAAAACAGGATGCCCTCATTTAGGTCCTGACAACTGCTAGCGCCATGGGAATGAAACTGGAGCCTTGGCCTGAGATGTCTACATATTCAAATCTTGAAGGCAACTTTCCGTGTCTGCTGCCCTTCGGCTAACACGAAAACGTCAGCCAGCAAGGGTTAAAGCAGACCTTTCCTCGGTTAATTTGGGAATATAGTTTCCTCCTCCTCCACTCTTTGTGTGTGTGGTACTAGGGATGGGACCCAGGGCCTTGGGCATGCTATGAAAGTGCTCAACCACTGAGCTACACTCTCCGGCCCTTTTTTCTTTCTCTCTTTCCTTCTTTCTTTCTCCTTCCCTCCTCCTTTCCTCTCTTCTCCCTCCCTCCCTCTCCTTCCCTCCGTTCCTTCCTTGTCCCCTTCCTGACAGAGCCTCACTAAGTTGCCCAGGATGGCCTTGAATTTGCAATCCTTCTGCTTCAGCCTCCCGAGGAGCTGGGATTGCTGGTGTGTGCCATTACCGCTGGCACAGAACGCTTTTCAAGAGCTTCACTGAACAGGAAAGCCTCAGCCGTAGGGATTATTCTCTCTCTCGGGAGGCCCAAGAAAGCGCCACACTGCAGCCTTAATACTGCTGGGTTCACAACCACGTGTACTTCTTTGACTGTAAACTATTTTCTCCTTATTCCATATTAACATTTTTAAAATGGAGAATAACAGCACATAGCATTTAAAACTCACAGGCTACGTTGTGGGGCGCAGTTAGAAGATGAGAAAGCCAGGCTGGGAGAGCAAGCAACTTGCTCAGGGTCACAGCCAAGCCGTGAGAGTCCAGACTCAAACACAGACAGCCTGGTTTGAGGACTTAGGCTCCTAGCGGCTATGATCTCCATTTGCTCTGACCTCCCTAAATCACAAGTGGATTTTACAATCAAAGACATATAAAACATATAAATGCACACTCTTTGATCAAAAAATTCCAAGGTGAAGGATCTACCCGGAGGACGTTATCGGGGTTACAGACTAAAGCCTTTTACAGCCATGATGTTTGCTGGTGATAGGAGAATAAATGGAAATGCCTTAAAGAAAAAAAAAGTCAATTAAACTGTGGTCCATTTTACATGATGCAGATTCAAAACCTTTTTCTCCTCTTTGACAAATACATATTTTTTCAGATCTTTTGCTGTAAAGAATATTTAATCATGTGGGAAAATGCTCATAACATAACCAATGTCTGAAACTGAAGTAGTACATAGACTATGATCCCATTTATATGTATATTTTAAAAAAACACCCCTGTGCAGTGGAGAGAAAGAGAGAAAGCTGTGCATTCAAATCTTAACAGGGTCTTTTAATTTCTGGGTAGAAGGATTCTTGGCAGTTCCTATCGTTTTGCACGTTTATGTTTGCTATGAAGTATGAAAAGAAAACAAATAGTTAAACAAGGAAAAGTGGTACTGACCTACAGAGCTGTCTTCAGAGTTTGATTTATGAAGAGTGGGCCTGGAAAAGAGAGACAAATCAGATTACAAGGGAGCCTTGCTTTCAGGGGAGAACTGAAAATCCTCCTAAACAGCCTGACCCACCATCAATATTCCTTAGAGGTGCCAGGGAAATTTGTATAGGATCTTTACCACTGTCCTTTCCCACCTGTCTGCTGAGTCCCAGAAATAGGACTCAGGTACCATTTGTCAACATTTACTAAACACTCACTCCTGAACAAGACCCATACAAGAGGACAGACTTTCGCTTGATGATGGCTGAAATTGTCTCTCCTTTCTATGCACTACTGACTATACATTAAGTTACCACCACTGAAATCTTTTGTATAACTGGAAGAGAAAGCACATAATAATGAAAATAGAAACTCAGCACCACAAAGGCCACTTGGTTACGCAGTGAGTCAAGCGATCAGCTGTAAAAAAAAGACAGATGGGGTGGGGCGGGAGGGCAGGCGGAGGGGGGCGGGATGCAACTGGGGCAGCCACTCTGTAGCTCCTCTAGTTACTGGCTGCCAACTGGCAAGTATAGTTTCCATCCTGCCACATCTTCCAAGGTTCAAAGACAAGCCAGAAATCTGCCTTTTTATGAGAGAGGTGTAGATGTTTAAGTGATGGCAAGGGATCCAGCGCTTCTAGAAATGTGTCCAAGTTAATCAACATGTGACTGGCACTAGATCTGGCCCCATACCCTACCCTCCATCCTGAGTGCCAGCTTGTAACAGATGATACAGGTAAACCGGAACACTATGGGGAGTGAATACAACCTAAAACCAGTCCATTAAACACTGCTCCAGAAAATACTTAGACAAATACCAATTTAAAGCAAGAAGGAACAGAATACAATGAAAGTTAACATTGGTTACCTCAGAAAGGGAAGAATAGAACAAAATCTTTCACTTGGTAAGTCTTTCCAAGCCCGGAGAGTAGGACCAACATCCTTGGACTTGTCTTTAGGGACAAGCAGAGAGGAAGAACCCGCAGCACAGCAGAAGCTGGGCACCGAGGGGCTTCCACGCTTGAACCTTCACTGTAAGTGAAGGAAGATGAAGAGGTGTCGAACCAAGCAATCCTTCATGTCCCCGTGTTGGAAAGACAGGTTGGGAGGTGAGGACTGAGTCACACGGAAAAAATTAGTGGAAGAGAAGCAGAACGTGCAATCCCTTAGCAGTGATTTGGTGCCTACCGTGCAGTTAGAAAGACTGCAGCATTTAAAATGACAGAGAGAAAGGAGAGGTGCAAAGCCACCTCTGCTGCGCCGCCACCTCCAGCAGGTGCTGCACTGATGGCAGCTGCTGGCCAGGAGCCCTGCAAGCATCACCGCGCTCCAAGTCTGGGAGGAGAGAACTACTTCTGACAGCACCGTAAGAGGCACGGTTCTAAGCCAGGGAAGGCAGGAGCACGGCACAGCACAGAAGCACCGCTGCCGAGGACAAGAGCTAAGCTTGAATTCTAGTTGTTCCCCTTTCCATCATGCTGTCAACACTTACAAGGTGCGGAAAACCTACCTTTTCATCCGACTGTGCCAAAATGTAGCTCCTAGGACCTATTCACCTTCATCCCATCCATGCGAAAATGAAAAAGCCTAAATATGTACCTACTTGAAAGGCTTTAAGATATAGCCACTTAAAATTTAAATCATTCGGCCAGGGAATACCGAGTGAGATCATAGCAAGGTTAATATGAAAAAATGGGACTCACAGGCTAAGGAAGGGATGGATGTAAACAAGATACATGGGGAGAATGAAGAAGGGCAAGAGAAGGCCGGAGAAGGAGGCGGGTGGAAAGAGAAGACCACGTTCTTGGGGCCGCCAGGGAAGGATGGGCAGAACAAGAAGGCAAGAGAGTGAGCAGCCGGCCAGGGGGCTGGGGGAAGAGGCAGGAAATCCTTCAAAGAGAAACAACGTTTAAACTAAGTTTGGGTTTTCAAAAAGAGCTTACTCTGTTGCACTGTGAACTCAAAGTCATGTAATACATATTAGTTCACCTTACTTCAACTGGCCACGTCTCACCAGTAAGTTAACTGGTCACTTAAGGTAACCCCGCATCTATTTTTACTCTTGCTCTGAGGACTACGAAGTATTGATCGAATGGCTAAGGACCAAGCACATCCAGTATCCTCAAGTCTGGATAAAACTACTTCACTTTGTAATTATAACTACGTATGAACTTTTACTTTTTCTAAAACATTTTCACGGGGAAATGGCCTACAAAAGTATTGCTCTTCTTTAATCCTTTGCTGATTTATAATAATAAATCCTATCAGGTTGTAAGAAATTCTCACCATCATTTCATGTAAATCCCAGTTGTATGGGGGACTAAGGTGTCTAGAAGTTAAGAGTGCAGTCCACGGCCCACGGCTACTTGGCAGCCGCGTCAGCAGGGACTTCATGCAGACAACCTGCTGTAGCCTGTTGTTTTTCAATATACGCCCTACTCTCCTCAACCTGAATAGAATACATATAAAATCGTGTCAACTGTAGCCTTGAAAAAGTGAAAAGATTCTATTTTTCCAACTCATCTTTTATTCTTTCTGTCAAATGGTAACACCTAAAACCATAAACATATTTCCAAACTTACACTGCAGAGAAAAATAAGTTCTCATTACTATACAGTTATCACAAAATATAATAGTATATTCACCTCTAAAGTTCTGACTTTTTTTTTATATATTTTTATTTTTTTCCTCCAAGTTACCACATTTTAAATAATTTCATCCTCAGGTTTGGACATGTCCAAGTAACCTGCACTTCTTCAATACAGCCAGCAGATGGCACTCTTGTCTCTTTAGTCATCTTGCTATAGTGGGTGGAATTTTGTTTTTAAAACTTTACAGGTTCACAACCTACATAGTGGGCAAAGAATAACAAGCCAATGT
This sequence comes from Chinchilla lanigera, assembly GCF_000276665.1. Taxonomy (NCBI): domain Eukaryota; kingdom Metazoa; phylum Chordata; class Mammalia; order Rodentia; family Chinchillidae; genus Chinchilla; species Chinchilla lanigera. Next base: position 12,623,745 of record NW_004955439.1, read on the forward strand.
CTCACAAGCGCAAAAGGCCCCTTGACTCAATTTGCAAGGCAGGAAAACGACAGCTACGAATTTGGATGCGGTGAGGTCTCCCTGCAGACAAAAACCAGACATAAAATGTTTCCTTTCTCCTTGAGGCACATTTTAAAATCTGTCCAATAGGAGCTGAAAATCAATGATGCAACCAAATTCCAAATTTGGATGGCAGAAGGTGGGAGAGGTCATTTACTGATCTCCTGGTGGAAGAAATTAATGCTTAGAAGTCAGCTCCAAAGAGGCCTCCTCTCCGCCCCTCCATCCAGACAGAAGGCCGGGCCTGAGAACAGCAGGAGCTGGGTTGCGGCCTCTTTGAATCCATCACTTTTGTGGTCAAAGAAGTAAAAAAGGATGACAACTTCGGGAGGGTGTTGACTGCCACCAAGCATTAACATCGTCTTGCACTTTGACAATCTATTTAAACATTTAATAATCATTAAGTATTACGCTGAGTGTGGTGGCACAAGCCTATAATCCAAGCACTCAGGAGGCTGAGGCAGGAAAAACGCAAGGAGTTCAAAGGCAGCCTGGGCTTTATAAACAAGTTCAAGGCCATCCTGAACTGCAGAGCTAGACCCTGTCTCAAAAGAAGAAAAGAAAAAAGAAACTGAGCCTTAGCCAATGCCTTTTCACCAACAACTACTATTATTATACCCAAAAAAGCTGAAATGTGGACATATTTTCTCAAGACCCATACACTACCTGAGCTGTTTCTGAAGGCAAACTTCACTTAAGAAAATTCCTAAATTAAGGAGTGGTTAATTAGATTTTTTTTTTAAAAAAAAATCAATGTAGGGAACCTCAGTAGCCTCAGAACTTAACTACTGTCTTTCTTCCAATCTAAATCTTCAACAAGTTCTTTGCTCAACTGCTTTGTTGTTATTTATTCTCTGTTCGCCTCAGTCAACCTCACACAAGATAGAACCCTGGGGCAGTCAGGAGAGCCAAGAAGTGGGGAAAAGGCAGATGAGGCAGACAGGGAGGATTCTCTGCAGTGACCACTGGGCAGAGACCTAAATAACAGCTGATGTGACCTTCACTCCCCAAAATGGGGAGAGAGACAGGCAATATCCAGGGCGGAAGCCAAGAGGCCTGTGTGGGATGTATGAAGTTAGAGAGTGTCTTACTTTCCTCAGCTGGGACAAAATACCTGGCACCCACAGTTAAAGGAGGAAAGGTTCATTTAGCTCAAAGTTGGTAGAGTTTTCAGTCCACAATCAGCTGGCTCCAAGGCAGGGTGGCCTGACGAGGGCCATCACAGAGGAGAACAGTTCATCTGGCCCACAGGTCAGCAAAAGCAACAAGGGAGGGAAGGACAAGCCTCTTCTGTCCCTTATACTGTATGCAGGCTACCCGTCCTAGGGCAGGTGTAGCACTCACACCCTTACTCCTAGGCAGCACTATGCCAAACCAATCAGTGGGCTGATTTACTAGTCACACACTCTTGATCCCTGAACCACACACCCGAGATACAGCCACATCTGAAAATCACGCCCCCTCCCCTGCATGAGGCTTTAGGGGGACCTCTGGACACAACCGTAACAGGGTACTTACTAAACCTCCCCGTGAAGACATAAGAGAGTGGCCTATAAGAGCCCAGAGCTGAAGAACTATGGTGAGAATCTACAAGTCATACTTAAAGCAATGAGACCAATTGAATTTAATGCAGAGGCAAAACAGAGAATGAGTCCTGGAAAAGTCCAAATTTTAGGGTCAGAAAGAGAAGTGTGAGGCCAACCAGGCATTCGCTGGAAGGTGTTCTGCAGGGGCAAGGAAAACCAGGGTGGAGCTCTTTTCTCTTTGCTGGGTAGAATAGTTTTATAAAAACCTTGGTTTTAGCGAGAGCCAGTGTTCCAGGAGCGGCTAGACACCTGGGCTTGAGTCTGTGCTCGCCCACACCGCCACGGTTCCCAGCTGAAAC
>NW_004955439.1:12632194-12709566 GCF_000276665.1 Chinchilla lanigera
TTGTATGTCTGTTAATGTTTCCCTCCTTTTATCTTTAAAATAAAAAAAAGAAAAACCTTGGTTTTATAAAACTTAAACTGCCACCTAAAACTCACCAGTGGGCTCTATCCACCTTGCCCCTCTTTCTGTTTTTACTGAGTCTACTGCTTTACAGCAGAGATCCTCATAAACGTGTACGGTAGAGGGAGGAACAATAGGTCAAAACGAACTCTTCACACTTGTATAGAATTCCATCTCCAAACGCAGACTCCCATGGGTCCTCCCATCACAGCACAGGACCATCACTGGGGCGGGGAGTGAGGTCACAGCCAGACAGCATAACTGACACCTGAGCTCCATGCCTCCCCTCTACACCATGCGTTTACTCATTTTCATAACTGAATCTCACCTTGCACCCCCTTTTTTGTTATCTAAGGGGCACAGTGAAAGGGCACCCATTGTATGCCAGCCCCACTCTTGTGTACATTACTGGACTGACACTTAAAACTAGACGATAAAACATTATCAACACCAAATCTGAACACGGTGTATGGATTTATTAGCACCAAGTATTTCAAGAGGACTTTTCAGGAGCTAGCTGAATTGCTACTGCATGATCCTCTCACCTGCTTTTGGGGGAAAAAAAAAGCCAAATAAAATGGCTCAAACTCGGTTTTCTTTTTGTGTCTATTTATAGGCAAACCGTAAGGTTCATCCAGGTAAGGACAACTCTATCCGGTCTCTGCATACGGGCCCTCTGGCACACCAGTGAATGCCCAAGCATAAAGAAATTCCTAGAACAGACTTTGTTTTGGGGCTTGGATGAGCTGCCCAGAAACTTCACTGTAACCAAACAGAAAGGAAGAAAAAAGTGGTCATAACCTAATTTCTAAGAAAGGAACATATGTTACATGTTAGGGGAAAATCTGTCTTAAAGAGATTTTTCTGATCGCGTAATCTTAAGTCTCAGGAAACAAACTTCTCCATTAGTTTATTTCCTGCTGAGTTTTCAATCGGGGCCCTGGCTGTGTCTCGCTCTCTTCCTGCATCATCCCAGGTCAGATGACGCTGTCCCAGGAACAGTAACTTTTCCTCAAGATGGACAGAAGTGCTCAGCTGTGTTCGAGACTTGTGTGCACATGTGGGGGAGGGAGGTGCAAGAAGGCAGGAAGGTTGAGGAGCTGCAAAAAGTTTGTGTTTTCCTTTTCATGTCCTAAGTACGTTAGGTACATTCATATCCTGCTTAGTGACAAATTATTTTATGTAAAATAGGTAATTCCTTCATGTGATACTTCTTTATTATCCTTAGGATATCAAAGAAACTTTTATCATAGAAATGTATCTCTTCTAACAGAAATAAATGAGATAAAATTTAGCTAAGACATGTACTGTTGGCAGTAAAAATTCAGGGATCACCCTTTTCCCCAGGGCAGGGCCAGGACACAGGCAGACAAAAGAGCCGTGAGGGCCCAGGCAGCAAGGAGGTCTCGATCTCGGGGTCAGGCAGGTGCAGGGGCCAAACCTCCTGAGATGCTGCGCCTTACACACTTCTCTTGTTGTGCCCCAAATCTGGTCCTCTGCAGATGAGAGGAGCTGGTTTCATGCCCATTATACAATTCAGCTTGCAAATTTACTGGCTGAGACTGACACCATTCTAGTGCCAAGACCTGACATACTCTTAGAACTCTATGAATATTTAGTATCAATGACAACAGTGGTGACATTTTGTCAACCCAGCCAAAGGACTACCCGTCCATGCACTTTTTCTCATTTCATGTTCTATTCCAAGCCTGTACATTCTGGCTTTTCGTTACAAGGTCACCTTCATAAATGCTCCAGGCAAGTGTCTGCAGTGCCAACTCCAAGGCTATAGGCTGACCCAGGGCAGGCCAAGAAGAACTTGCACACTCTAGAGCCAGGCAGGCCTGGGGGAAATGTCAGCACCACAAATCTGAGGTGCGAAGCCTTTGGATGTGCAGTCGTGATGATAAACAGCACCTTCCTTACTGTACTGTTACAAGGATTACAGGAGACAGTGAGTGTAAACAGTCTGATAAAGCTCCTGCCACTTAGGAAGTTCCAAATAAATGTAATGTCTTGTAACTATTCATCAGAGCAGTCTCCAACAGACCAGTATTCTTAAATCTTCTCTAGTATCCTCCTTCAGCCAGCATGGCCAGCATGTATCTCCTGTGCTAGATTGTTTCCTCCTTTACACTTTAATTTTTTAAGAGAAAAAACATGAAAATAACAGTAAAACACAGTTTCAAATCAGGTTAGTAGGAGAGTTACAAGAAAGGTCTGTGCGCTTACTGTTTGACAAGATATCATGCCTATATCCTGTACTCTGAATAACTACTAGAAAGACAACCATACACAATGTATTAATAATTATACTTTTTTTGAACAGTAACTTCACTCAAATAATTAAAATGGATATGGTTATTCCTCTTCCTCTTCTCAATCATACTTTCTAAAAGCAATTCATGCATTATTTACAGTTACAAAACACAAAACAAAAACATATACACAACCACTGAACAAGATGTCAAAAGGTCTTTATCTGATTTATTTCCAGCCTTATATTACTTCCACTGGATTATCTACTTCTGTCTTTCTTAAGCAGTATTTTGCTTAGCATAGCACAGTATATGCTAAATTTTTTTTTTTTTTTTTCAGTACTGGGAATTGAACTCACAACCTTGCGCTTTCCAGGCAGGCGCTGTGCTGCGGAGCTAAATTCCCAGCCCCTATGCTGAATTTTTTCATGCTAGGTAGCTTTTCAATATGGACTCGTACCATGGAAAATGGTTTGGGCCCATTGATTATGTAACATAACTGTCCAAAAGAAATGGCAGGTTTTGAGGGTTTGGGCAGTAGGGATGTTGTCTTGAAACAATATCACCCATAATTAATTCTGCTCATGGAGAACTTTTTACCACACAAATTCTTACACTGGAGGAGTGCTGAAAGGGCATTAAATAGGTCTGAAATTTCCATCCATGAGTCTTGGCATTTTAACTTCTTCTAACCCACATCCATTTTATAATACCTTCTGTTTAAAAATCACCATCAGAACCACTTTAAGTCAGTCCACTCCCACCTAAGACAAATCAACAGGGCATTTCATTCAGAGAAATGAGGAGGAAGCCTCAGCCAATTTAGGAACGCACCTTTCATGCTAATCGCAGTCACTATGCAATCCTTCCATCCCTGCTAACTGCATCTGAAGTATGGAGGCTCTAAGAACCTACATGTGATTTTACACTAGGTGAAGTGGTGTGTGTCTGTAACCCCAGTGCTCACAAGGCCGAGGCAAAAGGGCTGAAAGTCTGAGGCAAGCTGGGGCATCTTAGCAAAAGTCTGTGAAGGAAGGAAGGGAAGGAAGGAGGAAGGGAAGTAGAGGGAGAGGGAGGGAGGGAGGAAAAGGGAATAAAATACTAAAACCATGAGCTTGTCAGCTGCAAATCAAGCTCATCTCCTTTTGCTCTGTACTTGACAAGAGTCATAGGCGGCAGACTGGTATCTGCTGGTCAGTGATGCCCAGCGTGCTGTCCTAAGGTTCAGAATGTGGGTTCAAAGCCAAGCTCCACTGCTTACTAATCCTAACTCTAGGCAAGTTACTTAGTCCCACTGACACCCAGTTTCCTGTTATGCAAAGCAGAGGCAGTGTTCCCTCTACATCTGTTTTCCAGAGAGTGAGGACCTGCATCGTGTGGAGAACATGCCTGCACATGGTAAGCCCTACAAGTAAATTGGATACAATGTGCTTGGTTATCATTACTGGCCTCTTCTTCCCATCAGCTCTACCTATGAGTCACGTCTCTCTGAGCCTGACTCAAAGTGCACCTCAGCTTCTCAGGCATGAGAGCAGGTTCTTTAGCACCTCAGGTGGCCAACAAGCCCTCTGGCCAAAAGCAGGGTTCTGACCCTGTTGAATTAGAAAATCCTTCACGAAGGTGCACTGAGAGAGATTTGTACCCTTTCACTCACCAGCTACTCACCTGCCCTGAAAGTTAACATTTAAGTCACTGGCAAAAGAGCCAAACGCCATCTCTCCACAATGCACATCCATGGCCTGCTTGTGTTCAGGCCACGCTCAGTGAGGCCATGACTAGTCCAGTGCTGAGGGGCAGAGGGGACTGTTCTGTGGATGGCTCAGGATGGGCTCCAACTTGTGATCCTCCTGCCTCAGCATCCCAGGCTGCTGCGATGACCACCGTGCCCGACTAGAGAAAATCAAATCCAGTACGGAAGAGGCGACCCTTCACAGTTTCCGAGGACCTCTCTACGAGGTTCCCTTTCCACAGAGAGCTTATGCTTCTTCTGTGGCCTCATCTGTCTGCTCTGACCAACAAGTCACCAGCTTTGATGCTGGTTAACACAAGTGATAGTAATGGCAGCCATCCCAGCACTGAGAAGTCACAAATGCCTCCCAAGTCTTTCAATGTTAGTAACTAATCTCCAGAATACTCCTGTGACTAAGCAAAGGCGCACAACATTGTAATGAAGGCAGATAAACAGGAATCAGTAATTGACTAGTCTCATGTAAGAACTGATGACGACTTATTATATGCTTGGCAGAGATGAAGTTCTGAGCAGCCTGTCACATGCCTGCCTCCCCAGGAAGTGGCTGTCAGAACAAGGAATGTTCTGGTGCCTCACCATGGAGGGGCAACACGGTCAACACCTTGTGGGAATTTACAATTATTCAGGAAGATTTGATTGACTTGTTGCATGGCAAGAACACTGCCTCCCACTGCAATATCCATCCTCCTCCTCTTCCTTACTGAGCCCTGACTTTGGTTAGGGTGGCAGGGGGCCCCACAGTACTTCCTGGGACTTCCTTGCAGGTGAAAGAGGCCAGATGTCAGTATCTGGCAGATAAGAAATACTAGAGTTTTCTAGTGGGGTGTGTCTAAGACAGTTAGTGCTTCTATGACGAAAAGGACTCTCAGTCTCCAGGTCCTCTGGCCTCTGCTCTTCCCCTTCAAACTCCCTGAAATGTGGCTATCACACTAAAGCAACAGGGAAGGAGGTCATGTACTAAGGCTGGTGGAGGAACATGGACCAAGTACACCAGCTGTGGAACCCCTGCCTCCAGCTCCTCGTTGTGTGAGAAGATGCCGCTGTTGGTCTCAGTGCAGAAGTCAAGAACCAGGTCCATGAAACTGATTATAATCCTACCAAGTGGTTACAAAATAAAAATGCCAAACTTCTATAAAGCAGGAGCTGGCTTGCAGTGCGTGTTTATAACTATCTCAGCATATTTCAGGCTCACAGAGACACTGAAGAGAATGTGCCTCCCCACACAGATGGACAGATATTTCTGTAAGTGACTTGCCCAAGGTCACACAACTGGTGCAGTAGTTCGACCTGTGTGTGTCTGATCTTGCTTTCTACAGTTTTAGTTAGCCATGGTCAACTGTACTCCAAAGTCATCAAATGAAAATTCTAGAGATAGAGATTTTGTAAGTTATAAATAACTCTGGGACTCAGGGGTATAGTTCAGTGGTAGACCAGCTGCCTAGCATGGATGAAGTCCTATGTTTGATCCCTGATCATACAAAAAATCCCTTTTTATCACAGTATACTGGTATATTTGGTCCATTTAGTATTAGTTATTATTGTTAATTTCTTTCTATGCCTGATTTATAAATTAAACTTTATCACAAGTATGTATGTGTAAGAAAAAAACAGCACATGCAGAATTCAGTACTATTCAGTTTCAGGCATCCACAGAATGTCTCAGAATGTTTGCCCCTCGGAAAAGTATAGCTGGAAGTCACAGGGCCAGGGCCTGTGGAATTTACAGCCTCGGCCCAGGGTGGACAGAGAGAAAAGAGAGGAGAAGCAAGAAGACAGGAAAACAGGCTCCATTCAATGCTCTCCTCCTCCTGTTTCCATGGTGATGGCTCCAGAAGCGGGTCAGAACTTTCTCAGTGGAAACAAACAGCGGCTCTCATTCATCATTGCTGAGGCCGACCAGCCACACTGGCCGCTTGTACAGTCTGCGCACAGAAGACCCAGGAAGGGACATGGGGGCTGCCCAGGCTTTCTTCTGTCACCTGCTCTCAGGGACAGCCAGAGAGCGGGTGAAGACGCCTCTGAAGGCCAGAGCTGGAGGCGCTTTGGGTACAGAAGGTCCCTCCTCTTCCCGCTTAGAGGAAGGGTAACCAGGCCAGGCCAGTGCTGAGGGAGCCGCCGCCTGCCCACTTCTCCCACGGGCAGCACGAACCCTATGTGGGCCTGAATCGGGGGTGACCACTCCCATATCAGATTAAGCTTTCTCCTCCCCACTTTTCTTTCACATTGAAAACATTTCACATACAAAAGGACCATTTGAAAGTTGTAAATATAAAAATGACACTCAAGCCTTCCTGTCTACTCAGATATTTTTAAGATGCACCTTCGCCGCATCTACTCACCCTGGAGGGTGACTGGTGGGCTCTACCCTTGGATTCTTTCTTGTCCTCCCTCTTCTGATTCTGTCCTTTGTATAAAGTGAGTGTGCACCGGCACCTCAGGTAGGTGCTTCAGACACCATGAAGTTCTGCCGGTGTCAGTCCAATAATGAAGTGACTTCTATCAGTATCGGCTCAGTGACCCCTAAACTCTACCTGTGCTTCAGAGGCAGAGCACTTAAATGTGACTAACACACCTGTTTTGGGAATGATTCATAAAACCCAGCAGGCTGTCTAAGAATCTCTTGGGGAACTTCAAGTATCCAGAACCCCACAGCTGAAGAACCTAATCCATCAGGTCTGGGCAGACTCTGAAGACCGGTCTTTTCTACAACTCTCTGGGCAATTCTGAAGGTGGGTATGCTTTGGAAGCGCCAGCATAGCCGTACAGACACAGGAGCACAAGCCCCATCTTGCCTTCTCCGTGCCTTCTTTATAGCCTTATACTCCAGCACCTCTAAAGTAAAGTAAGTAATTGTGCAAGGGAAGTTTTCAGAAAAGAACACAGGGCAATACAATAATACAAGCAAGCAAGTTTCTTTGAGTATTACCCCAATCACAGGTTTTATTTGGACAAAGCCTCTACAGACAAAAGGTTGTGGGAGCAGGTTTGGCTTGACCACCATGAGCTCCTGGCAAAGCAGAGATGATCTTGAAGGACCTGCTGATGGAATTGGCCAGTGGATGAAAGAACTAAGAGTAGAGGCAGATTGAAGAAAGGCCTGGCATGCTCCCTACCTTCATAATCTTTTATGTCTTTGGCCTCCCGCCTCTTGGAGACCTTCAGCACATCCCCTCATGCTGCGGATGGTCCTTCTCACATACAAAAGGACCATCTACAGAAGGACAATCACCTGCCCTGCAGCTTCTCCAGAGCCAGGCTTGCCCACCCCCCATGCCCCAGACTTGTACCGCTTCCTCACCCTCTCCTCTGCCTGTCATGGACTTGTTCTCTGCTTTGCTAGAGAAACTCCGCCATCTCAGGGACTCACTCATTGCAAACCTCTGCTGGAGTTCTGACAACGGGGTCTGACAGTGCGACTCAGAGGGATACTTACACTTCCCAGAATTCTCTTTCCTGCATGGCTCCAGGCTAGCATGGGCCATGAGTGACATTTTCCATGAGACGTGGAAACAGAGGTAGAGCAGTAGCCATTTTCTCTCTATGCATCAAAGTCAGGGTGGGGACAAGGCTCTGTGGTAGTTGGCAGATGCCACTGCTTGCCCCTGGGTCACTGGGTGGCAAGACTGGCAGCTTTTATTTCTGCTGGTTTTGCCCTCGGGTTCTCCAAGTCTTAGACCAATGGCTTGGGGAATGTCCACTCCTGCAGGTGCTCTGCACCCCATGAAGCCAGGGGGTGCTGAAAGATGGTACGGGCCTCAGTCCATCCTGGCCGCTGCAGTTGTCCCTCCTGTCCCCCCTGTGCGTGCAGCCTCTTTAGAACTGCCTGCTGCAGGCTGCATCATCTCACACAGAAGGAATAGCCTGCCCCGGGCTGTGTATCCAACTCCCACAAATGCATGAGGTTAAAACCTGTAATGCAGTCCTCATTCTATCTTACTGTTCTGCTTCTCTAATAAAAACCCTAGATGATGCTGAGATCAGGTTCCCAGGCTCCCACCTGCCGCCTAACCCAGCTCTCCATCCTTCGTTTCAGTCTCTCTGTCCTGATGGTTTTTATATCGCCACATAATCATCTTTTCATGTCTTCTGCAGGTTGTGGGAGGCCAGTTTCCCTTCCTATCCTACTCATCTTGCCAGAGCCCAGCATATTTGCTCAGACAGCTGAAACCTGAATGTTTATTAAATTATGTTTTAATAGCTGCCCACCCCATCACGGGTCCCTCTGAAGCGCATCCCTCATGACCATCCCTGTGGTAAGGGGTCTGACAGGAAGCCTGGTCCTTGCAGATAAACAGACCCAGATGTGACATCCAGCTGTCTCACCCAGGCTTTGTGATCTGGGTAAACCATTTAACCTTTCTGAACCTTACTTTCCTTAACTGTAAAATACCATCGAGACAGATTTGTCAGGAGGATTAAAAAGATACACAGAGCTCACTCAGTAAATTCTATGTGAGTCTTCTCTTCTTTCTGCCAGCGGAGCGATATTACTTACTTCCCATCCTCCGTCTCTGACCCAATATCCTGTCACCTCTCCTGCAGCAGAGAGAATAAACAGCAGCCCTTCCATATATTAAACACTCCTGGTAGCAGCGCCTGTCCCCAGCAACTGCAGCAAGAGCACACAAAGGTGCCACTGGTACAGCATGCCGCCCAGGCACGTGGCCTCCAGCTGAGGCTTGGCCAGCTGCAGGCTCCCTCACCAGACAGAGCGCGGGGCAACAGCGTTTGCAGTTGGCAACAGCTGAGGCAGAGAACGCTGGCACAGCTGCTCCTACCCCAGCCCTCGAGTTTAAGAATGTTGAGCCCCTCAACTATGCATGCAATGGAGTGCACATGTGTGCTCACAAACACTGTGACAACACGGGCACTATGAAGACGGCTTTGTTTCCCGGACCCCCTGAGTTACATCAGAAAGGAAACTGAAGGTCAGGTGGGAAGGACATTGTTTGAAATGACTGTGGACAGGGATGGGCTCTGTGATGGGAGTTATCTAGGAGACTGAGGTTGGACATCCACACACACTCCACTGGAGAGGGGCAGGACGGGGACTGAGGGGATGTGAGCCCAGGTCACATGTGAGGCACTGTGCTGGGTATTTCACATCCGCTGGAAAGAGTTCTTACTGTGCTCAGATGATTGATTAGGTGCTCAAGGTTTAGAGAATTCAAACACATTGTTCTTAATGGCACAACTAGCACAGCTTCAGTTCAGGCATTGTTCTGCCTGGCTCCAGAGTTTGTACCAGCAGCACAAGCAGTGCCCAGGCAAAGCTGATGGACATAAGGCTTGCTTCAGGCTGGGTCAGAAAATGGAAGATGGCTGAGCTAGAGGAATGCTGGAGCCCCAACTGGAAAACACTGTGGAAATGAGGCAGCGGAAGCTGGAGGGAAGAAATGACGTGGGTGATTGGTCACAAAGGGGAGCACAGCTCCAGCTGCTGGCCAGTGACCTTGCCCTTGTGCCTTTGGCATATACAGATGTAACCCCTGGCTTTGGGTCCAGCCCATGTGTGTTTGCTACCTAACTTTGCTACTCCGTCTGTGCTCCCCACTCTGGTGAGTGCAAAGGACCAAGTGATGGTGGCCAAGGTTGTCCCTGGTTCTTGCTATGGTCCCGGACAGACGGCATGTAGCAAGGCCACATCCATCTCCATCGGACAGATGATCTGTCACCTTCGCTAAGGGTATGTCTCCACGTGACTTCCTCACTCCCGAAGAGACGCAGGGCCAGGGCCCGGGGCACACAGACACATTCCCCACGGGAAAGCAGCGGCATCCTCCTCCTACCCCACAGCTCTGTCACAAACAGGATGCAGTGACAGGATGCATGAGTTTCGTCTCGAGGGGACATGGCTTGACCTGGATTTCCTAGTAATTTCACAATCCCACCAGGTCTTCTCACTGAAACTGGTCTCCCAGGAAGACGGACAATCCCATGGTCTGAGGATTTCTACCGTCCAGGTCTAAGATGGAGCTACAGACTTAGACCCTGACCACACTGGGGAAGAAAAACCAGTGTGATCACACAGCAGACCCTGGCCTTGGGGAGATTCCATAGAATTCGATGAAGCCTGAGCCCCTCTCTTCAAGCCCAGAAGTATGCTTGCTGAGCAACAATGTACTAAAGGAACAATTTCTTACAAATTTCCAAAGGCTAGAAACAAAGTTATCAAGAATTAGATTTAAGGCTCTGTTCTTAACACTGTACTAAAGCCATAACAAATTTTCTTTCAAAAGTGCACCTTCCTTCCACTCTGGACTTAAGATTCTAGAATAGGCAAATTGATAGTGATAGTAGACTGAGGATTGCTTAGGGTTTACCAGTCAGAGGGATGTCAGCAACAAAGGGCATGAGGTTTCTGTTAAGGTGATAAAAAATTTCTCAAATTGCAGTGCCAGTGGTGACCCATGAATATAATTACCCGTGAATATAATAAACATCACTGCATGGCACACAATAGATGGATGAATTATATGGCCTGGCACTAGATCTTAATAATAAAGCTAATTAATACAAGAAAATATATGCCACACAAAGACCTGTACACAAATATTCAGAACAGCATTCTTTAAGAAATAGAAATAACCACTCCACCTTCATTCCAGATTAGGGAAGACTTCTGGAAGGAGCTGAGCTGCAGGGCCTGAATGCAGCCTGGCCAGGTAGGCAGGGTACAAGGCGCGGGGTAGGGGATAGGGAGCCCACTTCAGAGCTCGGCATACCAAGGACGAGCAGGACCTGTCTTGTGAGCTGCAGGAGCTTCCCCTGTCCGATCATGCTGCAGAGCAAGGCCCAGGGACAGGCTGAGCAGGTAAGCCCAGGGGAGGGAAGAGGAGGACAAGGAGGAAAGGTCAGAAGCGCAGGCACTTGGGGAGGAGAGGTGACCTGGGGAGGCTGGAGTGAGGAGAACTGATCAAGCTCCTCCTGTGCACCCCCCCCATGTCCAAGAGGAAAAAGATCTCTTAGGGAGAGGAAAGGGTCTTCAGCTGCCCAGGTGAAGCAGACCACAGAGAGAACCGCCCAGGCACTGCAGACACCTGCCTGGAACCCTCATCAACTCCACCCACCTCTCCAACCACTCAGCCTGGGATCATTGCTCAGTGGCCTTTCTCTCCTTTTATTTATCTGTTGTTTCCATCATGCCCTGTAGATTTGGACTTTTTCCACTATAAAATAGTTCAAATGTAGTCACAGATAATGCAAGAAAGTGAAACTAAATCGGTGAATTTTCAACTCTGGTGAAAGACTCAGTGGAAAACAAGTCATAAGTACTGGCTTACGGGAGGTTTTCTGATTTATTTTGGACTCTCCGGCTTCTGTAGAAAATGAGAGCCAGCTTCCATCTGGGTGACAGTAGAACTGGCTCCTCCTACCGCCAAGTGAATAAGAAAGTGTAGGTTCTCACTGCTGCTATTCCTTTAATGAGAGTACACCAGCCCCCCACTGCTCCTTGTGCAGAAGTAATGTAACTACGCATACTCTGGAATTACAGCTCGGTGGTCAGGAGCATGGGTACCTAACTGGGATCGAATCTGGGCTCTACCATTTAGAAGCAGTACAGCCCTGGGCAACTTACTAACCTCTCTGTGCTTCCCTTTCTGCATCTGTGAACAGGAGTAACAGCATATGGAACCTCACAGGGTCGTTCTAAGCACAGCAGAAGTCAATATTAACTTACATCAGTTCAAGTACATAACAAGCACTCAGGAAACATTACATACATTGCCACCTTCTCTGTTCCAATTCCCAGCCCATATGAACCAACTCCATGAAAACGACCTCAGCACGGAAACACACAAGAAATAACCAGACAGCCTCACAAACTGTTGGCTTCCTTGAACCCAAACAATCTTGACATGCTGCTTATTTGCTAGAAATCTAGCTACCTGTCAGAGTCTTGTTTTATAGGTGTACAAATAAAGATGAACTCTCATGAGAAGTAATACCAGTTTCCTATAGAACATCTCCCCTGGTCCTAAGAAGAACCTATTATTTTGTTCAAGGCAGCAGTGCCCTTCTGTTAAAAATGCTCACTGCTGAAAACTTCCTTATAGGTTGGATAGGCAAATGACCCGGGTCTGGGTCCTCTTCTTTGCTTTATTTGACTCTATACCACCATGTAAAATGCACGTTTTTCCTGTTGCATTACTCTGCCTTCCACTGTGAACTCCATGCAGCTCCCTCACGCGGTGCCCTCGTCACAGTAGCAGCACCGGAGCAGGTGCTCTGTAAATTGCTGCTGCGTGAAGAGCTTAGAGCAATAAACTGGAAAGGGCTGGGTAAGCGGTCCAGAAAAGCTTGTGGAAAGGATGTGGCGTTGCCCTGCTGTCGTCTTCCCTTCACTGTGCTCCTCCTTCATGCCTAGAAGATGAAGCGGTCACTTTGAGGTCTTTGCGGGGCTCTGGGTTCCTGGAAGGCTGTGGAGCCATGGGGCCAACCCTGGACCTGTCCTGTCTACCCACGGAACCAAGACGTGTCTCATGAGTCCCACACTTGTTTATGCCAACTATGCGTCAGGTCTTCTGTTATTTACACCTGACCTCACTCCTCATGGACACAGTTATAAAGATATTTCCCAACTCCCCACAATAACCACAAAAATACCTGACCTTACTTTCTATACATTCTAGAGATTAGCTGGTCACAAGAAATTCCGCTAATGTTCACCTTTCCAGCCAGTTAACACAAATCCAAAACTGGTATAATAACGTTCAAGTATAATAAAGTACTCACAGGTCTTCCCAGTAGGCAACATAAATAGATATAAAAAGAAAAGACTCAAATGAAAGCCCCCCATGGCTCCGTTACTATATTCCCAGTGGAAGCATGAGTTTTCTCAAATGGTGATGGTGGGACGCATTCATTCTTTCTTTCTGCTGACCCATCTGCCTATGTTCCTGCCTATCTCTATCGATGTGTCCCTGAGTGGTGAGAAGCTCCCCCCACCCAGGTGCTGTGACACCAAATATGGTTCAGTTCTTGGTCCTGTCTTCCTCTACAAAAGACCCACCACTGCCACATCTTCTGTTTTCTGTAACTTAAGACTTTAAATGCTGTTAAACACCGCTGGGAAAAGTGGCATCTTTTTTAGAAACATATTTGTGTCATAACTCATGCCAGATCCCTCCCTTTGGATATGTTTTAGCTGGGAGAGGGAAGGAAGCACATTCACAAGCTCCCAGAGACAACTGGGGGGACTGTGGATCCAAGGGAGAAGCCAGGGGGCAAGGGCTCCATTCCCCACATGGGCTCGTCGCTGCATCTCTGTCTCAAAGGGTGGCTGCTGCAGGGCGTGTATACTTCTGTTTGCTGATTCTCTTGCCTTTTGAATAAAAAGCAAAACATCTCTGCCCATAATGCAACACTCTATGAGTCAGAATAATATTTTGGTTGGCAAATACTTTGTGGACACTAACCAGACACAACCAGCTGGTTTGCCCAGTCACCCCGCATAGCTGTAATACCCAACTGCAAAGCTACCAGCAAGAATTCTATGGCAGGAAGTGGGATTTTCCATTTGAACATATTTGCATTTGCACAATAAATAAAGTTTCAACATAAACAGTACATCAAACCTACTCAAAGTATCATCTGACCAAGGGCTTTCAGAGTGATACCTCATCTTTAAGAACAGAAAACACAACCAAAAATAAAACCCATTTAGAACACTTAATCTAAATAACCATCATTTTAAGAATATGTATTGCTATTATGTAACCATTATGTTCAAAATTGATTCAGTCAAGAATCATTTAAAAAATCTAAAATCAGTAGGAAAAAGTTTGATGAGGAACAGGGTATTTACACAGACTCAGATGACCTCCCACAAAATCTTTTTCATTACAAAGGGAAAACTGCAACTTTTCAGAGGAAACCTGGCAAAAACCACTTTCACCAAATGATCAAAATTCCACGTCACCAATCATGGGACAGACAGACATCACGTGCCTCCTTATGTAATGCCCTGGGGAGAAAAAGAGAAGAAACAAACAAGCCCCAAACAAAGAGTAGTTGACAAAGCAACCAGCCCACCCTCTTAGAACTGTCAATACCAAGAAAGACTAAGAGAGATGTCCAGGTCAGATGTGACAAAAGAATCAGGACATGTAAATGCCTAGAGTCATTTATTAAGTAATGAATTTTTTTTAGTGTGATAAAAGACAGTAATGAGACAATCAGAAAAACTTGAATATTAAATGTATATTAGGGTAACTTAAAACTTTTTATTTTATCAAAACTCTGGTTCTGTCAGAGAATGTCCTTCTAAAGAAATAATTGCAGTATATAGAAGGATAGCTGGGATAACTGTACTGCCAACGTCTGGTGGTTTATTGAAAGGAACAGTTAACACTTAAATATTTTTTTATATTTTGACCAATTTTGCATGCTTGTATCTGGTAATCTGAGCAACTGACATGAAGACAACAACATGCAATATAACAACCAGTGGTGAATTCCTACCATCTTGTCTAGTGAAACTCTGTATTATCTCTAATGATTTTTTAAATTATTATTTTCTTATTCTCTTTAATGGTTTGATCAACCCTCCATGCTTACATCTGGTAATCTAAGCAACTTTGCTACAGATAATGACATGTAATATAACAACCAAAAAAAAAAAAAAAAAAAAAAAACCAAAAAAACATGCTACTATATTCAGGGCTGGCAGTCATGATGTACACAACTTGCTCTGAATGGTTCAGTAATGGGTGGAAGAGAATAGGGACAGAGAAAGAAAATGAAAGAATAAGAGAAAATGAGAGAGAATAAGAGAGAAGAGAGAGAATTACAGAGAAAGGAAGATCACATAAATATCAAGAACTGGTGAGTCTTATTAAACTACATGTCACTGCAGAATCCTGCACTTTTATAAAACGTTTAAAAGTTTTCAGAGAAGTTCTTTTAGTTTTTCATCTTACTTTCATTATTAATTTTTGGGGGGGGCAGGGGGTTTAACCTACGAACATGCTATCACTGAGCTACATCCCCAGCCCATTGTATTTCTTAATTTTGAAACAGGGTCTCACTAAGTCGGTCTCACCTTGAATTGGGCTGTCCTTGAACTTGGGACACTCCTGCCTCAGCTTCCCAAGCAGCTGGGATTACAGGCGTGTACCACTGTGCCTGGCCAGGGTTTTGTAAGTTACACATTTTTTAAAAATTCAAGGTACAACAGTTTTCCAAAGCCATTAATAAAGAAATGAAGAACATGATGTTTTAAATCTTTAAAAATGTTTAGAAAGTCCTAAGTTCGAACCATTTAAAATTCAGAAGCAAAATGGCAGTACTAGAAATGGAGCAGATGGGTGCTGTCAAGAGTCTGTGTGTGTGTGTGTGTGTGTGTGTGTGTGTGTGAGATGGAAATTTTTTGTTAACCTCAGGAGGCTGTCAGTCTCTCTCTTGGCCACAGCAGGCATGCCATACTGTACCAAGGAGACAAACTCGGAAAGAATGACTTCACCACAATTGAGAGGAAGTGCCCGCTTAACTAAGGTCAGTATACACTGGGTGAGCCACTTCCTCCTAGGTGGAAGGGCAGACATGTTTTGCCTCCTGAAGGATGTGGACATTCTGAGAGAAAACCTGTGGTAACTAGGCCAGGAGAGGCCTCCGCCCACTTACTCGGCACTTCACCACCACTGCGGGGCTTCCAAGTTCAAAAACCAACATCAGCTTAAATCTTAGCCCTTTCAGGCAACCTCCATATTTCTAGATGCCTGAGAGGTTACAACACAACCAAGGAAGAACTGTGCGTTGTGTGTGTAGTTATTCTCTAACCTGAATGGGTAATGGCCTGGGTTTCCCCGGCTCACCCTAACCCTGTTCCTCAGTCCTGAAACAGACCAACGTGGCCTCACAGGCTCAGGACCGGAGCTTCCTGGCAGAGCGGCCTCCACTCCCTGAAGCCACCTCTGTGCCAGCAGCGCACACGTGGACGGATTAGGCAGAGCCGCGCTGCAAAGCACACACACGCTCTCCCAACGTGCGCTCTCATTCCAGAAATGCTTCATTCCTGAACCACTTCTATGGCTCTTGGCATGAGACGGTGCAGATGGCTCTGTGCCAGAGGAAGTATCTGCTTAGAAAGGTGGCTTTTCTTTAAATTTCTTTACCTCAGAAGATCACCCATAGAACATTGAGAATAATTATGATGGAAGAAAGTAGGAAAGGGAAACGTTATAAAAATATTTGTTTTGTTTTTGTGGTTTTTTTTTTTTTTCCCCAAGTTGCGTAAAAGAAATACTGAAAATACAAGACAAAACATAACATTATCTTCCATGAGAGTAGAAATTACAGGGTCCAAGTTAGGACAGGGAAACAAAAATATTCCCTTTAACCGGAAGGGCTAGTGGGCATTTGCCAGATTCTGACACACACACACATTCATTTTTAAGGTCACACCCACCAGAAACAAGGTGCAATGGCTGTTTTTTTTTTTTTTTTTTAATTTTTTTTTTTTTTACTGTTATTATAGCTGGGAATGCATCTGATTTTTGTACTTTGCTTCTTTCTGACTTACTACATTAAATATTAATGTAAAAGATGAAAACCCATCTTAGTTGACTTACCTGTCCTTTTCCTTATTTTCAGATACTTATTTGGGGTTCCCTCACAATAAGCTGTGCAAAATAAATAATGTCTCATAAGCCTTCAGGCATCACCAACTGGACTGCAGACCACACTCTCAACACCAGGACACATACACTCACATGTTAAGGAAAGTAACACCAAATTTCAAACTATACACACACACCACTGCACGTTTGATTGCCATCAGTTTGGACCTAAAAGACATCTTCCTGGAAACTGCAGTCCCAGGCAAAAAGATGGAGACTTACTTTCTTTCCACTTCAGGTGTTGACACGGTGCTAGAGAAGCCAAGTGACTCCTGCAAGAGAGCAGAATGGCACCATCAGGGCCGGCAGAGCGGTAGGCTTCATTTGATTTGTACAGAGTATCTCTTAAGAGAAAAAGGCAGAAGCAAAACTAGACGGTGAAAGTCACTGTGCTTACTTCGATCTGGGACCGCAGCTGAAGTGATGTGGGGCTGGTGTCGGGTTTCTTCTAAAAGAGAACAGATGCTGGTTAACGAGACTCCCAAACATGGCACACACCAGAAAGACAAACAGATGTGTAAGAAGACCCGGGAGGATTTGGGGAACCCTGGGCTATGTTGTCGGAGGAAACGGGGGAGGTAAATAGATTTTCTGGAAAAAACTAACGTACTTTTAAAATAAGAGCTATGACCTCTTACTATTGAACTGTTTACAAAACTTCATTGCTAGACACTGCTAACAAATTTATCTCAGAAAAGCACAAGTTCACTAAGGAGTACTAACAGTTAATGGTGAAATAATTCTTGGGATACACTTGGACCATCACTGGAATACTGAATTTACCACAGGCCTTTCAAGTTGGGCTTATTTTTAATAACAATGGAGTCCCGACTTGGTTTCAAAGTTCTAAATGTATTCAAAATATTCAGTAATGCAGGGTTTGTCAAAAGCATCTTCAGGAAACTGTAGAGCTAAGCAGATGTTATCTTATCTTGCAGACGTAAAAATCACCACAATCTTGTAATACAAATGAACTGGCAAGGCTGAACATTTACCAAAAAAATAAAGCTTTAAAAAAAAAACTTTTCGGCATACAGGTGATAAGTGAAACATTTAATGCATGTGATAAATGCACTGGAAAAATCATAAGGGACAGGCAGAGGAACCAAATTATCTAGAGATAAAATCATGTCATGCAATGCTCTCATATTATAAAGGACACTGTATCCCCTTTGAAATTAAAACAAACAAAAGGTGAGAGATAAACTAGTTCCTAGTAGTGAAAAATGGGTTGAAATAAATTTTGGCAGTAAAACAGAAAATTGTGCTATGAAAAGCTTTAGATATAATTATGGGGAAAGAGATGTACTCGTACAAAGAGGACCACACTGGTATTTTTTGTATGTGGAGAATAATTCTAAATTGACATGGGTATAAATAAAGGTCCTTATCACAGTGTGGTCTACACACAAGAAACAAATTCTCTGAGCTTTAAGTTGTAAGCAGGATGATGGGCTATTTCAGAGGAAATAGTAATTATTACTAAGGTACAAGTTTGAAATATCAGGTTAACTAGGACTGTCCAATAATCCTACTGTGATATTCTTCTTTTTCTTTGTGTTGCTCGAATTGGAACCCAAAGCCTCATGCATGCCAGGCAAGTGCCCTACCCCTGAGGTGTATCCTCAGCCCCCTCTCATGCTATTCTTCACAATGGCTCTACTCTTCAGACCTGCACACGCACTGCAGGAAGTGTTTTATTGGTCTCAGGCTAACACTCAGGAGTGGACAGATGATCTCTAACAATGCATCCTTATGTGCATCTAATTGCTCAATGATTAAAGTTGGCTACTGCATCTTTCACACAACTGCACAGCATTGAAAACCTTTTCCTGAAGTTCAGAGTAGCAGCACAGTAAGTACAACTCTGAGTAAAGTCACAATGTACCTAGATGGTAGGATCCTGTGCAAACACAGAACATCACAATGAATGTGCTCCATACATGGGACCCGCTGCAGAGCACCGTTCATGTGGTTGACAGTACCGCTCTGTACATTCTGAAGCTGTCGGGAGGTTATGTTTTAGGGTATGTGGAGTCAGTGGTGGTAGTGGTGGTGGTTACTCATTAGTTTCTTGCCACAGTAAAAACAAGGAATGTGCTGGAACGAGTAAAGTTAAGAAGGGGATGATTGTGAACGAGCAGCCCAAAGAAGACTGGCAACTAGCTCACCCCCTAGCCCCAGAGCCTTGTTCCTTATAAAGACAAAATCAGCGGTGTAAGGCTCCACAGAACTTCTCCCTCGTTAACATCTTCCTGCGGTTTACTGCTGCCATTGCTCATCATGTTTGTATTTCTGCACCAATCTTGATGCATCATTTTTACAAAACAGTACATGGAAACTGTTCTAGCTCCAATTCCAGGGCCAGCAGATAGTATTTCAGACTTGGGTGCAATTAACAAATACACAATTCCTAGTGCTTACAGATGCATCCCGAGGCCCTGATACATAGCCTTTCAGCAGCACAAAGAGAAGCCTACAAACTCAGAGTAGGAGGTAAGCAAAAGTACACTTTTCAAGTGTTTTTGTCCTAAGTCTTCCTATTCAGGAGCTGGTATGGAACCTTAAGATAATGATGAATCTTAGTTCCCCTCACAATATCTCTGAAAGTGCCATTTAAAATGAAGCTCCAGCCCATGATTTTCGGTACCTATCAACCAAGATGACTGATTCAACTCACCCTCTCCTCCATTTTTATTTCTTTTAGCTCTTTCTACCTCACTAGGTAATAGACCACACAAGGAAATTATCTTCTTTAATTCTACATATCTACCAGCATTTTTTGCATAGATTTTATTTGCTGAGAATAACATTTCTCATTCCACGTCATAATTATAACATTAATAGTATACTGGGCAAAATCCATCTATCATTGCATAGCAAGCAGTTGAATGTTTGAAGATCCAGAAGTAACGTTTTAAGCATTTCATTTTAACATGATATTTTGTTATTTGTAACAAGTATCTCATTGTAGTTTAGCAACTTTTTTAGGAAACTGGTTGGGGTTAGTTTGATGAATAATACATTAAAATTCATTCTGTTATAATGGAGGAAGGTAATATTTTCATGCACAATGTTTATTTTATCAGGGACAGCTTATTGACCTTCAAGCAGGAGATCATGCGCAGGGATATTTCTAATGTTTTTTTCCCCTTGAACACGCAACAAAATAAAATCTTTCAAATATCTTAACGTTATCACTGGAGGAATGCATGCACAGAATAGACTACTGGCAAAATTCAATTATTATGAGACTCGTAGGTGTCACAGGATATCAATGACAAAAGTGCAGAAGAACAATTACTATCATGTATGTGTGCATATTATAAAATACTTAAGGCATAAAATATTTAATAAAAACATAGCAAATGTTTGTGGATGCATCACAGAGCCCAAGAAAGGAAATCTATACATACAGTCATAGCTGGCAGATGCTGTGATACACCCTTGGGTAAAACATCTTGTATACAGGGTATAACACAGGTCTTAGAAGAAGCTCTGAACAATCTTTTTATTGTTTTTTCATTGAGAAAAGTAGATTCTTTTTCCCCCACAATATGGAGTCAAGACACTGGGATGGAAGCTGCTAGAAGAAGCAGCAGTGATGTGTGTGGCAACAAATAGTGTAGTTTTCATAGTAAAAGCAGCAAAGACTCAGGCTAAAAAGGCTCCATGATCTCCTGTCCATTATCCAGACCTCAGAGCATGCTGCTCTCTTCTTTGCCCCAATCCACTCAGTGTAAAGGGCAAAAAAAGGCAAAGCCACAGTGCTCAGTCCAGCAGGGCAAGAAGTCCATACACACCTGACTATCCAGCCACAAATACTCAATTCAGATAACAAGATGGTCTACTACACAGTTCCTGATTTGGACATTATCATGTTGATGGAAACCTCAAAACTTCATCCAAACACAGTCACTGAAGGGGCTGGGGATTTAGCTCAACGGCACAGAGCCTGCCTGGCAAGCACAAGGTCGTGAGTTCAGTTCCTGGTACCGGAAAAAAACAAAAACAAAAACAAATATAATGACAAACACAGTCACTGAGAATGTGTGTAGCTTCTAAGCAGGAAAAACTGATCACTGAGAAATAATATACTCTTCTCCCTCACTAAGATATGGCCTGTTTTGGTTCCTAGTGCCGTGTAACAAATCATTCTTAACACAGTGGCATAATTCGATGAACATTTTATGATGCTGACAGAGTGTACTGATAAGAACTCAGAATGGTGACAACAGAAAAGGTTGGGCTGCACCATGGCAAGGGCCCTTGGGGGAGACTGAGAGCCTAAGGGTGACTAGATGGGTGGGCATGGTAACTGAGAAGCTCACGCACTCCCCATTTACCTGAAGGTTGATACTGGCTGACAGGCTGGTCCTAAGAAGGTGTGATCGGCTGGATCTCCCACCCACGGTGCTACATACAGCACTACAAGGGTGGTGTGTGCTTACTCACAGTAAGATGTGGGGTTGTAGGAGCGAGTACACAGAGATTCAGGAAGAATGTATTCACCTTTACAGCATAGCCTTTATAACAGTATGACTCCTGTCAGAGCCACAAGCCCTCCCACATACAAAGGAGTAGATGGTCCCCCCATTACTCATTGGAAGGAGTGTCAAAGTCACACTGAGAATAGCACTGAAGAGTGTTGTGGATGTCTTTGGAAATTCATCTGCCACACTGAGACAGTTAAGTGAACATGCTTCTAAGTTTCATAATGAGGAATACAGTGAAACCATTCATTCATAGCAATGTCATACAGATGTGTGCATGTGTGTGTATGTGTGTTTTAACAGATTTTATTCAAATCACTGATGCTCTATTTCTTCCTAAATCCACCACTTATCTTAGGGTATAACATCATTTCTCTCATTTCAAACTTATATAGAAAATCTAAGATATGGGGCTGGGGATTTAGCTCAGCGGCAAAAGTGCCTGCCTGGCAAGCGCAAGGTCGTGAGTTCGGTTCCCGGTACCGGAGAAAAACCAAAAAAAAAAAAGAAAATCTAAGATACACAAAAGTAAAGAGAATGATACAATGAATTCCCAAATTTCTATCACATGGCTCCCACTATTATCAACTCATATTCAATTCTGTCCCATCTGCATCTCTACCAGTGCTTGCAGAGAATCGTGGACACTGTATCTTAGAATATCACAAATTTTAACATTAAAAATTAGGCTATCGAATTTTAACTCTTAACTGCTGCTCAATTTTGAGCAAATGTCTCAATCACCAAGAGAAATCATACTCATGAAAGTTAGATCCTCTCTTTGTAATTTGCAGAGGAACATGAAGACATTCCAAAATGAATAAAACCAGACAGTTCATTGGAAAACACTGCTGTTCCCCAAGTGCACACCTAACACCCTCTGAATGTGTGAAAACAATATGCCCATTGACTTCGCACTTGACAGAGTTTCTCAGCAAAAGGGAGAAATAACTCCATAATTTGGACCATGCTTAATATGAGGTTCCAGACTTATATGGGAGGCCCACAGAACTCTGAACCTGATTACTTATAAGTTAGGTATTTTAACTTATTTGAAAATTTTCAATGAAAACTTTAAAAAAAAAGTATATGAGTGAACTTTGACCTATGGATTAAGTTGCATGTGGTTACCTTGGTAAAGAATAATCGGTATCATTACCATCATAAATTATTAAGGAAACTTTCCCAACTTAATGAAGTAGAATAGTGAAAAGTGAACCAAATCTAAATATATCACAACATGTCTTTTACACACATATTTGCGTATGTGTGCACAGGAAATAGTCCAAGGATTAACAGCAATTCCATGTGCTTTTGTACACTACATTTTTCACACATATGTAATCTTGCATTACTTGCATTACTTTTTGCTAAAGGTGAGCTATCAGTTTAAACACATAATCTTCAGATCCCATATAAAATTTTAAATGGCCTACATGTATATGTCTATAAATAAAAAGAAAAAGACAACTGTATCAACCAACACATCAATGGTTACTCCTATAGAAACTACTATATTTCTCAATGTTCAACATATTTTTCAAGCATATATTACTTTTATATTTTTAAAAACATAATAAAATTCCACCAAAACTAAATTAAGCAACAAGTTGTAATCGTAACAGTTAAATTGTTAACGCTACCTAAGAGACATCAAGACTTGACTTCTCTAATTAGATCACACCCCATATTAAAATACTTTCTTGAGCTGTTAAAATTCCTAAATATCACACAAAAAGATACATGCGTTCTTTAACACAAGATTCACACTAAACCATCTCATATTCATAATTTGGCTGAAAGAGGCTAAAACAGAGCACTGTACACCATTTAAAAAACATAAAATGGGCTAGAGTTGTGATTCAATGGCTTAGCACCTATGAGGCCCTAGGGTTTGATCCATACCACAGCAAAAATTTTAAAACATCACATGACAAAGAAAAAAAAAAAACCATTTTGGGGGAATAATTTCAAATCTATGTCCTTTCAAGCTAGACCATTTGTAGAAACAATGTTTCTCCAAATCTTTATTATATATAACACTGAAGTAAAGACGCACACAATACCCCAAATAAAACCAGTGATTTGCCAACCCCAAAACATACATGTATGCTTGTGTGCTTCCACCTGCTCACCCAAGGACACACACACACATGCATATAGACAGTTGAACTAAAAGGGCAGGAGTCAAATACGGAACTAAGGGTCTGTCTTAAATGACTACATTTTGCTCTAAAGTGCTTCAATCCATTGTGCAACAGGCCAGAGTCAAAAGAGGGCAGAAAAGGTCCTGGAAAATGGCTCTCATGTCCTCGTCCCCATTCCAGCTTTGTTCCCAGCTTTTTATGGAAATCCACACTCTCTCTCCCTTGCTGCTGCCAGGATCCCAGGCTAGATGAACTTCACAGCTGGAAAGCAGGAGGGGCAAACCTCTGCACCACTCCACAAGCAGAATGGAAGAACAGCACACGCCCACTAGCTCTGCTTAGTGCCAAGTTCTCTTCCACACTGGGTACCGGAAGGAGGAGGTGGAAAAAGCCAGTCAGGACTGCTTGCTCAGCATCATGCAGTGAACAGGTAAAACGCCACAATGTCTACTGGATTAAAGGAGAAGCCTAGCTCTACACAACTGGAGGAAGAGACAGATTTAAGAATTACTTGAAAAGAAGACTGTAGGGTTGTAGTTTCTTCTAGATGGCAATGTATACTTTTTTTTTCTCAACAGAGATCCTTACCAAATAAAACCTAGACAAACAAAAGAAACTTACAGGTAAACTGTACTTAAAGAAGAAAACAAGTCTAGTGTTAGTTTTTACTTGGTTTCCATCTTATTACAGATGAGTCCACAATATCAGATTCAGTAGGTTATTTCTCAACTTTTAAAGCAAGCCCCTTTCTCCTTTTTAAACATAAAATATTATCCCATCCTTATATTTACATGAAAATCAAAAAGGCCCTATCTAGAAGTCCTGGCAGGGCAGGCCTGGCCTCAGGGTCTGGCTGGCTGCTGTGTACCCAGAATCCCTCTAGATGAGCTGCCACCAACTCCGTGGCCACTGCAAGGATATGGTACATGGAGAGCACAGTGGGACCTGAAATGCCACACATCTCAAATTCTAATTTGCATCTTTCCCTGAGAACCAGCTCCCCTCCAGTCTCGTTTATTTATTGTAGGTGATCCATGGGGCACGTGGTCCTTTGGCCAGGATCTCATGTGTGACACCGTCCTGTGAGTCTCCTCATTCCCCATCACATCAGCTACCAGGAGCTACCATTCTTTTCCCCACGGTGTTCCTTGCATCCACCCAGCCCATTCCATTCAGGGTCTCTTGCCTCGTGGGTACCTGGACCACCACCGCAGGGTGGAATAAAAGGTGCTGTCTGTGATCTGGCAGGGTTGGTCCAGTTCTGCTGCATACCACAGTAAGAAATTTAGACCTCCCTTTTACTTGCTTGGTTTCAATTTTCTAGTGGCAATGAAAAACAAATGAACCCCTTGATTATCTTTAGTTTGTTTAACTGTAAAAATCCTGTAATAAAGTACCACTGTGGCCACCGAATCAGGACTTCTCAATACAAGGTGTTTAAAGGCCCTCTGCTTCAGCATCTGATTGCTCTTGGGCCCCACCCCAGACCCCTGTGATGACATTCCCTGCAATCTGCATGTTCATTTCTGCTTGAGACACACACTGTTCTCCGTCACTTCTCTGTTCCAACAGCTTCAGGAAGCCCAGTCCCAACAGGATGAAGCCCACATTACTGAAGAGAGGCCCCTTCTCAACTAGCTGCATCCTAGCCCCTCTTCTTCATGAGTATGTGCCGTGTGCAATGTCATGAGCATACACAGAACCCGGTATCTGGATTTTCATGCTCCGTGAAACACCCTCTTCCTCCTCCCCGTCCACCCAAACCCTCCTACGGCTCCAAGCTCTCCTCCTGTCAAGGCTTCCCTGTTCACCTGTGCCTTAATTAAATGCCTAAAGAAGGTAAAGCTATATTATACATTGGATAAGCGTACCTATAGGAGTGAGTCTTCCATTCACTTATTAGTATCTTACTTCACATCCCCCCAATGGGTTCACTGTCCCTCCACAATCCACCAAAACCTGCTCAGTGAGCACTAAGTCCCCACTTGGGAGCTAATGGTGCCACTGTGAAAAGGACGTGTGTCCCTCTCTACAAAGGCATGGCTCAGGGGCTGGGGATTTAGCTCAGCGGCGGCCTGGCAAGCACAAGGTCGTGAGTTCGATTCCCGGTACCAGAAAAAAAAAAAAGAAAAGAAAAACAAAGGCATGGCTTTTCACAGCTGGCCTGCCCCTTTGCCCAGGACAAGGGCCAATGCTCCTCTGTTGCTTTGATTTGTTTAAATCGGACCACTTTGCCAGTAAGTCTGACTCTTCTATTAATCTGTATCTGCCATTTCACTGATTGGGACACATATTCCCTAGTTTGGTTTGAAATTTACTTTTGGTTTGCAGATTTATACTGGTAAGTAAAAATCATTCTTCAGGGCTGGGGATTTAGCTCAGCGGCAAAAGCGCCTGCCTGGCAAGTGCAGGTCGTGAGTTCGGTTCCCCGTACCGGAAAAAAACCAAAAAAAAAAAAATCATTCTTCAGCAAATGATTCCTATAAGATCTCCATTTAGAGCTCTAAGAACTTAAAAAGCTGTGATATGTAATTGCTTTTAGGTAAGAACCAGCAGTTAATCGTGAGTTTCTGTACCCATTTCTCCCTTTCCAGCTTTTCGCGTCTCAATTCACCGTTCACTGTCTGCAGGTGAAACAGGAAGCGTTACTCATCTTTCTGGCTTCTGTAAGTTCATGTCCTGGTATAGAGCTTTTTGGTAATGACTGAAAGTGAATGGAAAAATAGTCTCACTCCATCGAATCAATAAAGAAATGATTCAAGGAGCGGGGGAAAACTTGTTTCACAGCAGAATTCTGCTGAGCGAACTGCAGCTTTAATCATGGTGAAGAAGTTCCAGGCAGCGGAGGGCACAGAGCACACAGTAAGGAGCCTCCCAGCCTTCTTCCCATGGCAGCTCTAATGATGAAATGGGGGAAATGGGGACGCCCCGAAGTAAAAAAAAAAAACAAAGTATTAAATTTTTAAATAATACCTTCTAATTATTAAGAAAATAAAATTGGGGTATTATGAAAAATGTTCAAAACTGAACTGGGATAAAACTTCCAAATAAAGTCTTTTCTGTCTTTTTAATCAAAAACCTTAAACTCGTGATTCCAGAGGCTGAAGCAAGCAGAAGAATCACAAATTCGACATCAGTCTGGGCAACTTAATGAGACACTGTCCCAAATTTTAAAACAAATGAATAAAAACAAAATAAAAAGGACCAGGGATATAGCTCAGTGTTCCCTGAGTTCAATCCCCAGTGCAGAGTGGAAAGAGGAAGAAGCAGAAAGAGCCTTCAGTTTATTCTTTGAAAATAATTTGTTTTGAAAAAAGCTGGGTAAATGCTTGAAGGGCCTATCACCATTCCAGGTGAAAATTTTGAATGATGACCTCCTAATGTGCTTGTCCGTCCATACGAACACGAAATAATATACAACTAAATGATAGAGGTTGTTTTAACTATTTTTACAACCATTTCAAATCACCATTTTCTTTTCAAGGAACTTGGGGTACCCTATTTGATTAACATCACAGAGAAATTTCTTATGAAAACACAACATATCAAATCCAGCTGAAAATTTTCAGGCGGGTATTACAAAACACTAATCAAGTACAAATGAGCAGCCTTGTGCACACAATGCTTACCCTGAGGCTGGCTTGGCACGCTGGGTCCGAGGCTCCCTGTGTCCCATACCGCATCTGACCACTGCACCTTGCATTACCTGCCTAAACCTTGGGGGCTCCAGGCCTCTTTACCATGGTACAGCAGCAGCACGTGTCCTAGTTGGGTGCCAGAGTGCCTGTCAGTCACTGCCCAGGGGAACACATATGCACACCAGGACCAGGCTCCAAGAAGTCCTGTAACAAAGGTTCTCAAACTTAATGCCCAGCGGTCCCCTGGAGGGCTTGGTAAACAGAGTGCCAGTTCCCACCCTGAGTCTCTGCCCAGACTGGGATGGGTTCTGCTAATGTGCATTTCTCCCTGGTTTTCACATGAGGCTGAAGTTGCAGACTTGGGGAACCACAGTTTGGTAACTGCTGCCCAGACCAGGGCAGAGTGCCTGCAGTCTGAGATTCACTGGTCTCCAGGTTAGAAGAGATCATTTGTTTGAAGCCACTCCTGAATTCTAGACTGATCTTTAGTGTTCAGATGAATGATTTTAAGGTTAAAGGAAAATGACAAGCTCAATGTCATTTTTTAAAAGGGCAAACAGAGCCACGTGTCTGAAAGCAGGGTAAATTAGTGACAGTATTAGAAACCATGCCAGTGGAGCAGGGAGCTTTACTACAAGACCATCTGCTGCCTTGGAAGCGTTTCTTCAGGAAATGGACAGACCTCTCACTGACTACAGGGGCTATATGGCTGGGTATAATCATTGAGAAATAAGTAAGTTTTTATTCCATAATTTGCATTTTGCATTAAATTTGTATGGCAAAATGAACTGTAAGCCCTAACCCAGTGACTCAGACATTTTAGAACAGACGACCTTCAGAAGTTTGTGACTGTCTATAATTGAGCACACATTCATGCACTGAAATTCCCTGACTGTACCAGTACTTCCCAAGTATCAACCCCATACTCCATACCCCATTGACAAGTGAGTACTGGGAGTATAAAGTGTAGTCCCTTCAAATGCTCATGGTCAGTTAAGAGAACAGATAACTGAGAATATAAGAAACCAATAGCTTCCATGTGATCATACAAATACCCTTGGAGCTGACGAGGGTAAAGACTGGGTGTCTGAGCATGGACTTGACAAAGTTACACAGCCTGATGGAACTGGGATGCCAAATTTTACTGACTCCTCTAACAGATGAGCTGACGCTCTGTCACAGTAAGGTGCCATTACTGTTGGTGCCTTTACTGCTGTAAAAAGCAAGTGGTGCTGTCATGACATGTAACCTAACTACCTCCTTCCTGGTGTTCTGAATTATATTTTCAAATCATCTTTAAAAATTGTGTAGCTGCTAGGCGTGGTGGCACATTCCTGCAATCCCAGCACTCAGGAAGCTGAGGCAGAAGGATCGCCATGAATTCAAGGCTAGCCTGCATTACATAGTGAGACCTTGTCTCAGAAAAGAAGTGTAGCCATTTTTAATAAAGTTTAGAACCAATGGAAATCCAGTACATTCTATAATCATTAGACACAAATTTAATTTTAAAACAAGTAGGGGCTGGGGATATATCTCAGTGGTAGAGCACCAGGTCCTAGGTTCCAGTGTCAGCACCACAAATAATAATGATGATGATGATAATGATAACTATAACAACAATGATAACGATAATAACAGTAAAAGCGGTAAACACATTTTATCAATACAGACAGCTCTAGAAGCAAAAATAAAGCCAATTAGGATCTTTTTAAAATAAAACAAGGGGCTGGCGATTTGCTCAGTGGCACAGCGCCTACAAGTGCAAGGTCGTGAGTTCAATTCCTGGTATGGGGGGGGAATAAATAAATAAATAAAACAAATGACCTTCTGACTTAGTTGTGTTCTCTAATATACATTACAAATCTGATGGATAGATGTTATACTATTTGAGAAAAAAAAATAAAATAAAAACTAGAGTCTCAGAAGGTTGAAACAAATGCCAAACTTTAGCCCACGGCAAACTTTTTATTATAAATGCTTGCCAGATCAGGTCTATAACGGAACCACAAGCAGACAAGGCTGCACTGTAATATACGTAAATGATATGTTTCTGTCCCTGTATGGTGATTTTCCTCCCTTCTGAGCATTACTCTTTGAATGACTTAGTCTATAAATTATTGCACTTAGTTCAAAAGCAAATGAAATTTAAAATACCCATTTATTGACTGGCGAAAGTGCCATGTTGAAATTACTGAGATTTATCTGTTTCCTTAACGATTCCTGTAGCAAACTCACTTCATTGCTCAAAATTATTCCCTGGTTGCATCATTTGCTCTGGTTTAAGCATAAATCTACTCCCACTGTTCAGAGCAGCAGCCATTTGTCAGGATCTATTTCACTCATTCACAGCCACAACTTTTTCTTTCCACAGCTCTGAACTGGCACACTGGTACATGGAGGTAGTTAGTACTCATTTTTATGGAAATCAGTTAAATTCATGTGTGCCATTGACTGCTTCAATGGGGCAGGAGCACGGAGGAGCATGATATAACCAGGACAGCATCCACCCACCATACGCATGTGCCTGCTTGTACCCTCCAGAGCTATAGCAGTTCAAGGAGAAAGTACAGATTGGTACTGTAAGGCAGCCCTACCTGTAGAACTGATGTTCTTCTTAAGTACTGATGCCCAAGGGTACAGCCATTGAGTCATTGCTGCTGTAGTTAGGAAGATTCTGGTTCAAAGTCCAACTGTCCCTCATGTCCAGAGGGGCCGAGGGTTTGGCTAAGTAGTACAGGACTTGCTGGCATGCGTGAGATCCTAGTGTTTTAGGACTCCAGTTTTTAACTTGTTAAACTCCAGTCTAACAATTAACCCAAAGGCCAATACATTATGGGTCATTTATATTTATAATAAAAGATTGGAAATTGCTTAGCTGCCCTATATTCATAAGATGAAATGGTTCACAACCACTAAAAGTACCAATACTAAAGATGTAATAAGGGAAAGGTACTTCTTATATGAGGTTATGGAAATAAGCAAGCACACTATATTTGAACAGCTTCATCCTGGCATATATTTTGGCATATGATGTACATATATAAACAGTGGAATTTAAAAAACAGGACATGAAATGTTGTATTATTTTGTTCTCTGACATATCCGAAGTACTCTCAGGAGCATGCCTGTGCCTGACACTTGGTCAGTACTTAGTATCTGCTGAATAAATAAATACGTCAGGGAAAGGCCTGTGGCTGAATTTGAAATACGAATGAGAACTTAAACATAACTGGATTTTCTTATTTTTCTATATACTTTTAAAATCAAAACAAAACAAAAATGTTTCTACATAAAGTATGTATTATTCCTTCTAAAAGTTCAGAGCCAGGTCTGGTTCAAAATTTATATACATATGTGCACATTGTTAAGGTTCCATACTATACCTGAGTCACAGAAGACCCATGACACAGAAGATCTATGCTAATTTTTAAAAATTACATTGGTCATATGATGACTAATTTCTTTTCTACAAATAGATCTTTGTGGAGTATTTGTCATTTAAAGATATATTATTTCAAAACATGCATGTCATAGTACCTTATTTTTTAATTGTATTACATTACTAAAGATTCTAAAACATAAATGAGAATTTTCTTCCCAGAAATTTCACTTTACTTTCCCTTTTTCTGTAACTGCCTTATCACTTTTTCCTTTCGTACAGCATGGAAAGGAAGAATTGAAGTTTGTTCTCACTGTCACTTAACTGGGTCTAAATATCATTAGTGTGGTTAACTTGAAAATAGTTGTTTCATATAAGCTTATGCACATTACACACACAGAAATTTTGCATGTCCAAATCATTATGCAAGTTTTCCCCTAGCAGATAGCATTTTTCCTCAGGAAAAGCAAACAAACAAAAACCTCAGAGGAGGACAAACAGGAAACATATTCAGGGTTGATAGCCAGGGGCAGAACACAGATGCATGGTCCCTCCCTAGCACCTGCAGCAGTACAGATTAAAGGAGTGGGGCCAGAAAGAATGACTGATATGCCTGAGAAACAATGCAGAAGCACTGAACGTGTCCCTAAATACTACATGTCCATCTGCAAAGGCTGAATGAACCTAGAAGTGTGATTACTAGAGAAACAAGACAGTAATGATTGTGTGTAATACAGATGGGTCTTTTTGTTGTTGTTGTTTTGTTTTTTAAAAGACACAAGCGCTATACTGGTAAGATACCACTTCCCAGTCCCACACATTTCCCCTATCAAGCCCTAAAACAATATGTGCACATTCCAAACGCTAAAGCTTGAGTTTTTTATAGTCTATATATAAAATTCAACAAAAAGAGAGTGCTCGCCTTCACTACAAAAATTCAAGCTGAAGGAGACAACCTTAGCATTCTGGTATGAAGTTTATGCATCACACTACATACTGTCAAAGTGGCCATGAAGACCAGACGTTCTGAATTTCTGCGGGACAAATGCTCTTCACAGCTAATGAAAATGCTTATAATTTCTAAAGAGAAAAACGGCCCTTGGAAATGGAGGGGATTCTTACCATAAATTATTCACAGAGCAGTAAGTAAACTCCTCAAATTTCACCAAAATGTTATAAAACTGGAGGGTACAATGCATCCCATTAGATGGAAATGAAATCAACTCAAGGAAAGATTCAGTGTTTGAGAACAAGATTTGGGGTCTAGAGATTAAAATTTTAAGAAAAGTAAAGACACTAGTTCTCCATGGCCTTGCTTGGGACAGGGTCAGGGGCTTTGGCCACTGGTATAATCACACTCTTCTGTCTACAGGGGCTTCACTGTCATTCTGCTCAGTTGTTCACCGATCTCAAGACCCAGCCAAATACCTGGTACAAACTCCTTACCTAAGAAATATTTGTTGAACGAATGAATGAATGAATGAATGTAATAACCTAGGAAATGGAAAATAGAGATTTGCGCAGCAAAAGCTTGGTGTTCTACACATAGTAGGAGATCCATAAACATGTACAAATTAAATTTAAATTTTATGATCATTTAGTCCCTAGGTATTAACATGGCATAACATGGTTCACAAAGCATGAGAAAGACAGTGTGTTGAAACCGTAAAACCATGAGGGAAACATGCTCAGGGAAGCACAGAAGTCACACGAGGCTCTCTATATATATCCTACCACATGTGTGAAGGATTTTGCTGGGGATCAGAGACGGCCACTTGTTCTTGCTTATCTTGAGTAGACCACCAGGGAAACACAAATGGAGTGTTTTGGGAACAAAAGCAAATCACTGCTGTTTTGAAAATCATCTCTCAAATAATTATGATCAAATGGTACACATTCTAAAAACTGAACTGATTAACCACACCAAGGTGGTATCATAGAAAAAGCAGCAACAGGCTCCTTTGGAGTTACACTGTCTATGTGCCTCATGAACCCCAAGTACAGTCCTATCATGCACCTACAAGGGCGCCTGCCAGTTCCCAGCTCGCATCCCACTTCCCCTAGCTGCCAATTACTGGGTCTCCACTTACACACTGAGTTCATGCTCCAGTGTGAATGAACGTACCTTCACTCAGCTCATGTGTTCAAGAATTGGTCCCTAGAGTGCTACTACTGGGAGGTACTTAGCAAAAGATTGTGGAACTCTGGTCCCTTCTTCTTTTCTGGCAATTTACCCTACCCAAGACTCGTGCCATGATGTAATGCTCACTGGAGGCCAAACCAGGGATGCTACAGGACCATGGACTGGCGCCTCTAAGACTGTGACCCCAAATAAACCTTTTCTCTTTAAATTAATTATTGCAGGTATTTCATCATAATAGTATGAAACTGACTAATACAATTATCATCACCTTAGGCAATGGACGGATGGATGGATGGATGGATGTTCATTCATATAATCTTCTCAAAAATCTTTTAATGCAGGGTCTTTCACTACTTCATTTTTCCTAACGAAAAGACTGAAAACATGAAGAGATCTTGCCCAAGACTACCTGCTAGAAATATCTGATTATCTAGAAATATCAGTACTACTCTGTGTATCTGATTAGATTCTGGTGCATACTCTTATTCTTTACAGTCCATATTCTAATGTTGATCCGAGGCTTCCCCTGGCTTCCTCCATCTGTCCTCTGCTGTCCCTCCCTTGCCTGTTCCCGTGTTCTGCTGCTCTGCTCGTTTTCTTCCTTCTTAGGCCTTGTTCTGATAGCCGCACTGTAGTCCTCATCTTCTCCCAGCACGAAATTCTGATTCATCCACATTCAACCTGGTGGTCGAGCCTCCTCCATCTGCTACCAGAACTAATAGTGAAAGCTACCTAAACACGGGCAGCTCAGCCTCCAGCAGAATCCTGGATTGAGGATGCCATCACCTGCTGCCAGCCTGGACTTGAACTTCATCTTTGAGACCTGAAGCACTCCAGTAAATCTCTACCATGTGCCCCCCCATGAGTGGGCTGATCTCTCTTCTCTTTCTACCAAGAACTGGCTTTGGCAATGGGGCTGTAGCTCTCTGATAGGGCACTTATCTATCAAGCCTGAGACCCAGAGTTTGATCCTTAGCACTGAAAAAAAATAAATCAGCCGTGACAGAGCATACCGACAATCCCAGCATTCAGTAGGCTGAGGCAGGAGGATCACCATAAGTTCAAGGCCAGCCTGGGCCACAGAGCAAGTCCAAGGCCAGCCTGAACTACATAGTGAGACCCTACATGGAAAAAAAAAAATCAATCAATAACTAGCTTTGGGATCAGGGATATAGTTCAGCAGCACAGCACTTGCCTGGTAAGTGCAAGGTCCTGAGTTTGATTCCCGGTACAAAAAAAAAAACAAAACTGGTTTTGTCTGGCAAAAAACTCCAAGTCGCTAAGGATGGTATTGAATCACAGTTGGGTCCAGTGAGGATCTCAGATTATCTGTTTCAGTTGTAAGCCAAGGCAAGGTAAGCAGCATAGCAACCAAGACACACAGAGCTCTGAGACGGTGGCTCTCTCTTCCTGCGAGCCACTGAGAGGCCTGCCACCTGTCAGCCAGTGTGTGTGATAATTAGGTAACATTTGTGAAGGGTTTTGTGACATGTAGCACACATGGCGTCCGGGATCTCACACATGGCACTCTGCACGGCACCATCCAGGAGCTATTTTTAAAATCTATCTACCAGTTGAGCAAAACGTATGTGTTTCCTTTTGCAGAACTCTGTAAACTCGTTCCCCTTTCACTGAGAATACCTCAACGAAAACGCACAACTGGTGGGGATTACTGACTAGGGTACAAAGGACACTGAAAACAAAACTCCCCCAAACTAGTATTGACAATCCATGTAACTTTTCAGGGAAACCACGAAGAGCTTGCTTTGTCTCATCTATTCTTTTGAAAATAAGCAATCCAAGGGGCAAGGAGGGAACAACTGACTGCATATCCAAGTGTCACTTCCAGGTATCCGAGTGAGTCATGGTCTGGATGGCCATCCCGGGCATGCGGAAGAGGCTTCCCGGGTGCCTCATAACCTGTAAGGACGAAGGCCAGCTTCTGTGAAGCGCTGGCTAGACTTGCTGGGGCAGTTAACCAAACGCCTTGATTGTGTAGGTTTAGCTGTGGGATCACCTTTACCTCCCCAAACTATAATTACACAAAGCTTTTCTGGCTTCAGGAAAAATAAAAGGTCTGTGATTAATTAATGAGGGCAGGTCCCTAATTCCCTCTTCAAAAGAGCTCCCTTTTGCTAAGGGAATCCAATGAATGAGTGGGGAGGTTTAACGAATTGCCTTTGGTTAAGAGGTTTGAGGGCAGTTCGCCCAAATAGTTACCTTCCAATGCCGCAGCCCCACGACACCCCTTCTCCTGTAACACCCCGCTGCGCTGGCTCAGTGGGCAGGCCTTGCCCTACCAAGTCTCATGTGAGGCCGTCATTTCTTTAGTCCCTGAAGCTTGCAGGGACAGGGGCTCAGATGTTCTGAAACCGACCTGGATTTACCTTCCTACTATCTATGTGCTCAGATAATACTGCCGATCATACCAAGTTCCTGAGTCAAGCCTGACCAGCAATCAGTCTCCTTTGACTTCAGCTGTTCGCATTTATTTCAATGAAAACAGTCCTGACCCCCCTTTCCTATAAAATTATACTTTTGTTCAAGTTTCGTTCATTAGTCTTGTCTTCTACTCCAGTCATGTGATATAACACGGGCACCCTTGAAGAAAAGCCTGTGTCAGGCAAATGTGAGAAATGTAAGGTTCTTCCTCGTCCTTACCATTTCATAGGAGTGAGAGGAGGAAGCTAAAATACGTGGAAATCAGCGCCTTGTAGAGCAACCAAAGGCCCCTGGGCTTACAAACGATTCTCACCAACTAAGAACACCGAAAGTGTCCCGCTGGCTTGTACATACCAAGATAGGCACTAATTAATTTCCTCTCTCAAATTCTAAATTCATTTGCCAATGGATGTCTTACCCATTTGTCATTTTAAAAATAAGACAGTAGAGGCTGGGGATTTAGCTCAGCAGCAAAGCGCCTGCCTGGCAAGCGCAAGGTTGTGAGTCCAATTCCTGGTACCAGAAGAAAAACAAAACAAAAAAATAAAAGTAAGACAATATTATTCTCAGGCTGGCTGCGGTGGCACATGCCAACGGTCCCAGCTACTCAGGAGGCTAAGATGGGAGGATCTGCTGTGGCCAGGAGCTGAAGGTCAGCATGGTCAACATAGGTGAGACCTCCATGCCGCTGCTGCACTTGAGAAACCTTTCCTTTCATTCTATGCAGTCTCTGATGTTAGCTCCCACTGACAGGCTAGAGTTTTGCTCAGCACTTTAAAGATCTTCCCTCTTGAGAAATTTGCCAGTTCTTCCCAGATTAGGTGGAATGGAAGCCCCCTGAGCACTGACACTTCATTCACTCACCACTGCAGCCCAGGACCAAGAGCAGCACCTGGTCCATAGCAGGTGCTCAATAAACATGTGTTGGATAAAATTTTAAAATTATCTCCCATAGATCTTACTGTAGCCTTCACAGATGGGCATTTTGTGTTTTTTTTACAGGAAAGGAAACTGAGTCTCAGATTGAGGAACTTGCTCACAAGCACCTAGCTAGAGGTGGTAAAACCAAGACTCCTTCTGAGCAGCCTGCCTCCTGAGCTCACTGCAGACCACTCTGCTCTACACTGAGGAGTCTCTCTCTTATTCACTTCCCACTGAAGCCATGTGTACCCAGCAGAATATCTCCATGAATGTATACACTGGAACTCTACAAATTCTCCCCAGCACATGCTTTCTGCCTGTGCCTTCCCTCATTTCAGCAGGCCTAGAGGTCTCCCATCTACTGAGTTAGTGTTTTTGCCATTTCTTTACGTAACGTTTTAGTAAGGACTACACAGACCAAAGCACAGACATCAGTTGTGTGGGACGTCACACATCCGCGGTGAATATTTGCGATGTGCCACTGGGAAAGGGAGAACCGCCTGAGTACACCGACCGAGAAAGGTGTACCTTTCTCCCTCCAACGAAGGAAGGTCACACCTCTCCAACTGTTCTTACACAGACTTCACAAAAGACGGAGCGATTCGCCATCTGTTATTCTCTCTCTTTAATTATTTATTCCTCATTATCATTCTTTTCTTCTCTCCGCCCTGGCAAACAAACATGTTCAACTCTCCCCATAAACAGAGGAGAGGAGAGGGGAAGAGAAGAAAAGACAAGGGAAAGGAAGGAAATCAGGCTGGTGGATTCCCTGTTCATTCCTTGCCTCTATTCCTCTGAGTCCAAACTTCTTGAACAAATTTTCTACACATACCACCGACCATCTATAGCCGGCAGTACAGTTAGGTGCTAGAAGCACAGTGAGAGTAGGCGTCAGAATGCCTCTTTCTCTCTCTCTCGAACTGCCGCCATTCCCAACTCCCTGGCCACACTTCAAGCATGTCCAACAGTACTCAACTGCACCCTACCGTGAGCTCCCAATCTCCCCCAACACCCAGCCTCCTCCCTCCTCTCTTTCACCTGTTACCAGCACACTCAGCTGCCTGAATCTTCACCCGCCCTGTCCATTCCATTGCCAGTCAAGTTCAAAATCCCTCCAACAAAGTGCCTCTGACCTTCAGGACCTCAGCTCCACCTCCCCACTCAGCGCCTCTGCACAGACAGTGCCTCTTCCGGCTGCAGCAACACCTTCACACTGTCTCTCCTCCCCGGGCTTGGCTGCTCCAGTGTTAACCCAGGCTTCCCAGACTGTGATTCTAACGTCCTCCTCCTGAAAGACTTCCCGATGTCCCCTCGTAACAACAAAAAACCAAGCTATGAAACTGGCATTGAAGGCTTCCACGCTATGGATTCCACCTACTCTCCAAGTAATCTCATTAATTTAGGGGAAACTGAGCTCCACTGAGTTCCTCTGAGCATCCTAAATGCAATTCAAACTAACTAAATACTAAGTCAAACTATGACAGGAATAGTAAGGAATCCTCCCTCACTTAAGAAATCAACACACACACCAGGTTCGCAGTTTCCAAAACATATGTATTTCCCTACAAAGTCTCATCATTAAAATCACAGCAACACTCAGATACACTGCGCTGCTTTCTTTAAAAGTGCTGCCTTGCTATTTTTTCATCATGAGCGTTTTCCCAGGATTCTTTCCCTGCACTTTAGGATCGAGAACTCTAGCTTTTAGGAACTCACTGCAAAATCAAGTAGCTATGCTACCAATTCCAAGTTTAAAAATCAAAC
Source organism: Chinchilla lanigera (assembly GCF_000276665.1). Classification (NCBI taxonomy): domain Eukaryota; kingdom Metazoa; phylum Chordata; class Mammalia; order Rodentia; family Chinchillidae; genus Chinchilla; species Chinchilla lanigera. The sequence goes on from NW_004955439.1 coordinate 12,669,810, forward strand.
ATGAAATGCTTCAAGGTATCATTTTCATTTCTTTTTCACTTATTTATTTTTGTTTTGTTTTGTTTTTTAAGACAGTGTCTCACTATGTAGCTCAGGCTGGCCTCAAACACAACATGATCCTCCTGCCTCAGCCTCCCAAGCATTTGGCTTATAGGCATGCAACACCACACCCAGTCGTTTTGTATCATCTTTAAAAACCTGCTTTCGACCGGGCGTGGTGGCGCACGCCTGTAATCCCAGCACTCGGGAGGCTGAGGCAGGAGGATCGTTGTGAGTTCGAGGCCAACCTGGGCTACAAAGTGAGTTCAAGGCCAGCCTGAACTGCGTAGCGAGACCTTGTCTCAAAAATACCAAAAAAAATAAAAAAATAAAAAAAAATAAAAACCTGCTTTCATTCACAGATACTTCAGGTGGAACTGTAATATACCGGAGAATCCTTATTTCAAAATGTCAGCACCCATGTGAACGACCTGCTGTTATTGTCAGATGAAAATGAATTACACATTGAAATTTATGTAAAACACAAACATGGAGTGCTAAATCATTTCTTAAACGAACTGCAATTTTCCAAATCCTTACATGAAAATCTAATCAAAATGATTTTTTCTTTTGCCCAAAAAGGTAACCACTTTAAACATCCAGAAATACAGCAAGTCAGACATCTACATGCCTTTGACACCTTAATGACAAGCTATGACAGTCAGAACTACGCACATCTACAGTTTCACAGCTTCAGGCCACGAAAGGGTCATACAGCAACAGAAATGATATAGAGATCTGAAAATATTTGAAAAACTCACAAAAAAAACTATTTAGAGTGAGGCCCACACAGAGGCTTTGCAAAATTATGGTTTATTTATTGCCATTATGGTCACTGGCAATAAATTTTGAAACAACTGAGGACTAGGGGGTGTGGCTCCACAGCTGAGCTCATGCTTCGCAAGTACAAGGAAGGCCCAGAGTTCAATCCCCGGCACCCAGCCCCTACCTCCCCCTAAAAAATCAAACAACTGAAAATTTTAAGATGACTTGAAGCTTCGTATTCAGATTTCATCAAATTTTCCAAAGATAATTACTAAAAGGCCAAAAGGCTTTTTATATTTTGTAGTTTTACTGCACACGGTTTAGACTCCACAAATGTTGAGTGAATGTAGTTGCATGATGCTGAATTCCACAAGTTTTATCCTCTATTATTTCAAACGTGTTCTGCTGTGTAAGATAAATTTTACATTGCATTTCTCTTGGTCCCTGGGGTACCAAATAAGTGCTCACTCAATCTTTAGTAACTGATTGAGTCATCAGATTACATATTTAACTAGAATTCACAAAACAGCTTAAATAAAAATACAGACCTGGAAGGCTATTTTTATCCCTGTGAGCAAAGACTTTATATTGCACTTCTAATTAGCATGTGGCACCGCAGTGTGTTCATTTACAATAATGTCCTTTTAATTAACGCACCTTGGAAATGTTACCTCTAAGGCAATGTGGCTGTTTGCTACCTTAAAGTTGTACTTTAAGCACAACTTATAATTACAGTTGTCCTCAAGAGCAAATGTAATGCTGATGACTATGGTTTACAGATCCTCTAGCCCCAAGAGAATTAATTCTGAGAATGCTACGAACATTCTCCAATAAGAAGCATATGTTCCAGATTATTGGTAATCTCTTTTGTGATCTGGATCTGCACTCATTAACTGCATTGCTGAGAAGCGCAGCCTTCCACCATCACCGCTTCTTTTGTGTGAGCAAAAAAACCACACCTACCTCAGTTTTTCATCAGTTTCCCATGGCGAGTGCATCAGGATTCCTTCTCTAAACACCTAAAATTTGCTGGTTCTCTACCACAGGCATGTTCACAGTCTCTGGCTGCCACACACCCGCACACCTGGATGATTTCCACAAGCAACATCTGGGTGCGAGAAGTCACAAATTCACGTCAAGCTAAGAGCGTCTTCCTTACTGTCTTCCTGTGGTGAAAGTGACTCTTGAGCTGACCAATCTCTGTCATTTGACATACATCTCACAAGGCACAAAGAATTAGCTTCCGTGGTCTAGCTTTAAATATGGATTGCCTTTTATTAAGGATGACCTAAAGTCACTTAGGTATGAAACGTCTTACACAACCCTAAGGTGTTACTGGTATAAAAACTCCTCCCTTCTTTCTTCAGTAGTGTTGATGGGAGCTTTCAAGGCATTTCACACTCTAAACAAAACTGAGCCTGAGAATTCTATACTGAAACCATCTAAGTTCTGTGTTTCTATTCATATAAAACCACCTGGTCACAACTCATTATAATTGGATATCCAGTTTACTTGTGTTACGCCTCTGGAAATTTCAACTCTCCATAAGCAACTGGGGCTCTGAATGACACAGGATATAGCTCACTGCTTGTGACTCTGTAGACAAGGACATGAAGAGAAAAACAGACACCATATGAGGAGTACAGGAGAATCACAATGGGGATGCAGAAAGTCAAACATCGCTAACCCTGGAGACTCAAGGAAGGGCCTGCCAAGGAAGTGGTATCAGAGCAAGGTAGAATGAGAGGGGCAGAGGGTGAATGTGGGTCCAGAAGAAGGCAAGTGTTAGAAGGGATGCAAGGACTATTTTTCTTCACAATAAATCTCTTCATCATAAAAGTTACAAGGGTACTTTATACCATACAGTCAAAATGGATCAAAGGCATAAACATAGCCTAGAGTATAAAATACTTAGAAGACAACACAAAGGGAAGCCTCCTAATATTAGATGCAACAATGATTTCTTGGATATGACACCAAAGACATAGGTAATAAAAGAAAAATGGGTAAAGTAGATAGCAGAAACATAAAAACTTCTATGAATCAAAGGACACTATCAACTTAGGAAAAGGCAGCCAGAATGGAATAAAATATACGTAAACCATATGTTATCTGATATGAAATTAATATCCTTAATATATAAAGAACTCCTAAAATGCACCAATAATGTACACAGCCCAATTCACAAAGAAAGAAAGGATGTTTATAGACATTTTCCAGAAATACACAGATAGAAAGATCTTCAACATCATTAGAAAAATGCAATTCAAAACCACAATGAGATAAGACTTTACATTAACTATTACTTTAAAGACAAAGCAAAATAACAAGTGCTGACAAGAATGTGGAGAAACTGGAACTGATATGAACTTCTGGTGAGAATACAAAGTGGTGTAGCCATTATGGAAAGCAAGCTACATGGAGGTTTCTGAAAAAATTAAAACTAGAAATCCGTATGATCCAACAATTCCACCTCTGGTTATATCACCCACCCCTTCCAAAAACAATGAATGCAGGGACTTAGACATTTGTACGCCCATGTTTACAGCACCACCCATCACAATAGCTAAGTGGTGGAAGCAGAATAGCTGTGTGTCAATGAATGAATGGATAAACATGACATGGTAGATGCATACAATGGAATATCACTCAGCCTTTAAAAAGGAGGAATGTTCAGACACATGCTACAACATTGATGTCAGATGTTTAGATCTAGGATGCCACCCCAAACTCTCCTGTGCTCAGAGCTGGGGCTTTGGAAGGCAAATGGACCATGGGGATGCTACAGTAAACAGTAGCTCCAACCACTACTGAGTTCTGCAGCTGACTGTGCTGTTAGGAAGCGAGGCTTGGGTAGAGATGGGTCACTTGGGTTGTGACCTAGGACATCGTATTTCCCTGCCTGGCTCCTCTTTTCTCTCTCTACTTCCTGGATGCCACCACGTGAGGAGCTTTCCTCCACGGCAAGCCCTTGCACCATGCCATTTCTGCATTTGAGCCTGCCATTCATGGACTAAACTGTGAATCAAAATAACCCTTCCCTCCTTTCAGTCATGGGTGTCAGGCATTGTATCTCAGTGAACAGAAAGTGATGAAGACAACTGATGACCATCGAATACTTTATGCTCAGTGAAATAAGAGGACAAGAGAAGGTCTCTTATCTGTGGACGCAGAGCAGTCGAGTTTATAGCCCCAGAAAGTAGAGCAATGGTTTTTCAGAGGCTGGGGGACGGTGGAGGGAGACTTTTTGTTTACTAAGTAGAGGTTTTAGTTTCATAGGATGTAAAAAGTTCTACAGATGAGTGGTAGTATTGGTTCCACAACAGTGTGAATTTACTTACTGCTACTGACCTGCAACTTAAAAATAATTAAGAAAGGGATGGGGGTCAGGTGCAGAGACACATGCCTGTAATCCCAGCAGCTCATGAGGCTGAGACAGGAGGACCCCAAGTTTGAAGCCAGCCTAATGAACTTAGCAAGATCTCATCTCAACATAAAAAATGAAAAAAAAATTTAAAAGGGCTGGGATGCAGTTCAGTGTGAAGTCCCTGGTTTTATTCCCTAGTGCCACAGAAAAGGGGGTGGGGGTGCGGGAATAGAGATAGATATGGCTCAGTGGTAGAGTACCTGCCTAGTATTTGTGAGGCTCTGGCTTTGATACTCAGGGCTGTAAACAAAAGGAAACCTAAAAGAATAAAAACTAAACTTAAGCCTCTTTTACAACCCCGCTGTGCCAATGCCTCTCTAGACCTTGTCCTCATGACCCCCTCATTCTCCCGAACCTCTCTGTCCTCACTGGCTTTCCTGTGCTTAGAGTCCCTTCGGGTCAGACCCTTCCTTGCCTACTGGGTTCTCCAGCATGGCTCTTAGCAGCTCAGCTCTCCTGGGAGGTGACAGGCATAGATGAGTGACCTTTCTGCTGGTGCAAATGTATAGGCCAGTGATGGTGAACCTTTTAGAGCTTTCAACGAGAACAAACAGCTGGCTGCAATGATAACAAACAGTCAGCTGCAGCATGTGTGCCATGGGTTCGCCACCACTGGTACATAGGACATTATTCTAAATCTGAGCACTGGCATTAGGAATTTGCATGCGAACAACAACACTACTTAACATAATGCAACAAATTAAAATAACATTAAACATATGCCAAACGCTTTTACTTGTAACTTCCTTTTTATCGCTTGCACCTCAGACACAGATTTCCCTCGTATCAGCAAGGTTCACACTGGGCCTCTTAATGAAATCTTTCCAAGGTATTCTTTGAGGTTCACGCAGCCAGCCAAAACAAGCGAGCACGAAGCCAAATGACTGCCGAATAGATTTAAATCGGGCTAGAAGGCTGGCTCGTGATCAACACTTTCATCTCCTCGGGTCAGGCCAGGTGACAGGCACCCAGCAAAGAGAAGGGCACCTACCTGACCCAATCCACAGGCTTGCCCTTTTCCTGTTCAGAGCTCCACAGGCACGGCCACAGCACACACCTCCGCGTGGGCCATGAAAATAACTTCTGGCACAAGACAAGTGGGGGCCCAAAGAGTGCACTGTCATGTCTGGTTTGTTTGTTTTTTAAACAAGGTAACAAACCAGCCTTCAAGTTAGCAAAAGTAGACAGACTCCCGGGCCCCGCCACAAGGCCCCACTTTTCTCATGATGTGCTGGGGTATAGAACGGCAGAGCTTGCCCCATACACAAATGATTTCTATGGGAAAATGAGTGGAGAAATGATTCAAAGGATGAAGACGCCCCCCGCCCCAACACCACCACCCAAGGCAGTGAGGGCTGTCAGGGACAGGGGTTGCGAAAGCAGTGAGGTTCCAGGTGCTGGGAAGCAAGAGGTGAGTGGAGGAAATGAGGGCTGGAGCGGGGTGCGGATGAGGCCCCTCTCAAGAGCGAGGAAGGGCTGTGCTGAGCCGCGATAGGCAGGGCAGGAGGCAGGTGGACAGGCAGCTCCTTGACCCAGGCTGGAATCAGGCAGGACCTCCTGTTCTCTCCGCCTTTCACCCCAATACATAGAAATCAAGAGGGAGCAAAGGGCTTGGGCAGAACAGGCATTAACTCAGCTCTCCTCTCCTGCTATTCCACTCTTGAGGGTATTTCCCATTACTTCAGCCACGCTCAGTGTCTACTGTTCTCTCTCAAATCTCACCTACACAGGGCGTGATTGCAAGCAGGAAGTGAGACCCAGGATGCCACAACTGGAGGGACACACACGCCAGAAGAGGGGTGGAATCCACCTGTGTGGGTTGTGGGATCTGAAGACGAGAAGGCAGTGGTGAGGACAGGCGGGAGCCAGAGATAGCAGCACCCTTTCATATGTGTGTCTATGCTCTCACAAACTGTTAATGACGCCCTGTGTGCCGAGCCCACAGACTCTTCCGAGATTCTGCAGAGCAACGGCAGTCTCTCACAGAACCTACTGGCTTCTGACGCTCGCATGATTATGTTTTTCCCTCTCTGCTATTCTGCAATTCTACATGACTGTACAATTGGCTCACTCATGTTTAAAAACAAATAAAGTTTGCAGCCCCACAGAGCTCACTACCAGATGGAAGAGAAAATCAAGCAGAGACAGCACAAGCAACCACGACGGGGCTGGAGCTATCAGCGCAAAAGGATTGGCGTCCTCATGCATTATCTGTTATACTCCAGGTTTTACAACTTGGACTCTTATACTTGGCAACCCATTTTGAGAGAACAGACTATCCTTCAGAACCATTTCAAGAAATAAGTTTATATAGGATAACTTTTTAAAGCATGAAAGAGTTTTTTTTATTATATAATATACTTCAATCACCTTTCTTCCCCTAAGTAGGCATTTGAACCTCAACGTATTTTACATTTTTAGTAGCCAGCAGGTTCATTCTATAATAATGGCACTTCATGTCCAGAATTATACTTGCCAAAGCTTTCTTGCTTTAAAAAGTGTTTTTCTTCAGATTTATTTTTTAAACAGCAAAAGAATTTTTTAAAAGTTTACCTCTCGAGGACAAAAATCCAAAGAGTTCCAACTACATGACTAATTGTCATTCATTTGTCCCACAAATATTTACTGATCACCTACTGTATGGTTCTACTATATTGATCAACTATATGGAATGGTTCCAGCCAGAGATATAGAAATAGACAATATATTTACCATGTACGCCCCTACAGATAGGTGAAAAATAGAATTAAAAATATTATGGAATTCTGGAATTAATGGTAAAAGTCATAAACCTTCTGAAAATCAATGAATTATATGCTTTAAAAGATGGCTTTTATGGTATATAAATTACATCTTTTATTAAACTCATTTTATTTTTCAAAGAAACTGCTTTATTTTTTCTTGCTGTGCTGCAAAGCTGTTGCTTCACTACATAAAACACCACCAGCAAATGTAGTGTTTTGTAAAATTAAGTAAGTATTGTTCTTCATCTGACACCGTACAACTAACACACACTTTCCTCCAATTCCAGATATTTGCAAAGGGAAGCTCATATAAGTATTCAGACCCAAATCTAGGGAGAAATGTAAGCAAGTGTCAATATTATGTTAGGTTAGGATAACAATGTCATCTTTGAATTACGTAATTTTTGTAACTAGTTTTTACCATGGATAATTGCATAAATTTTAAATCAGAATCAATAGCCCAACCTAATAATCACAGGTACCTTAGATCACAAACTCAATTCGTTTCACAGTTCTGGAGAAGATGGCCACGGTCATGTTCCTCACCCAATAAGGAGTTCATGCACTGAAGCAAAATTGTGCCAAATGCTTCTGTTCAGGAACAATTCGCTTTCTTGAGCGGAAGCATTCTGTGAACCCAGGTGTTATTTTTTTTAAAAGATGCACACTGTGTCTATCTGCAATCATTAGGAAATTAACAGGGCATTTTCTTCCAGAAGCAGTGTGAAGAGTGGTTTCTTTCTATCACTTATCTTAAGTCTTCTGTCCGCCACTAATTCAAGGCAACTCTGCTAGAGTAAGCGGTACCACGTCACATATTCCTGATACACGTCTTCATTCATGAGGTCACCTATTTCTGAAGGGTCGTTCAGGCTCATCTGTATCAGCCAGCCATCTCCATAACAAGTTTTGTTGACAAGCCCTGGATTTTCAGCAAGTGCTTCATTAATTTCATTTAGTTCTGATACAGGAGGATAGCTCACTGGTAGCTTTCTCATCTTGCTTTTTCAATCGGTTCCAACTTCAAGCAGAGTACATTAAACAACATCTCCCAAAGCTTCCTGTGCAAAACTGCTGATTGCCCCACCACACGACCTGTTCCAATACCATTTTCTGTTGTTATGCATTCATGTTTCTCCAGGGCACTGCGCCCATCGCCCATCCACCCTTGCAACTGCATCAGGCAGGGCGTGTTGGGTGTGGAGGCTGCAGGCCATCGCCCGCAGGCTCCCAGCCGCTCCCAATGACATGCTCACAAGGGTTCAAAAACTCATTTTAAAAAGCCTTTTGGAGGGGCTGGGAATTTAGCTCAGCGGCAGCGCGCCTGCCTGGCAAGTGCAAGGTTGTGAGTTCAACTCCTGGTACCAGAAGAAAAACAAAAACAAACAAAAAGCCTTTTGGAAGCATTCTGGGAGAATACATACTATGTGTTTTCACATGACAGGTACCCCATAAATATTTTATAAAACCTATAATCAGCTAGATGGTGCACACCTGTAATCCCAGCACTTGGGAGGCTGAGGCAGGAGGATTACTGAGAGTTGGAGACCAGCCCGGGGTATAAAGTAAGCTCAAGGCCAGCCTGAACTGCATAGTAAGACCCTATCTCAAAAAAGACAAAAAAAAAAAAAAAAAAGACCAATTTAATTAGCCAGAGCATTTAATTAAAAGATGCCCACCTGAAAAAAAGAAATATTTGGATATTATATAGTTGGCAGTATCATTCCTCTTGCAACTGCCCTGGGAAGTCTAACCCTGTTAAGTTCATTCAAATTTCAGCTACTTCCATTGGTCCAACAGATGGGGCTGTATCAGGCAAATAATCATGTCTGACCTCCTCCCATCATTCAGAAACCAGTGTTCTCAGGCCTTTGGATGTTTGTGTACTCCTGAGCCAGGCCAGGAGGACCTGTTCTTCCCAACCGGTTCCCCTAAGGTGTCTACTAACAAGCATCACCCACTTTTGCCATCTTCCCATTATCCTAGGACTTCATGTATCTCCGTGAGAACTGACCCAAGGCTGGGGTTTGTTGTAAACAGATCTGTGTCAGCCACTCACAAGTTTAACTAATACAGTGTATCTTCGGCTATCTTGTCCCATTGTAACTTGATCTTCCTGAAACTGGATTGTATTTTCTATTTTAGTAGTATTTTCCCCAAGACACCAAGTAAGCTACTGAAATGTTCTAGAAACCCAGTAAATGTTGGTTTTAATTTGCTGTTTTACCAACTTCCCACCATTTACGCGCAGGGCTGGGGATTTAGCTCAGTGGCACAGCGCCTGCCTGGCAAGCGTGAGGTCATGAGTTCGATTCCCGGTATGGGGGGGGGACCATTCACGCTCAAGAAAAATAACACACGCCATCATGTAGGCATCTCGAAGTATATAATATATTAGTATATATTACCTGACAATTAACAGTATTATAAAACCCTCTAGAATTAGGTTGTTCTGGTAAACAAATGAGTTCTCTTGTCAAGAAAAAGGACAATGAAAAATAAAATGACTTTATTTTAACTTCTTGACCGGAATGCTTCTGAAGTCTGTTGTCTGTTCTGTTCTCAAACAATGTAAGGAATATAATTTAACAGATTCTTTTAAATTCTGGGTTATTTGCATAGGATTACAAAGTATGGCAAGTTGTTTGTCCCTATTCTAAAAGTACAGATGGAAGTTTTTTGAGTTCTATATCTACTGTTTAATTTTCTATTTGCTAACATATCAGACACATGACTCCCTCAAGCAACAATCAACTTTCTCTTACTTTGCTGCTACTAATCTGCTTGTCAGCAGAATGTCCAATATGTTTGTACCTGTGTGTGTACGCACACACACGTGTGTGCAAAGAGAACAGAGAAGACACCAATCACAATTATTATCTTTGAGAATTGGATATTAGATTTTAAACTTATACATTAGTGAATTTGTTTTTCAATTTTTTACCTACATGTGTATTGTTGTGATTTATACAATAAAAATAATTTAGTATTTTGTATTATGCTTATAATACTATACTTTCATAACAGATGACCCAAGCACTTACGTTGATCTATAAATCAAGATACCATGGAGGCTTTCCAGAGGGGAAAAGGCAAGGTTACCGAGTAACGTGGAAGATTCAGAGAAATTAGTGTTTACCTTCTGATTTCAAATCCTCCCTCTGCTGTTCACTAGCTGCCAACTCTTAGTAAGTCCTAAAATTGTTAGTCTTATCAACGATTAGTATTATAATTGTAAATAACAATAATGTTTGTTGTAAATGTTCAATGAGCACTTAGGTGAGTCCAGTAACTGTGCGGAGTACCCTGCAAACATGATCTTGCTTAACCTCACAGCACCCAGGTGAAGAGAGTATGGTACTGCCTGCCCCACTGGCCAGTGTGGGCATGGAGGCCCCACTCCGGGATGGGGCAGGAGGAAGGTGGCCAGGGTCTCCCCAGCTAGGTTACCCCACCTCCCTCTCAGAGGCCTGGTTTTTGCCTCTGCTCAATCAAATTTGTGATTGTTAATATCAACCCCACAGGGCCATTAGGAGAACTAAATAAGGCAATAGATGTGATGCCTCATCAACTCTAATGTGCTTTTTAAAATGTCATTTTATGATTATTACACGTGGCTATTTTTATGGCCCCCTCGCATTTCGTTCCTTCCTTCCTAGTTCCCCGCAGTACTGCAAGTAGTGAAGCAGAGAGAAGACCCTGAGGTTCAGACATGTACAGTTACACTAATGACACAAGACTAGCTTAATTGGTAATTACAATACCACCGGCATTTTAAAGATACTTCAAAAATATTAAATAGTAGATGTTTCCTTAATTAAGCTAAAATTCTCCTTTTCAAAGACATGTTTCGGCTCCATGGGCTGAGCGCCTGACTCCAGTGAAGAATTCAGATAAAATACCAAAACAGATTCCAAGAGATCGAAGAGATCAAAGGCCCATTTTGAAGAAGAGAAACCCACACTGTGAGCAGAAAGGACAACACAGACAAACAAAAATACCCTTTGAAATCACAGATGGGAATTTGTCTTCCTTTTGGCATCTTTGTTTAGAAGTCTCGTCTCTACTGTCGCACACATTAAAAAACTAACACGGAGGACCGCAAACGAGTGCAGATGTTCACGAATATTCATGATGTACTTCCAGTTTGGTTTAGACTTGTCCTTGATTTATTTTTGATTAAGCTCCATCAGCCTGTGCTAGGGCCCATGAGATGGTTGGCACTGCTGTAGCACAAATTTAGACCATTTTCCTATTCTTAGTAACTGCACAAAGTCTTTCAAACTATCCCTTATAAATAAATAACTTATGCACACGCTGCAGAATGCTAGAGATAGAAGCAGTGGGCCCACTCCTCACCTGAACTGTAATTCCATTGGTAGAGGTGCTAAATTAAGCCTCTACTTCTAATGCATGGATTGACACAGCAAAGGAGGAAAAAAAAAAAAAGCTATGAATTGACATATCAAGGAATGGAAAGGAGCTAGAACCAAACAGAGTGATACATTAAAGGAAAAATAACAGCTGGGCTTCGGGGGGTACTGAGATGTATTTCCATAGTTAGCACATTAGCTTATGTCCTTGGATAATGAATAGGTATTTGAAAAGGCTGAATAACAGAACCAACTATGCAAAATAAATTGCTCAACATTCTACTATCTTGTTTTTTGTCTGCTTAGAATAAGATTCTTGAAACTCCCAAACTGAAAGCCATGGCAGCCCCAAACTAAGACATACTACTGAACTAGGTAGCCACAAAAATTTCTCATCAATATACTCAGTGATGGGGCTGGTGTATAGCTCAGGGGAGAGTACTTGCTGAGTAAGATGAAGTGCTGGGTTTGAACTCCAGCACCAGAGGACAAACTATGATTGACTGATTGATTGACCAACTGACTGACTGACTGACTGACAGGTGGCTATCTACACATGAGCCAATTCTTTCAGCTGCCTCTGTGATTTCAGCACACTAGAGATGTGGTAAGAGATCTGCCTAAAGCATGGAACTATGGACCAGGAAGCCAATGCCAAGTGTGTGTGCTAACAGCTGACAAGGCTCACAACCCTGCCCCAGGTGACTTGCAGCTCACCCTGAAGGTACACATCTGTGCAATCCCATTTGAGATGTCAACCATTCTCACACTCCAAACAGTGCCCTAGAGTACAGATGGGCCATGGGGCCCGGGTCACTCAGTGTTCACCCAGCGTCTCATACTTAGAACACAGACAAGATCATCAAATGACATTACACATATGACCACAGTAACCCACTCCAAGGACCTGAAAACAAGGACACATTCACCACACTCCTTTAGATTTTCTCTCGCTGCAAGACCATACTGCCTTTAGAGTGCTACAAATTAACATATTTAAATGGCTTATATTAGCTTGTGATTAGCACAAATAAATGATACTGTCATCTGCCATGTTAAAAATGTTAAACTGGGGCCAGGGATGTAGCTCAGTGGCAGAAGTGCCTGCCTGGTAAGCACAAGGTCCTGAGTTCGATTCCCAGTACCAAAAAAAAAAAAGTTAAATTGTTAAATGTAAACATTCAGATCACATTACAATTTTGGTAACCTGGTTTTGATACTCCAGGGCACTGGGCCTGGGTCTCCTTTACCCTCTGAAAGGACCTGATTCCAAAAACAACAGTGCCCTTTCTACTCGGCCCCTGGGCCCTGGGCAAGTGTTTGATTCTGCTATCAAGTGGCCTCTTCTCCTTGAGTTCCTTGACTTTTCTCCCCAGTTGGTGTTAATTTGATTAATGCTGAGGAACTCTCCGTGTCATATGTAAATGAAACAACAAAGCTCAGATTTTTCCCTTTCTGGCAAGCATTTGTATTTTAAGCAGAACACTATTTTGATTTTTAATCTCCCAGGCATGCTACGTTTTATGAAAGCAAACAAACAAAAATCAGTCCTTTCTAAATGCTTGTGAGCAAAAAGAAGCTGAAGCTGTTGGCCCATGTTTGAAAAATCTGAACCTCTCCACACTTAAGATACCAAACAGAATGCAGGTTTCCGTAACTACGCAAGAGGTCTGCAAAGGTTTCCACCCATAAAGGGACGGAAACACAAATTTATTGCTGATTTAGTAAAAAACTTTCTTAATAACTGGAGGTATAGGATGTCAAGATTAAACCCAGCACCAAGAGATCTGTTTATGTCCAGCTCGCTCCACGTAATGCCCGAAAACTGCTGACTGAATTGGGCCCAGGCCTTTGAACACAAATGCCACTTTGTCTGAGCGGAGCCAGAGCGGGGAACCGCATTACCATCTGGCTTAAGATATAAAGCCTCAGTGTATGTGGACATCAAGTGTGAGAATCCCACAGCAGATTGCAGCTCAGACTCACCATCTAATGCCCACTGATTCTGATTGCAATCTGCAAGTCAACAGTAGCCCAAAGCTGGAGAAGAATGGAAGTTAACACAAGACAGAACAAAACAAAAACAAATGCCCTTCGCAGCGGCATGCTTCAGAGCGTGGAGGCTCTAGCTGGATAACTTTGGACCCTGTGCAGCCCGGGTCTTATTGTTATCCTATGGAAAGAGGAACAAGGACACGGAAGGTACATTTGTCCTCGGTGCTTCTCAGCCCTGAGCGCTGCTCCTAGAAACAGGGAACTGCGGATGAAGCTGGGAAAACCCCATTTTCCTCTGATTTTTTTGAAGTGTACAAGAACCCTGCTTCCGTTTCACTGTCTATAGCAAATAACAAGAGAAGAGTAGTCAACAAAACCAAAACATTCAAAACAGAAAATCCCACGCAGACCAGCCTCTGTGCGCGCGTCTAAGTGCAGCCATAGCAGAGCCAAAACAAGTGCACCTTGGCCCAGCCAGTCACCAAGAGCGAGTGGCAATTATTTTTGTTTGGTCTTGTAAAGCGTGGTGATCCCAAGGAACATTCTGTTTCTTTATGCGCTGAATAATCCAAGGACCTGTGAAGGAACAGCAGGCATCCTTGCCCTGCCTCATGCAGATCTTAGTTTCTAGCTACAGTAAACTTCTTGCAAAAGTCTATAAAGGTCACAACTCCTTCCTCCACTTCTGGCCCTGACCTAAAACATGACCGAGATGCCTGCCTTTAGTTACACTCCACTGTCCACACATACCCACCAAAACCAGTTCGGTCTTATAAGCTCTTTATGCTTGGAAGCTCTGGGTATCACTGCTGAGAGAAACCTCTTACATGTTGCTAACCTGGGTCAGGGGCCCTCTGTTCACTTGTTTTCTCTACATCTATTATCTATGTCTCTGGAAAGGCAAAATCCTAAACACAGACTTAATGCTCACTAAATATTTAAAAACAATTACACACATAAATGAATTCAACAAACACATACTGAGTATGTATTATATGTCACCTGTGTTCCCTCTGCTGAAGTACACAGTGATAGAACTTATGAGAGAGACAGCAGGGGGCTCTGAGGGTGACAGGTATGTTCTCTACCCAGCTTGCCTGTGCGTGACACACACATATGCACTTAATAGAATTGGATGGCTAAGATTTGTGCATTTCAGTGTGTGCAAATTTTAACTCAAAAATGAAGAATTTTTTTAAATAACAGTAATAATCAAGCGGGAGTAGAAAGCAGAGTGAAAGAGTGGCGGGATGCTGGTGGCAGTTGGGGGGGGGACAGGCAGAGGCAGTTCATTCATTACACTGTGCTGTTTGTATATCCTTGAAATTTTCTCAAATCAAAAAGCTAAAAAAAAACTCCCTGCACTCATGTGAATAAACATTAATGAAGTATGAATGAAAGACACTCTGAGCCCAGTGTGGTGGCACATGCCTGTGATCCCAGCACTCTGGGAGGCTGGAGCAAAAAGATAGCAAGTTGGAGCCCAGCCTGGGGAACTTACCAACCAAGCAAGATACTGTCTCAATGTAAAAATTAAATTAAAAAAATAAAATGGGGGAACAGCTCAGGGCAAAGGCCCTCAGGTCAATTCCTTTGGTTAGTACAGTACCAAAACGTGCATGCTCTTGAGCATTACTAAATTTTTGAACTAGGAAGAGAAAGGATAAAAAAGAAACTTAGGTAATTTATTTATGACTACAACATTTTATTTCATCCTCAGAATAGCCATGAGATATATTTATCCCTATTTTATGATAGGACAATGGAGGCTTGATGAAATTAAGCAACTTGCCAAGAGCAATGGTTAATCTTGACTGTATTGAGAAATGCCTAGGAGATTAGTAAAGCACACTTCTGGGTGTGCCTGTGGGGGTATTTCCAGAGATGACTGACATGTGAGGCAGCAAACTCGGGAGGAGCAACGGACCCCAACCCGAATGTGGGCAGCAGTATCCAATAGGCTAAGGGCCCATACGGAACAAAAGCAGAAGGAGGAAGAAGCCCACCAGTGTGTGTTCTCTGGATTCTTTCCCTCTCACTTCCTGCCCACAGTGAAGTGGGCAGTGTTCCTCCTCTACAACTCTAGGCCATGTTTCTGCCTTACCATGAGCCCACAAGCAACAGAGCCAAGTGACCATAGAGTTCAAACCCTGAAACCATAAGCCAGTCTACATCTTTCCTCCTTCAAGTTCGTTTTCTCAGGTAGTTTGTCACAGTGACAGAAAGCTAATTAACACACCAAGTAACGAGAACGGCCAGAGTTGAAACCCTGTCCCACTCCCTCAACCTATTCCCACCAAGGTCTCTCACACATTTTACCCATGTAACAAGCCCAGGGCAAGGACTCTCACTGGGGCTTGAAGTGGGATGGGAGTGGGGTTAGTACAGTTTAAAGAAACCCCAAGAGGGGCTGGGGATTTAGCTCAGCGGCAAAGCGCCTGCCTGGCAAGCACAAGGTCGTGAGTTCGGTTCCCGGTACCGGAGAAAAACAAAACAAAACAAACAAACAAACAAACAAAAAAACCCCAAGAATTACTACTAGTCTTATTGCCTCTGTGTTAGCCCAGAACTATATTTGGAATGAATATCTTATCTGGAAAGATAAATTCATTAAACTTTAATCTGGTAGCATTAAATTAGCAAAATTCCAAGGAATAATATACCCAGAATCATTCTCACATCATATACAATGGTTCCCATATCCCATCTCACTATTACAATACCCAGCACTTTTATTTATAGTTCCGTCCCTGAAGACCTGGGTGAGTCTCTGTCTGGGTTCCCTTTCTTTCAAACATAGTCATGATAATGATCTGGCACAAGGTCCAGGCCAGGCTTCAGCTGCCGACAAATATGTCATCATCCATGGCACGCTGCCGTAGGTGAGGACTCTTCCGCCTACTCTCTGTCATATCAGCTTGCTTCCTGCCAACATCCAAAAAGATTCTACCCCAAAGATGCTGAGGAATCTAATACTGCCAGTAATAGAGGCCGCCCTGAGTGTGTCCTTTTCCTGGCCAAGGTGTCACTTTAACAGACTGTCAGACTTCCCATCACGAGGGATGGGCCCATTATGGACTTGGAAGGCTACTGTCATTGCAGACTGCAGCCTCCTCCCGCCAAGCTCACACATGGTGCTCCGAGAGGTGCCAAATGTGGGGAAGTCTGGGCACCTTCCTAATGGGCACAAGCGCTAACGTCCCCGTCTCCAGCAGAGGCAGAAGGTGCCATCCAGACACATCATTCTTTCAGGGCCCATTTGGTGCTAAATAAAAACTCTCCCTCTAGTTATAAAGTTGACTCAGAATCCCTGTTCATACTGCTAAATCTTTACACATCTGTGCTCCTGTCGCCTTCATCAAAAGTGGCCCCGAGGACACATTCTTTAACACTTTATTCCAGTCAGGATCCAGGCAATTAGATCTTAAAGAAGCAGTCTGACATCAAGTCCAGAAAGTTAATTACTAACGTAATTATCAAAACCTTCTATTTTTCAGCATTAAGTCAAGCATCTCTGTGGGAAGGATGTCTTTTTGGTTTGTTCTCCAGTTGACGTGTAATTAGCTCACAAGCGCAATGCATTTTTCTTTTTACTTTTTAAAACCAAACATAAATATCTAAATATTTATTTTGGCTATAAAATACTTCCTAGCTGGGTGTGGTGGCGCACGCCTGTAATCCCAGCACTTGGGAGGCTGAGACAGGAGGATCGCTGTAAGTTCGAGGCCAGCCTAAGCTACAAAGTGAGTTCAAGGCCAGCCTGAACTACATAATGAAAACCTGTCTCAAAAAGGCAAACAAAACAAAACAAAACAAATTACCCTTCCTCAAGTCCCAGAATTCACCCAGAGATTTAGCGGTCTACCACAGAGCTACATCACCAACCATCACCTATCACAAACTGATTCAACTCATTTCTAAACTCAGGTTTGTCTTACAAATTACTTTTTCAAAAACACAATATACACTATGCTACTTTTTCCACTATGAAATGTTTTGGGCTTTTAATATCTTATGACTTCCTCTCATTGCTTTTGGTAGATTATTCCTTCTTGAAGCCGTCTTGTATTTAGCTTTTGTGGGAGTTGCTTATGAACTCAGAAGAGTATTAACCTCCATGTCTTGGACCCAAGGCTATTGCAAAAGAGGCCATTTTTCTACTTGTCCAAAGGCAGAATTCAAAGACTAGAAACATACTTACAATTCAGATGCAGTATCAGGGAGTATTATGCTATGGACTAAAAGTTACAGCTTTGTAAAGAAATGAGTTGCCATCAAGAGTCAAATCTATGATGAGCTACTGCTGAGAAAGGGAACACTGAGTAAGTTACTAGCCTTGCATGCATGGCCTAAATGATGGATAATCTTAAAACTTGTCTAACATGGACTTCTGGACTCCCAGGCCATGTGGCTGACACATGAAATGTCTAACTTCTTACTCCATCTTCAGCAGTTTAAAAATACATTTTTATAGCCAGCCGTAGTGGCACGTGTCTGTAATCCCAGTACTGAGAGGCTGAAACAAAATGACTGCAAGTTCAAGTACAGATGAGGTAATTTAGCATGACTCTGTCTCAAAATTTAAAAAAAAAAAAAATCTTAGAAAGAGTTGGGTCGGGGGAGCTGGGCATGTAGCTCAGTGTGAAGGCCCTGGGTTTAATCCCCTATTCCCTGGCAGGGGAAAAAATCCCTTTTATTGCTATAGTTTGCCTGGAATTTCATAGATTTGAATGTGCCAATTTAGGCTCTTACTCCTTTTTCTAACTGCAATTTAAGAATGAACAGTCATGCTTCCAGCCTGCCTTGAATTAGCTCCCATCAATTTTACCCACCACCAAGTTCTTACACCTTTGATGGCAACTAATTAAGCTCATGTGGTGTTTTTTCCCCCCAGACTGTCTTTTGCTGCTCTGGAACAGAGCACATCAAATTAGTCCCATCTGTCTCAACAGAAAGGAGGATATTTATCCCTCCGACAGGCAGGCTTCTTTTCCTACCTTGAAGGGGCATTCAGAGGTTCCTGAACACCATGGGGGTGATTCTGGTAGCCCCAACTCTTAGACCAGCTAGAAGTCTGTGAAGAGCAGGTTAGTGTTGTATCAACAGTCATCTACCAATTCACAGCCCTCATTTCTGTGTACCATGAAACGTCCAGGAAAACCAAAAAGGATTAATGTCCCAGGTCAAAACGGCAACACTTCAAAATGAAGGGCTCATGGTGCAGCTCAGTGACAGAGCCCAGGTCTACCACGTGCACAGCCATGGGTTGAATCCCTAGCATGACAAAAAAAAAAAAAAGTAAAGAAAAAACTAAAGTACAATGGTTCAACTGTTCTGTGACTATTTTTCATTTAGCTATATCCCAAAAGTAGAGCCTCTTTATTTTAGCAAAGCATGGGAGTCTTCTCACACATGAAGTTATTTTCTTAAAAAGAAATATCCCCACCATTCACAAAGAGCAGAGGACAAAGTCAGGGGGGAACCATTCCCTGGTAACGATGACACCCATGCTGGCCTGAGCCAAGGTCTGGGAGGATGGCTCTCTGCCCCCAACGGACACGTCTTAGCCTCACCCAACCCTATTAAGCTAATGCCAATCCCTACAGACTACAAAATCGGTGACCAAGAAGGAAAGCAAGAATTACTATTTGGCAGTCATAATGTCACTTTCTACCCAGGGATCTTTACCTAGGCTGGGCTGAAGAAAGAAATTAACGGACACGAGAACTTGAAGTGCACACTTAAGTGGAAATAGACCGTGTTCACGCACAGAGTGTACATTAGTGCCCAAGCACTGGTTGTGCCCCTTCTAAAACAGAACTCTTTTATACAACATAAAAAGAATTATGTTTCTAATTAATTCTGAATCTCTGTTCCCACCCTAAGTAGATTTATAGAAAAATGTATGGGTAAGTAAACTTTCAATTAAATCAGTGCTTTTTAAACTTTTTGTTTTTTTTTTTTGTCTTTTTGAGACAGGGTCTCGCTATGCAGTTCAGGCTGGTCTTGAACTCACTTTGTAGCCCAGGCAGGCCTCAAACTCGAAACGATACTCCTGCCTCAGCCTTCCGAGTGCTAGGATTACAGGCATGTGCCACCACACCTGGCTAAACTTTTTTCAAAGGCAGAAAGGTGCTGTAAACAAGTCCATATAGCCCCCATCAAAGAAGAGGGTCCTAGAGGGAGCTCTCTGGAAGAGATATGGAGGGTAGAGACTTCTTTTCCTCTTTCCCGTCTCAGGAGCGGGGTCAGGTGGTCAGCACACACAACAACACAATTTGAAAAGCATGGAATTGCCAACCCAGTGCCAGTGCCTGTAATCCCAGTTTCTAATCCCTGCTACTCAGGAGACTAAACCAGGAGGATCACAACTGCAAGCAGAGTCAGGCTGGGCAACTTAGTGAGACTATACTTCAAAATTTAAAATGGTTGGGGATATAGTTCACTGGTAGAGCAGCTGCCTAGTATGTATGAGGTTCTGGATCCAAGCAGCACAGAACTAAAAAGACTCTAGTAGGTAGCAAGTTTAAAGTCATAAATGTCAAATTTCAGTAAGACATTTCACAGCATGGAACTACATGCATATGTATGGACTGTATACAGAACTCCAGTGCTATTTCTTCTCTACCCCACACAATACCAAATGTTCCACTAGTTATACCTGCAGAGATCTTTACAAAGCAGCCTAATGACTTTCAATATCCCTAAGTGAGAGAGGAACATAGGTGACTGCAAAGAGATTTCAACATCCCAGAAGATAACTACCATAAAGTATTGAGTAAAAACCAAGATACAGGTTTTTAACATATGCAAGAAGACTGCAGTGCAAATTTTTAATGTCCAGAAAAACACTGTAAGAAAACCTCTAAAATACTCACATGGTTTTTGCTACGCAAGACATTACAGGTGATCTTTTGATTCTGTAAATTATTTGTCTTTCAAAAATAAAAAAGCAAAGAGGAAAAAAAGACACATGGAGGGGAAGGAAGAAAATCTTGCACAGGCACCCTTTGAGCTTATGAGTCCATAGTAAAACTACTTTCCCCTTAAGTTAAGAATTAAATAAATAAAAATCTATTGTCTTAGTGACTGCAGAGATTCGGCCCTATTACCCCAGCCAACATGCAGTGTATTAAATAACCACAAGATAACTGCATTAGTCTTTTGGGGGTCTTATTTTTTCCACCACCCGGAAGTACAGATGGAAGCTCCGGGCACAGTGGGGCTGTCAGAAGGGCCAGGAGGCTGCTGGATCACAGCAGGAGTAGGAGCTGTGCTCCTTAGCAGAAGCGTATTCCCGGAGCCGCCACTCACCACATCAAGGTCCTGTGAAACCCGCCGTTTCCGCAGCTCCTCCATCCTCTCGCACACGTCTGAGAAGCAGGTGTTGTAATAATCTGCGTACTGCTGCGCCAGGTCATCAATGTTTCCCAGGGAACCGTCCTGAGAGAAGGTGAGAAAGAAGGAAGAGAAAGAACAAAGGAGGTCAGCTCAGTCCGCTTCAGAAAAGCCTCACGGCTATCGGGTCATCCTCTGGACGCATCTGTAATAATAACGGCTGATATGTATTACCCTGTGGCCCTGTGCCAGGCTGGATTTTACAAGGGAGACCTAATCCCCTGGGCAGCCCCAGGACAGGACCTGTTCTTTCTCTCACTGTACTGGTGGACAAACAGAAGCTCAATGAAGTTGAGTGACTGATGTCAGATGCCAAAGATAACAAGCAAAGAACTTAGATCTCCTAGCAGGCCTGCCTGGTGCCAAAGCTGTGGCCACTGTTCCACGTCCGCCTGCCCCACAGGGCAGAGGAAGGGGTGGTTGGGATGTGCCTCCAGCAGGCACCCAGAGTCACAGGTGCCCTGAAGCCCAAGCCCGGCCATGGCTGCATCACAGGTCCCATTGCGGGGCGCTTACCGAGAAAGACAGACGCCAGTCTCCTCTCAGAAACCGGAGCATCCTGAGAACGTGGGGTGCCGTGGGGAATGCTGCTTCTGGACCATACTTTTTACCCTCCCAGAGACCCTCAGAAAAGTAGAAAACCTTATTCATCAGTCATCAGTGTCCAATCCTATGCTTATTCATTCTTGCAGCCATTCATACTCTAGTTATTCAGAGGGCTTCTAACACATTCCCAGTACAAGTGGTCACAAATTTCCCTAAATAAACATGTCGTTTGTCTCCAGCCCAGGTAGTAGTCCCTGAGCCAAAAGCGCCTACACCCAGCTCTGAGGCCTCACAATGGCCCCAGGCTCATTTTTCAGCCTCAGTCAGAATAATAGCAGGGATCAAGAAGGAGCACCCTGGCAGCAGCAAGGTCTCAAGCTTCCTCCAGCTAAATGCATTCAAGATTGCTTGGTACTCGACTCTTCCTTGAGGGAGTGGATTCCCCAAAACACAGGGGGTAACAGAAATGCTGCATTTGTCAGTTAAGCAGTTTCTTCTATCACTTTCTCCATTCAGAAAGGCACCTCCTCTCCTCTCTATCTTCCAACAAGATCTCCCCCTTGGATATGGGTAAGTGACTTGACCAAGACAACCAAGGAACAGGAATCTTCCAAGAGAGCTGAGGAAAATGCAAGCTCCTGCCGACCCACAACGTGCACCCACATTTCCCACACTGCGCTGCTTGCCAGCGTTTTCAGTTACTGCTTTTCGTGCTTCTCCCACAGCCACATGTCCACCACCGCGGCACACCTTCAGTTACAAGCCGGGCTTGGGATTCAATTTCTCAAAACCCAGCCCTGGTCAGAAAGCCCCAGTCACAGCATGCAACTGTCTGACCCCACTTCTGCATTCCCTGATTTTAGGAACTAAGGGAGAGGAGAAACAGAAACTGAAAGAAACAATTTTTCAGAAATTGCTCCTTCCTTTCCCACCATTAGTATGTTCTGCATTTGAGGTTTGTACCTCAAAGTTCCAAGCGCAGAGCCTGGGACATGAAGGACTCTTTCAAGGCTGGTAAGGTCGCTGAACATCTGAACATGTCGGGCAAGCGATTAATCTCTACAGTCAGTCTGAGACCCCAGGCTCCACATGGCAGATGAGATGGGAGCCCATCCTCTCCTGAAAGATGAGGACAGAGACAGGAGCTCAGCCTACCAGCCCTTCATTTCCTGCCCCAATGAAGAAAACTCCTGGAAAACACGCTCTCTGGGGGAAGAGAGAACTGGACCAGAATATCTTAAGGGGGGGCTCGTGAAATATAGCGTGACAAATACAGCATGATCCTGAGGATTGTGCTGGTCATCTCAACTCACCAAGACATGTCCATGGGCCACAACACCACCACCTGCAAGTGTCTCGTCTCCTCCACCTTGCACAATCTGCCCTTGACCAAGCCACCAACATAACCTTGCTAAACAGAGATCTGGCTAGGTCTCCCTCCACTGAGAGCCTTCCGTGCAAACCCGTCACACACTGTGCAGAATAAACCCCTAAAATCCCTGCTCAACCTTCAGTTCCCTTCACCTCAGTTTCAGCAATGTCAAGAAAGAAAGCTGAAGCTGGGCATGGTTGCAGATGCCTGCAATCCCAGCATTCTGGGAGGCTGAGGCAGGAGGAGCACAAGTTAAATCCCAGCCTGGGCAACTTAGCAAGACACTACCTCAAAATTTGAAAAGGACTGAGGACTTAGCTAAGTATGAAGGCCTTGAGCTCAATCCCTAGTACCACAAAAAAGGAAGGAAGCAAGCAAGCAAGGAAAGAATGAGGGAGGGAGGGAAAGAGGAAGGAAAGGGAAAATAGCTCAGCTCTAGGTACTAGGAGGACAAGCAAGGAGGCAAAGAGCAGCAGGCAGCCTCTCTAGCAGCAAAAGGAGGCACTGAGTAGGCCCTCACCCCTGCTCACCTCCTGCCCCAGCACACACAACACCTCAGGAGAACAGAGGGAAATTACTGTAGGAAACTGGGAGAGAAAAGAGCAGAAGAACAGCTCCCATGGGGGCATTTGTTCTAACTACCAGCTAATGGCCCTGCCTAGAACATCCCCTCAGAAGCCACGGTGCAGGTCTCAAGGCTCGGGCCATTCCAACAAGACCTGGGCTATTCCTAGGACAAGGGGAACTGGGCTATTTCGACCTCAGAGCGACCTCAGAGCACCAGCCTGTATAACCTAAGGAAGTCGGCTCACACTGGAGACACAGCCCTCGCCATTCCCAGTCACCCAGCATTTCACACTTTCTCCACGTGCTCAGGAGGGTCAAAGAGCACCTTTCCCAGTGTGCATTCACGGGCAGAGATCGACAGGCTTGGAAAGACTGACTGAGAACCCAGTTCCAAGTTCCACCCCTGGTTCCCACAACTGGGCACCTACTAGATTCTGCACTCCAGAGTTGTGTTGGTTTCCCAGGATTGTGATGTCATCTCTCCTCCAGACACCTGCGCCTTCACCCATCAGGGATACAACACCCCTGCCACCTTAGAACAAATACCACCCCCAGTCTTCTAACAGCCAAGGGCTTGCTAGAGGGGTCATAGCTTACACTTCCCGATGGCTGGCTGCTCTTGAATAGAAATCATTAGCACTCTCTCTCTCTCTCTCTCTCTCACACACACACACACACACACACACACACATATAAACACGTAAACACTAAGAGTCATATTATCCACCAACGCACTTCAATCTAGAATTCTGGCTTACCTCAAAAATTATCAGCTCTCATGTTTGTGAACTGTACAACCTGTCACAACTTCTTTTTGGACTAATCAAAGCCAACAGGAGGCTGGGGATTTAGCTCAGCGGCAAAAGCGCCTGCCTGGCAAGCGCAAGGTCGTGAGTTCGGTTCCCCGTACCGGAGAAAAACCAAAAAAAACAAAAAAAAAAAAAAAAAAAAAAAAAAGCCAACAGAACAATTAAAACAATATATAACGGGGTATATTCAAACTACATTTCTTCTCCTCTCGAATATATCCTAAGGACACCTTCCAAATTAATTTCTTCTGTTCTAAAGTTTCCAATCTCTTTTCCTATTAGAGAAAAAGGTTAATTTCCCATCCCACCCCAAATCACACAAAACACTTTCAAATATTTGGAGGCCTGAAAACATATCTGTTGCTCATGAGGAAGACGGCAGCTGTTTAACTCAAGGCAGGCCACAGACGGCCAATATTTCACATCCCCAATCTGGCACCACGGCTACTCCTCCCATGGCCCTCCACAGGTAATAATTTAAGCCGAGGTGGCACAGCTGCCTTTACATTGGCCCAAACCACCTTCCAGATGTGCAGTAAGCCCCTATAATTACCACTTTCATCCATCTTGATGATTTAAATGCCTACAAAGGCAAAATAATAAAAGAATGTATATATTTTTACAAATTGGTATTCTCTGTCATCCTCCCAAAACAATCTTTTATGTCTCGTATAAACAGAACCAATGGACAAATAGAACCAATGAACTATCTGGTGACTTAGGGGCGGGGGGTTGTACGTGGTAGGCACATGTTTGTACCACTGAGCTATAACCCTAGCCCCTGATTTTCTCTTTATCCACTTAAACCCTAAGCTCTTTAAGTATAATATAAAGGACAAAGGAGAAAACTTCAGCAGATCATTAACATTTATGGGTTTAACAACAGCTATGCTTTTGCTAGTGTACACATACCTCTAAAGATATCAAGCAGATGTACACGTACCTCTAAACTCATCAAGCTGAACACCCTGCACACAGGTAGCTCTTTTCTATGTTCACCACATAAAAGCCTATGCTCTTTCCTGTGGTATTAAAAAACAAATATCCAGACTTTTTTTGAATGATCATACCTTACATCATTTTTATGCAACTTATTTTTTCTTTGAGATAGGTATAGACCTAGTTAATGAAAATAATCGCTCCCACTGAAAGAATTTGCAACAAAACTTTGTAGGGAATTTAAACAATGCAACTAATGCAGTGCAAGGCACCACAGTTAGTGCAATGAGGAATAGGAAGTCTGTGTCTGGTTCGGGACTTCTAACTCAAATGAACTTCTAACTATAATGCAATTTAAGGCATCTCTCTATTTACTATAATAAATACCATTACTAATTAAAACACAACACAGAATGCTTGGATAGAGAGCATAGATCAAGATAGAGACATGAAACATAGAAGCCTTTTAAACTTTTTTTTTAAGGTATTAAGTTTCTAGTTGAGTTTATAACTTGCCGAATCTGTTTCACTTCTTTCTTACTTTTCCCCTTTAGTTTACATGTATTAACCTAAAGCAATACGAGTCCAAGTTTAGGATGAGAGGAAAACCTTATTTCCTCAAAAAATTTAAGCAGATTGTGAAACTCTGAGTCACATTATCTTTTTACAAGAATTTTCCCACGCCTGTGTTTAACAAGAATTAGATGAAAATTCAAATTTGAGTCTCTTTATCTTATAAGAATTTTTTTTCTCATCCTTGTCTTTAAGAACAAGAGACACTTGCAAGTGCAAGTTTTCTTTCCTCTTCTTATTACAGCACTGGATCATAGCACCAGGCCGTATGACCATCCACTGCACATGGTGTAGAGCTAGGCAGTGGCCCCCGCCACCAACGTTAGTTCAGTGGAGTTCAAACTTGTGCAGTTGTCCTGAGGCCATAGAGCACATTTATTCCAATATGCATCTTCCACTGGGCCAACATACAGTAAGATAGAAGGAAAAAGGCCATTGCACCAAACAGTTTAGATAGGGTGGATTGCTATTGCAATTGAGGAGAAAAGAAACAGCATTCTTTCAGTAACTGGTTTGGCAGTATTTCTGAGCTTTGTCCCTATATACTTCTGTTCCTGGAAAATCTGAAAACTAAACGTCTATGAAAACAGAAGCCATGTGTCGCAGTACCTTTGTTATTTGTGCTCTTCTTTCCCTAGATGCCATTACAGTTTAGAATACCTCCACAGACTTAAGAGGGGAAGAGGAAATTTTTCTCTGTGAAAACATCAAGAGATACAATGTAATCTTTCCTATGCAGATTATATGCAAATGAATGCAAATGAACTTGTGGTCCTCTTATTTTATTATGTAGAAAGACAGAGCCCCTAGGGACAACCCAAATGTTTCATTATAACTCTTCAGAGTTGTGGGAAAGAAAACAAACAGAGTCCTGGTTCATTCATTGTTTTCTTTCCTTTTCTTTTTCTAGAAGCACATATACGGTATATTTTACACAGTATGAGCTGTGTTGTATTTACATTGCTCCTGGAGAGGAATAGTGATATAGATAGTTATAGATATATATATACATATACAACCCCGGGCGTGGTGGCCCACACCTGTGATCCCGGCGCTCTGGAGGCTGAGGCAGGAGGATCGCTGTGAGTTAAGAGGCCAGCCAGAGCTACAAAGTAGCTCAAGGCCAGCCTGAGCTGCATAACAAGACCCTGTCTCAAAAAGACAAGGAAAAAGAAAAAGAAAAAGATATACATATACATATACATATATCCTGCAAGCCAAATCCATCAAAAGAAATCAGTATAATACAATGAAGGCTAAGTTCTTAAATGACTTCACAATATTTTCATTCTTAATTACTTTGTTTAAGCATTTTGAGGTGATAAACACTTTTGGGAACCTTCAGGTAAAATTGCTAGAAGCATGAAATAGACATGAATTCTTGTTTTCTTGTTCACCTTCATCAAGTCTGTTCATATCAACCATCATCATCTCATCCTACCTATCCCAGTATGTCATTTTGGAGAAAATTCAGTGAGAGAGAGAGACAGAGACAGAGACAGAGACAGTGTTTAAACTGAAATACGGTTCAAGACCATGTTTTTCATCCATAACAACCAAACCCAGGCACTAAAGGAATACATTACGATCCAGCTGATGGTGAGAGGGGCCGCCCTATGTTAGGTGGCTGTCTTCATACCTTCCTTGCCCCTCTCTCCAAAAACACCCAGAACCTGCTAGAGTCTATGTCTAACTCTTTGGCAAATATGGCCATGGTGTGCAGAGCCCCCTTACTGTGCTTAGGTTAGGTGGGCCCCATCTAACATAAATGCACCTCTGAATAATGAACAGCCTCACAGAAGGTGGTAATGACCACGTGCTCCTTCCCAAAACTCTATCACTTCCTGCTTCTAAAGCCACAGACTCCAAAAATCTGGAGGCAGGGTGGATATGAGGGGAAAAGGGGGCATGGAACCTTTCTAATACACAAGGGGTAATTTTAATATATGGCACATGTTTAAGCTTCAAAAATGTATTACAATAAGAGACACACTGCCATTTATCCCCCTGAAAAAAATCCCCCTTCCTTTGAACACACTTATCCATTATTTGTGTCACTTTCTGAAGCAGCTTTAGAAGTCTTTTCATGAGTGCTTCAGACTTTAAAATATGGAGAATGCTACTGCCGACTGCAATACAAGGGAAAGACAGGCTCTGAAAAACATAACGATGTATCTTCATCTACGGTATTCAGCAGATCAGGCACCATGCAACTTCCGGCTCTTCCCCAAAGTCAACGACCATGGAAAGTGAATGCTTTGAATGGACTATGGAAATGGAAGCAACCACAACTGCACACCTGAAGACGCTCACAGAACAGGGCTTCCAGGACTACTTCAGCAAGGGGCAAAATGATAAGAAAGTGTTTTCAGAGTGAAGGGGAATAATTTGAGGGGATTAATGGATTGTGTCTTTTATTGTAATCATTTTTTAAACGTAAACACTATATTTTAGATCACATCTCATATGTATAATTTATCTATGACTGTGTATCTAATAATAAGCACTTACTCAGATCAAGCCAATCTGTTTACAACTATGATTATTTATATTAAAAAATACACACAAAGGGGCTGGAGGTATAGCCTAGTGGTAGAGAACTTGTCCAGTGTTTGTGAGGCCCTGGTTTGATCCCCAGCACCACTACAACAACAAAACAAAACACTGAAATAAGCGTTTAAATGAGATTAAACAAATATAAGAAAAATGTTCCACATTCCTTCCTGTTGCCAAATGGGTAAGCAGCTGCAGACTGTGACCCATCGGGGGCTTTGTAGGTCAAGGCTGGCTGGGTCCTAGGGAGCTGGTGAACAGACCCGACAAAAGCTGCTGCCTTCCTCTGTGTGCAGCACTGCACCTGAGTCACTCAAGGTCAGCTGGGACGGCAAGTAGGAAGAAGGCAGGATGTGAAAGAGAACAAGGCCAAGACAGCCCAGGAGAAACGGGAGCCACAAGGCAACTGGAACCTACAGCAATTTCTCATCACCTCAACCCTGACGCCATGGACGACCTACAGGACACACTGAAGCTCATCATACACACCAGCTGACCGCTGGCTCTGCACGCAGGGCAGGGGAAGGAGAACTAGAAGATTCTGGTGTCTCTTGAGGAAACATCACTTATGGCTGCATGGAGTGAAACCCCAGCAGGCATCCCTGTCTCTCACTTCCCTCTCTCAGGCCCAAAGCAGTCTATATGCACCTAGGATGCAAAAGGCTTGCAATTTTCAGCACAAGGCCAGGCATGGTGGTGCATGCATGTATTCCCAGCACTCAGGAGGCTGAGGCAGAAGGATCACTGCAAGTTCGAGGCCAGCTGGGCTAAGTGAGCTCAAAGCCAGCCTGAACTGCGTAGCAAGACCCTGTCTCAAAAAGACAAAAAAAATTTTTTTCAGCATAAATGTCATTGCTAAAATAAACAGAATCAAAAGAAGGCCTCCTCCATGTCCTCAAATGCTGGTGCCTCTGAATATCACACTGATTACCCGGTAGGATGATGAAGAGATGGCTATAAAGTTTGTGTTTATGCTCTTCAGTTATTAATAGTTTATAGGCTATTTCTTTTTTTTTTTAATTTTAAAAATAAAAGGAGGAAAACATTAACAGACAGACAACATTTTACCAAATAGCAAAAGAACAGTACAGACAATACAGAGTTACAAACAAAGTGGTAGGAAATTAACAACGCCTGTTGCATTACATATTGATATCTTCAAAGTGGTTTCTCATGAATACAGATAGAGACATGCAATATTGATCAATCAAGGACTCATTGACAGTTTCTTTCAGCAAAGAAATAGAAGACAGTAGATCAACTATGTTAAGTATCCTGTATATACATACATGCAAAATTTCTCCTTCTTTCCCTTCTAGGCTATTTCATTAATTCAAGTAATACTGACTGAACACCTACTACAATCCAGGTGCTGTTCTAGGTGCTACATACAAAATATAAAATCAGGATATACACGTGATCCTTTACTGCCACTAAACAGAAAAGCAAAGTGCATCCTTTAGTGTAGTCATATGGTTAAGCTGTGGGAGCTTGTTAAAGGAATTGAGTAAGCTGTACGCACAATATAAGGTCTCTTTGGAATTAACACATTCCCACCGGCTTGAAGCTTTGGTGGTAGAGGGAGGCATGACTGTCCCATCAGATGGCTTATGCCACTGGCAGTACCAGTGGACATACTCTATTTTATCAGCCTTTTTCTAATAAAATGAATAAAAAGCTGCCCAATGGGACAGTCATGCTTGTACCACTGGTGGTTAAAGCTGCCTGGCAGCGAGACACAAATTACGGCCCTGTCGTGAATGTGTTAAAGGCCCTTTAAGATTCAGTCTGCTGGCTATGAGTGAAAGGAATCTTCAGAGCTTGAAAATGCAGAGAAAAGAATGGTAACACTGATAACTGGCTTGTAAAGAATACACACATACTTGCTGGGCCTGGTGGTGCATGCCTACAATCCCAGTAATCTGGGAAGCCGAGGCCTTTGAGCCCTGCCTGGGCAACTTAGTGAGACCCTGTCTCAAAATAAAATATTTTAAAAGAGGCTGGAGATGAACTCCCAATACAAAGGCCCTAGATTCAATGCCCAATATTGTAAATAATAAGAATAGCAGTAAATAAAGACTGCAACTACAGATTCAGACTCAAAAAGGACATCTGAGTTTAGCAGATGGTCATTTTAGACTGGACTCATTTTCTACTTCTATATTGCCCTAAGCTTAACAGAATCACAGATCTGGCAAGAACATCACCATTAGCTGGGTCGGAATGAAGTCACAATTTTGTATCAGATTCACAGAATTTGATGCATATGAATCACACTTTTGAGTTTGGCACAAACCTGAAGCTATATGTGGATATTTTCAAATATTTAACAGACAGATTTTTTATTAAGGAAAAAGTAATCTATGAGATCCCTAGGATATTGGAAATGAGTATGTTAATCTCAGAACAATACTGAAATCTCTGGCAATATGATTGCCATTATATAATACATTATTACATTATGCATTATATTCTGCCACTTTTTGAACAAAGAACCATGAGGTGAGACCCCTGCATGGAATAGGGCAGATCTTGACTCTGATTTGCTTCCTCCTGGCCCTCCTAAATGCAACTAGTACAAGCCCCAGGAGCCAACTAGATCAAAATTGACTGG
This sequence comes from Chinchilla lanigera, assembly GCF_000276665.1. Taxonomy (NCBI): domain Eukaryota; kingdom Metazoa; phylum Chordata; class Mammalia; order Rodentia; family Chinchillidae; genus Chinchilla; species Chinchilla lanigera. Next base: position 12,700,524 of record NW_004955439.1, read on the forward strand.
CAATAGGCCTTGTGCTTGCAATAAAGTTGATTGGACTTTTTCTTGGTGCCACTGCCCAAAATTCAACATTTTTAAGAACTAACAGGAAATATCTAAAATGCTCCTTCGGGGCTGGAGATTTAGCTCAGCGGCACAGCACCTGCCCAGCAAGCGCACGGTCATGAGTTCGATCCCTGGTACCGGAAAAAAACCAAACCGCCCCCCCACCAAAAAAAATGCTCCTTGCCTGGCACCTGACCTTCTGCATTGGTGTAAATCCTACATTCCCCATCTCACATACAAACGGCTTAACATGATATCCAGAGGAGCTTCCACAGCATGGGGTCAGAAGTCCTGGGGGCACACAGATTGAGCCAGGACTGAAAACTCTTATGCTTGAACAAGGTGGTTGTTTAACATCATCTCTCTGCTTGACACATTTGAAATTTTCCATTGTAAAGAGGTTTTAAAAGATGGCTTTTATTTTATTATTTATTGGCACCAAGAAATGTTAAAGATTTTAAAGGCTGGGGCTAGGAATTATCCTTTTTTGCAGCCTTAGTACCTAATGCCCTCAGGATGCCTGAGTTTTAAGCTGTTATCTAAGAAGGATCTACAAAATACACATGTACATAAATGGATGCACACATGCGGCACGCATGCATTCATGGATGAATGAATGTATGAATGGAAGGCAGTAGAACTGATGTCTCACCTTCCTGTGATTACTGTAAAAATCATTAATTATGCATCGACACACTTCCCACTGAACAAGCATTTTTACATATATAACAGTGACTGAGCCTGTAGTCACGGCCCTTCTCCCCACTGATCTTTCACCTTTAACACAGTTCCACGAGTAAGATAATGAAACAGGAACTCAATCATTAGAAATGATGACAAATGGGGGGACGGGTGGCTCCAGGCAGAAGGGACAATAATTGTAATTCCTCTGTATCGCAGCACAAATGTCGCAAGAGGAAACGCTGCCATGAGTAGCTGCACAGGTGTGGGAGGACAAGGAGAGGGAGAGAGAATGGAACCCAGGCGCCCACTTCGTCATGAATTCAATGGCCATAGAAAGCTATTTAAGAAGGAGGCAGAGTGTGAGTACTTACCTTTAAATAGAGCAGGAAATTCCTGCCCTAAATTTCAGTGACAATCAAACCACATAGATTTTGAAAGCAGAGGCCGTGATTTCATTAACCTTGTATTCTGCATAAAAACCCCTTAACACAGGGCACTCAGCTGCAACCTGTGAAAGCGCCGGTCCCTCACCAGCTAGAAAACCTCCCTATGAAAGGGGGTCCTTGCCTAGCTACTCTGCTCTATTTCTGTTCAGCTATGAAGCCACCCATGCCGTTGACACCCATAAAGTAACCCTAAGCAAACTGCCACCAGTCTGTCTCTGGGGTCCCCAGCAGGGGGGCTCTTACCATCTTCCCAACAGAAAAGGCTGCAACTTCTCAAGAGTAAAGACGGGGTGAAAGTCCTGCGTGATGTTAGTCCTCCTTCCTGGGTGCCTGCAGTCTAAGAGGAAAGCTCCCGGAACAGGGCAACCTACACCAGGACGATTCATGCAGAGGCTGAGAACCGCTCCCAAGGGATTAGAAAGCCCTTGCAGGGATACAAAGCAGTTTCTTACACTAAAAGGACTCAAGAGAAAGCTTCTCGGTGCAATGGGCTGAAGTCACTGAAGTCTCACAATCTTCTCTTATCCTGACAGAAAAAAGCATTAAGATTTTTCAAACAAAGACTATATAAAAAGGCCTGCAAACTTATTGGGATGAATGCTTGGTGTTCCACTCCCAGCAGGAAAACAGGCCTAGAACACCGCTGGTTCCCTCCACTGGTCCACGTGTGATAAGAAAACAAATGTGTGTCTGATGCTGTCACCAGGGAAAGCACCGGAACCCTCTTCAGTAATGAGCAGCTAGATAGCCCTTCCTGGAACTGAAGGGAGAACTGGATGTTCCTCTTTACTAGAAATTGCTTTGGAGCCCTTCATTCATGTGATACGAACTGAATGGTGTCTTTCCAAAGTCAGGGGAAAACAATTTACCCACAGACCTGAAAACATGAGCCTGGGCATGCTGGCGCACACCTGTAATCCCAGCCTTTGGGTGGCTGAGGCAGGAAGATCACCGTGACTTTGAGGCCAGCCTGGGCTATGTAGTGAGTTCAAGGCCAGTCTGATCTATACACCAAGACCCTATCTCAAAAACAAACAACAAAACTCCTAACGCCAAAACAACTCTTCACATACCTAACCCTCCCCTGACACATTTCGTGACTTCACTTCTAACATTTGTTTCTCTTCTGACCAAGTTAATCACACCGCAGCAACTGGAGTGCACCAAGGACTCCTCTCAGGGTCACAAAGTGCACTTGTGACTGTCGGGTGTGAGGAAAATCTGTTGGTTTCACCCGGTACTACATTCTGCCTGTAACACATAGGAAAAGTCAGATTTAGATAACATCAGCCCCACAAAATTACCCCTGCATGTGTGGGCATCCCCTGGACCCACATTTGTCATTTGTCCCAGCTGGCCCTGCAACTGGATTAATACTATGTAAGACACAATGGCCACACTTTCATTTCAGTTTTCTTTAGGGATAAAAGTTCTTTCCTAACCACATAACTTCTCCCTCAAGCTGATCTCAATTTTCATCAGAATAGAGTTTAGTTTTGCCAAGAATGCAACGTGAAAGAACTCGGAGGAAGCATCCGAAGCACATGGCTTTGTTCTTCCTGGTAGATTAAAAACATCTTGGATGTTGAGAGTAGAAAGTATTTGCTTTGTGCCACATTCTAAGAGGGTTACACTGTATATTTGACAGTCGTTTCATGGCAAAAAGAGCAAAAACAAAACCTACAAGAAATTCACATCATTCTACTAGGCCATTTATTGCCAAGAGTAAAAACACCCATCTCCTCAATTTCCTCACAAGGTGAGAATTCAACATCACCATGGGCTGCTTCAGTGATAACTAATGGTTAAGTATCAATTGTACATTTTCTTAAAAAGGACAGCGGATTTTTTTGAAGAATGAACATTTTTATACCGTCATCAGCCAGGTCTTCCTGAAATGTCCGAGTCAGTGTTGCCTAAACCTTCTTCCCACCATGCTCTTGGATTTACAATGAAGCAAACCCCGTATAATGCCATGAACTAGTCAGGGCAGGCCCACCTCCTACCCCTATTTTTTATGTTTCTTAACGGCCCTATTAAAAAAAAAAAAAAAAGCAGTTTCACTTTCTTCTCTGTAATGTGGATAGGAAAAATATTTTTGTCTGCCACACTGTAGGAGGTATACCTACAAAGGAACTCAAACATACTATCAAGATGCTTTGTTTGTTTGCTTGTTTTAATTAATGTGCTGCTTCCATCTGGATGAGTCATTTTGCCATAACAAAGTACGGGAGTTCAACAAGGGCATTTTATACTGGGAAACCAAAGAGCAGGCTCCCTCTCTGAACCCTTGAGCATCTTCCAAAACAGTAATTGGAGGGATCCTATTAGAGCCCGGGTCAAGTCAGGTCTCTCTGCTTAGAAAGCTGACCCCATAAGGCCACAGTTACCCGAATGGATGCATTTACCTAAAGAATGTATTAGAGCCCCGCACACCCCTCAGCTTGCTCCTGTCTCATCTCACACCTTGCCTGGGCTCCTAAGCGCCAGGGGCTCATCTGCCTTGTTAGTCTTCCAACACTTTCAGCTCCGGCCAGGACTCTCCCTTGCTCTCTCTCTACTGCTCTTCCCAGTTACCTGTTCACAGCCCTGCACATGTGACCCAGATACCCTCTTCTCTTCCCAGCTAAAAAAGCAACTTCCCTTCCCTGCACTCTCTAACCCCATTCTCTGCCTTATATTTCTTAAGACTTCTTACCATCTAAAACAGTCTGCAGCCGGGCCTGGGGGCACACACCTGTGATCCCAGCACTTGGGAGGCTGAGACAGGTGGGTCAGGAGGTCGTATCTCATGCAGGACCAGGCATGGCCATCATTGCTAGTTCGAGACCAGCCTGGACTACAAAGTGAGCTCAAGGCCAGCCTGAACTGCATAGTGAGACCCTGTCTTGAAAAGACACACACACACAAAAAAAAAAATTCACACAGGTAACTTAGTAAAATGGATTTCAAAATACAAATAAAAAGTAGGAAGTACTAACGATGTAGCTTGGTGGTAGAGTGGCGTTAGGTTTGATGTCCAAACCCACAAAAATTAAAATAGTTTGCTCATTTATTATGTTTATTATCTTCCTTCCTTAACTAAAGTACCTAGTCCAGAAAGTCGAAGATTTTATTTATTTATTTTTGAGTGAGGGTCTCACTCTGCAATTCAGGCTGGCCTTGCACTCACTACATAGCCTAGGCTGGCCTCGAACTCACAGTGATTCTGCTGCCTCAGCCTCCCAAGTGCTAGGATTACAGGTATGAGCTACCATGCCCAGAAATTTTTCTAAGTTTTATTCGTTAGGATAGTGCCTAGCAGGCTGTCAATACTAATTTACTGGATGGATAAATGAATGAACAAACAGATAAGACAAAGTAAAATGATCAGTCAGCTCGCACAGTCCCAGGCAGTATGCTCTGGCCCTTGCGCAAATGCATATAAACAATTTATATATTGCTTTATATTTTAATTTTTCCTTTAAGTAACATATTTACTCTTCAGTTCTCAGACTTAAAAGTAATTGGCAAGTTTTAACTTCTCAAACGCCCATGACTTTGACTTCATAATTTAAAAAACCAGTGTGAACCTCTCTGGTGCCTTGTGTGTATGCATCATCCTGCTCTCTTTATATGGTTTCAAAAGAAACAAATGGAATATAGTTCAAGGCGTTAATTACATAAGCTTATTAAAAACAACACCCTGAGAGGTGTCAGTTCCAACACTTAGCACTTTTATGTTTATGTAATTTATTAGTTTTATACACATGAGAAAGTCAAATGCAATAAGCATAATATTGCAAAATGACTGCTACCAAAGGGAAATTATTTCTCTCCACAGAAATTATTTCTTATTTCTAAAGAACTCCTCTAGTCCAAAAGTCTGAAGGGAAAAGAACACGGCAACAGAAACAGGTTTTTACATGCTCGCGGTTCTGTGCTGATGCTAAGGAGACGGTGCACTTCCGCATATAACTGCAATTTAAACAAGTCCAGAAGTACTTGCACTGTTCCATTTTGCAAAACAGTGTGGATTATTTCATAGCATTTTGTGTCCCCAAGTCATAAATAATCTATAACCTCAAGCAATTTTTTATATTACAGTTAGAGATGAGGTTCTATGAACAACTCTGGGTGGAGAAAATGGATAGCTAACAAATAACCCAAAATAAGATCTTTTGACCTCCAAGCTCAAGCTACGGCCGCAAATGCAAGAAATGAAGCTTCTCCACAAGGCACGTGGATTAACTGTCCACCGAGGAGCTGCAGATGCACCACTATCAGGCTAGGGCACGGGGACGCATGCCGGGAGCTGGAGGGAAGATTTCCACCGCCATTCCTGCCTTGCCTTTCGTGCACCCCAGGAACCCCCGAGGCATCCTGGATCTGGGCCCAGGGTAAGCTGGGCTCAGGTCGGTACCACCTGCCTAGAGACAAGAGTAGACAGGGAGGCCTGCCATGGCTCCTGCGCTACAATGCAAAAGAGCAACTTTATTTTCCACGGACACAACTTAGAAAATGTCTAGAGAGAGACTGTTCAAAAATTTCCACTCCATTTAATTTTCTTCTAAACTTCAGCCCAACATTAGCTGCTTCTCTCCCTATCCCCTCAGTGGTAACCAAGGCCCTAAAATAAAACACAGAGATAAGAGAGCTGCGAAGGACATCACCATGAAACTATACAGCTTACTGTACAGCACACTACACATATTCCTGAAACTATACAGTGCCAGCAGGCTGGAGTCCTGAGGTGACACGGAAGGAGATGAGCAGGAGGGAAACGCTAAGCATAAAGCACGTGGTGATGCACTTCAGTTGTCTTTCATGGTAAAATTTCACTTCTTATATAAAAAGTGTTTCAGTCCTCACCTAAGAATATCTTATTAGATTGGAACATATTTCCAAAAAAACATAAGAATATAAATCACGCCAAAGCAGAGGAAAAATGTAATAGAAGAAAACCAAGATGGTGCAGGCTAACGATAAGAAAAGCAAAAGAGATGGAGATATTTCCATTCTGTGCATTCAGGCAGGAATACCTTAAGGTCTAGAGGGCTGGGACTAGTATTTCAAAACTTTCCACCGACAACTTCTGTGTAAATTTCCGTCTGATTTCAAGTCTTGCCAACTATTGTATCTTTAAATCTCCAAGACAGCTACTCACCTACTTGTTTCTTAGAATTACACTGGCTTTTGTCCATATTCCACAATATTTTTTCAACAAAAGATACACAAACAGAACTTAGAAGACCACGAAAGACTTTGTCTAGAAGACTTTTGAGAGATCCGTTGATTTATCCCTCTACCCTTCTGCACCCCACCTTCCATTTTCAAAAGAGAAAAATGCTAATTGTTATTAACAAATTAGTTATGTATTTTATGGGGGTTTGGAAGGGACAAAGAAGTTGGGTTTTTTGTCAAGGAAAGAAAGAACCAGCATGATAAAGTGATTAAGATCTCTGTCTCAAAGTCTGTTTAAGTTTGACCTCAAAACTTAAATAGATTATTACAGTTTTTGCCTTGGAGAGATACTTGCCTCACAAGACAATGTGGCCAAGCAAGAGGGGTGATCCATGCAGACCCTCCAAGCAGCACTTGGCACCCGGAACTCAGTAAGTGATTGCTCCTATCATCAAGGTTTACCATTGCTTTTTGCCATTTTATGCATTATCATAATCAACACTTACACTGAATATATCCAAAATTTCTCCTACGACATAAATAAAATTACCTTTGTCCAGGTAGAAATGGTATTAAACAGTACGTAGAAGTCCCCAGGATCTGTGACACAAGTCAGCTTCCACAGCAGCCTGCCCTCTTTCCTAGCAGGGGTGTGGCGAGAGGCAGGCCCCTTGTGCTCTGTGTAGATGACCTTTCTCCCTCACACAGACTGATTTCCAAAAGTTTCACATCCGCACAATCAGGAATTCTTGTCAACATACATCAATGCACTTCTGCGTTTTTAAAATAATGACATTTATAAAATATCTACTAGTCCTGGGTACCATACTAAGACTTTGTACAAATTTTAATTCATTTACTTTTCCTTCTCCCAACATCTTCCTTTATTACTGCGTACTGGTTACACAGATTAAGGTTTTTCAGATGCTTTGGATGTTGAATATCCTCAAAGGCCCATCTGTCAGAGGGTTAGGCCTCAACATGGCACTAGAGGGAAGTGGTGGAACCATCAGGGAACAGTGCCTAATGGAAGGAAGTTAGGTTACTGGCGGCACGACCTTGAAGGGGGTATTAGGAACCCTGCTCTCCCTCTCTTTGCTCCTCCTCTACCATGCATTCCTCACCAGGATGTCCTCGTGGACCAAGCAACATGGACTGAACCTTCTCCAACTGTGAGCCAAAATAAACCTCCTTTTAAATTATCTCAACAACCGAATGAGTCCTTATCCTGCCCACTAGAACACAGCATGCAGCTTTGTAGATCATACAAATGCCTTGAAAATTATTTGTTGCTGTCTCATTTGATCAAGTTTATAAACTGAGTATTTTTTATTGACTTCCCTATCCTATAGGCTCAGAACCAAAGAAGATCCCTGCAACTATGTCAAGAAGAAAACACAGTCTGGGGTGTGTGTGGAGGGGGTAGGGGTGTGCACATATGTACACATGCGTATGTGTGTGCTGAAAATGTAGGAAGGAAAAGTAGGGGGAAAATGAACATTTATTGAACATCTGTATACCTAGACTACAAGTTAGACACTCTTGTACCCTATTTCACTTGAAACAGAATACTTAATGTAGGTCTTACTAAGTATATAGTACCAACGAAGGCCTACGAACTTGAGAGATTACAAACTTGCCCACTGTCATCTGACTAGTAAAGAGCAGATCCGGACTTCAAATCCAGCCTGTCTACTCCAAAATCTGACTTCATTCCCCACAAGCACATACATTACATATAACCCAGCTGGGTATATGACAAACTTCAGCCGTCCTTACTGCGTATGTGAATTATAAAGCCAACTACTGAGGCCTTCTACACAAGACTCTTCCCAAAATATTTTTAACTAAAAAGTCAGTATGAGTTACAGTATTCCTTCGCTGTACACAGCACACAGTTGAATAATCCACTTAACCACAGATGAGGAAACATATGCTTGGGTGCTCGGCCAGGCCAAACAAATTGTCACATTCTCGGATCCCTCATTCCTTCCTAAAGCCAGGTTCGCGGCTGTGCCAGCAGCCCTCAAGTGACCCCACCCACAGGCCCTGTGGGAAAAGCCGGGGCTCAGAGGCTGATGCAGCTGCTGCCTGATTCTGGTGGCCTCCAAGGGGTGCCCTCTCCTGGAAGTCCAGTGCCAGGGGGCAGAAACCTGATTACCCTCCACATCTCCCAGGCCCTATCTGAGCAGCAGAGCTGGCGTTGGGACACAGGGCTGGAGAGGGTGGGCCAGGATACACACCCAGGCTTGCCCTCAGTTGAGATGGGGCAGGGGGCTGCATGTCATCACATCCTGCTCGGCCCTGGCCCTCCCTCCCCAAGAAAGCTTCCTGAGGAAATCCTGACTGCTCCAGAGAAATGAGTGGCCCTGGCCTGAGGATGTAAACAGGAGCTTTGTGTTTTGTTCTGCATCCCTACAGACCTGAGCCAGACCTCTGGCTCAACAATTTCTTGGCAGCAGAGCAATGAAGAAGTAGGCTGAGCAGTGGCTCAAAGGACTAGAATTTACAAGCCCAGAATGTGCAGTGGTGACTCAGCTAAGAATTGCTGAAATGATGGAGGTGTTCTCACCAGTGCTGCTAGTTTAAAAAAGCAGAATTACAGTAATAACAAGAGACACATGGTGCTCCTAAGTAAGGCGAGTCCTCCACCAAAGGTGGAGAGATGTAAAAGGGGAGGGGAGGGGAGGGAAGGGAAAGGAAGAGGG
>NW_004955439.1:12709666-12716027 GCF_000276665.1 Chinchilla lanigera
AGGGGAGGGGAGGGGGAAGGGAGGGGGAGGGAAGTTACATGGAGAAGTATATCCTAAGTGGAAGTATAATTTTTTGTATAATTTTTAGACTGAAGCTAAACACCTGCCAAATTTATACTCAGGGTTCAGATATTCTCATCAGGCACTAAAAACCCATCAGCACCTCTCCCAGTCCAGACAAAGCTCCAGTTGGGAGATCTTCCCTCTTGCACGTTCCACTCCTTTCCTTCTAAACAGTTCTTTCCTCTCTGCAATCTCCTGCCTAACTCCTACAACTACCTTCCTCAGCACAGCATCTGCCTTTCCTCAACTTCCCATCTTCAGAAATAATCTCCATCTTCCTTGTTCCCTCTCTTCTAAGCTCTCATGACGGGAGCCATTTCCACAAGGAGGAACAAGATGCAACAGGCACTTAAGAAAGTGAAAGACAGAGAAATCTCATCATGAGGTGCGGGAGAATGAGACTGGATCCAACATGAACCCCTCCTCCCATCCACTACCAGGAGAACCAACAACATCTTTGCAAGGAGCTCCGTGCCCCTCAAGATGGCCTCAGTAAAAAATACAAAGATAGAGCTAGGTGTTGTGGCACACACCTGTAGTCCCAGGTACTTAGGAGACTAAGGCCAGAGAACCACTAGAGGCGAGGAGTTAAAGACCAGCCTGGGCAACACAACAAGGTGCCCTCTCCCTTGAAAAAATTTCAAAAATTGAGAAAGAATCTGATCCAACAACACACAAAGCAGCAAACCAGGCCTCTGGAAGACTGTAAATATCAAATGATAGAACAGTAGGTACTACAGATCACACAGACAAGAGAAATGGTGATTTTGCAATGTCAAGAGATACACTTTAAAAACAAAACAAAAAGTCCAGGTTTGTAAATCCTGACAGTGAGACACAACGTCCAGGGACTTGCTCGTCATAATGAGACACAGCAAAATGCTTGAAGGGAGGCTTTTGCTAATCATGAAGTGCTCTTTATTTTGCAGTGTGGACATACCAGAGTCTTTGGTTTGTTTCCAATGCTTCACACTGTTTCCTGTTATCAGAACTCTTGGGGACAGGGCTGATCCCCTCCTTGTGCCCTGCCCATCTCCCCTGATAGAACGTACTTTCACCTGACCTTGTCTCCACAGAAACCTTCCTGTTGGTCTTTTTTTTTTTTTTCTTGGTACCAGGAATCGAACTTGGGACCTTGCGCTTGCCAGGCAGGCGCTTGTACCGCTGAGCTATATCCCTGGCCCTTCCTGTTGGTCTTGAGTCACTTTCTGCCAGACTAGAACAACTCCAAGTTCTATGCTCTTCTTGAATATTAAATCATAAATTCTCAATGTGTTTTGGACAGGCAACTTTTGCATTTCAATTTCCACACTGCACTAATGAGGTGTCTGCGTCCTTCCTTCTGCATACACTGCTGAGCAGGATTCCAAACTTCTGATCCTCTGTCATTCTTTTAGGTGAGCATGTTCCTCTCGGAACACAGCTGAGAGAAGGGGTGACAAGAGTGGGTCATCCCTTAAAATTTCTGAGGCCCTTTTCCTTTGGAAGCATGAATCACCTTCTTCCTCAGTGCCAGCTTTAAAGCTTTGCTTTTCCTCTGCAAATCTGAGGTTTGTTAATAGGATGTGTGTTGGACTGTGTAATGGTCTCCAAAGGGAAGTGATGGAGGCTTTGGCTTGAGTCACTGAACTGGAATCGGAGACAGTAATCAGCAATAATGTACCACAGGGAGCCGTCCTTTACTAACAGGATGGGCTACAGATGGGCTAGGAAGCCTTATTTTTCTAACTACCCATTTTTACATTACTTCATGAAGAATTTCTTTAAATGTCTTTACTCTGAATGAATGGTGGGGATTAAAACGAATTTATTCAGGGGTCTGAACTTTTTTAGAATGAATGGCCCATTAGATTTGAGAATCCAAAGAGAATCCACAGAGAATAAAGTATACAGTAAATTATTTCCATTTTCTCAATATCCTCTCTTTCTCATACCTAACCCTCAGCAATCCAATCAGGAGTGATTTCTGCTCCCTCAAATCTTGTGTTGCAGGTAAGACGTCTGCATGTTCTGCCCAGCCCCTAGGAGGAGGCCAAAATGGTACTGTACCAGGAGGTCTCCAGCAGAGGCGAAGGCGTTCACCCTGACAGCTCCATCACTCCTTCCTAACCGTCCTTATAGGATACCACGATGTTGTGAAGTAGCGTTGGAAGGTGAGCCCCGGGCAGCGCCGGGCTTAGAGATTTCACCGCCAACACTCATTTTGGAGCCATGCAGCTCCACACCCTGAAACCCTTAGCCACTTTCCCTGTCCCATAACAGCTTGTCTTAGCCACCCTGGAAGTCAGTTCAAGAAATCTAGCCCAGTGACACTTCTTTTTTGGTTTTGTTTCGGTTTTTTGTTTTGTTTGCTTTTGTTTTTGAGATAGGGTCTCACAAGGTAGCCCAGGGCAGCCTCAAACACATGATCTTTCTGATTCCCAAATACTGGGACTTCAGGTGTGGCCCCAAAGCTGGGCTACCAATGAGATTTTTGTCTGTGCTGAGCTAAGACCTTCTCTCCACACCTTCTCCAACTCTGTCCTGCTTGAAGGTAGAGACCGAAAAGAGAAAACAAAAAAAGTACTCTGGTTTAGGGAACTTTAATTCAGTTTCACCACTTCAAAACAAACATGGAGGCATTCTTCAGCCGCCATTTCCTCACTGCTGCCACCCCTCCCTGTCATAAAAACATGCACATAACTGTGGTCTGCAGAAGAGGAGGAAGCCACAGGCATCGGGCCGAGGCCTTGTCTGGGCCAGGACTTGCAATTCTTCCCTTCTCTGTCCACCTGCTCACCCTGTATGACCTAATAAGACAGGCTGGACACTCGTCCAGGAAGCTGACTACACTCTCCCCCGTCTTTGTCTCTTGTTACTAAGTACTCTGGGGTAGGCATTTGTCTTCCTTGCCCATGGGCACCCACCCATATCCAATAAACAGATGTGCCAAGTGGTTGTCTAGGTTGCCATGGCCAAATCCTTACTGTGGCCCCTGCTTATCTATTTTCACAATGTTCTTTCTCGAGTGCTATGCAAAGTGCTAAAACTGGAAAAAGCTCTACTCGCTTCATACTTAACTCTTGCTAACATGACACAAGCTATAATAACAAAGCACCCACATGTATTAGAGGCCTATAAGCACCAGAACAAGGTACCTAAAAGTGGGTGGTGTAGGCAGAAATACATTATCTCACAGTTCTCAAGGCTAGACTTCAGAAACCAAGGTAGTGGCAGGGCTATGCTCACCCTGAAACCTAGAGGAGCAGGGTCCTCCCTGTGCTGCATCCCAGCTGCATTCCCCGGCTCACAGATGCACTGCCCCAATCCAGTTCATTGTCTGTACATGACATCCAGTTGTGTCTTTATGTCATCTTCCCTCTGCACCTACAGTATCTGTGTCCAAATTTCCCTTTTCACTAAGGACATCTCTCATCTTGCATTAAGACCCAACCTAATGACACCATCTGAACTTGCCTAGTTTGCAAAAAACCTATTTCCAAAGTCACATTCAGAGACACCAGAGGTTAGGACTTCAATATTCCTTTGGGAGGTGGTGCAATACCTACATCAACTGCCTCACAGGGTCCCTGGGTCACTTACTGTAAATGAGATAATGTATGAGAAGAGTTTAGCAACGTGTTTGACACAACACACATTCAACAAGCAGCAGTGGCCAACTTTATCCTTATTGCTATAGACTGCCATTCTTTCTGGCCTGTGGCACCATTACTTCAAAGGTTTTAAAAGCAAGTCGTTATGGCAGCCCAGTTCCCAAGAAGAATATACCAGCTGAGATAGAGAAATCTCTCCTCCAACCAAACTTCCTTGGAAAAAATATAATGACAATGCCTGTCTCAGTAGATTGTAGGATGCCTTTATTCTATCTGCCGAGCTCTGAAGCAGCACGAAAACATGACATGCAGAGGCGTGGAGGAATCGGTGAAGAAAGTCTTCCAAACAATCTGCTGACAGCAGAACTTCTAAGTTCCTTTCATCTGCAGATAATTCTACTCTGTATATTCTCCCTACAGTCTCAAAAATAGTATATATTTATACAAAAGGGATTATCTAAATATATGGTGACTATTTAAACTTCAAATATTTATTACACAAAAATGGCACATTGTCATCAACTCCACACATTTTCTGAAGCAATTCTGGAAATCTGTTTTCATGACTGTTTTTACAGGGTATGATGAAAAAGATGGTGATGCTGCTGCCCAGCACCATGCAACAGAAAGGCGGGCTCATAAAAGTATTATGGTGTGTCCTCACCCACCTTATTCACCAGATCTGGCACCTCCCCAAAGTGAAAAGGACCATGAAAGGTAAAGGTTTTGAATCACTTCAGGACACAGGACAACCACAGACATTCATGAAAGAGGACATTCAGAGCTGCTTCAGAAAGCAGCAAGATTAACGGGATAAGTGCATGTGAGGGGGAGTTAATGGCAATCTGTCTTTTACTATAATACATTTTTTTAAATTTAAACATTCATTAGCTAGGCATGGTGGCACACACCTGTAATCCCAGCATTCAGGAGGTTGAGGCAGGAGGCTCACTGAGAGTTTGAGGCCAGCCTGGACTACATAGTGAGTTCAAGGCCAGCCTGACCTAAACAGCAAACCCTTGTCTAAAGAAACACACAAACAAAACAAAATAAAACATTCACCGTGTTTTCAGACCATGTCTGGTATATTTCTCAATTTAAAATCTCAAAGACAAGAAAGGTTTAAACATGGTATTAGAAAACTAGAAGCCAAAGAACCAACTATCTAAAGTGGAATGACTTAAACATAAAGGAAAAAATAAAAGTGAACACCTCTAGTTTTTAAAAATATTTTAAAAGCCATGTGCAAGCATGCATTCCTGTCGTCCCAGCTACTTGGCATGCTGAGGCAGCAGGGCTGTTTGAGCCCAGGAGTTTGGTGCCTGCCTGGGCAACGGCACAGCAAGATCTTGTCTTTAAAAAAAGATGTTTAAAGGTATAGCTGGATCCTAGATGGACAACGTCAGTCATCACCAAGGCCCTGGTAGTACAATTTCAGCACACTTCTCTCTGCGCTCATAAAACTTGTTTTGATGCAGACTCTCAAGAGACCTCAGAAGGTGGTATGCAGCTATCTCTTAAGTCTTCCCACGCATTTAAAATGCTAAGTCATTTTTCTACCAAAACAACCCCTGGAGTCTCATCAATCCCTCCCGCCAACTACACTGCATAATTCACTGCTTACTTATCTTGACCCAACTAGCCTGACTCCAGCCCGTGTGCTTTGGCTTGTTCACTTGGTCTCTGGCTGATCCTCTGGAACCATTGGTAACCTAGCGCCCTTCAGCAACTCTTGCCCTGGATTTTCTTCTTTCCATGTAAGGACTTGAAGTGGAACATTCTCCAACTTGCCTGTGAATAAGTCCATAGGCATGCAAACAATAGGTTTATGTGCCTTACAATCTCCATTTTTTTAAGCCAAACCTAATATTATGAAAGCCAAACTGCTCCGCAGCTTGAAGAGCTTTCTGCTTGACAGCAGGAGACTGTCTTTCCCAATGCGGTGGAAGTGGGCCTTCCTGTTTTCCCGTACAGAAGGACAGACTGGAAGTCATGAGGCTCAAGCTGCACCGTTCCAGAGCTCGTCGCACCACAGCAATCACAGCAATCACAGCCAAAAGGCACCAGGCGTTCATGTTTATCTCGGCCTCCCTGGAAGAGGTGAGCCTGCGGGTCTTGAGTCTTTGCCACACTGATCCAACTACGGCATCCAACATCTCAGGAACCAGGCAGCTTGGGCAGAAACTGGGAAAACCCAGATGGCAGCTCCTTTTCTGGCTTCACTCCCAATAGGCCTGGTCTACTTTGGAGGGCACTGTGCAAAGCCACAGAATACCTTAGCAGGCTACTGCTGTTTTACAGATAAAACTGATGAGCCCGGAAGCCACAATTTAAAATATGCAGAAGTCAAAAATCAATCCGCAATTGTCAAAACACGGGTCTAGACAATGAAACGTCAGTGTGTCTGAGCAGGAAACCGGAAAGCCTAGACTACTTACATCTGGGCTAAAGGATCACAAATGCCAACAAGGGTGGGTTCCTGGTAGGTGTGAGGCCACAAAACTGGTCTGTACATAAAGAGACACACTATGTACAAGGAATTATACAAATATGATCATTCTACTCTTTACAGCAGCACTTCTTTTTTTTTTTTTTTTTTTTTTTAAAACTTTCTTTTTTTTTTTTTTTTTGGTTTTTCTCCGGTACCGAGAACCGAACTCACGACCTTGCGCTTGCCAGGCAGGCGCTTTTGCCGCTGAGCTAAA
>NW_004955439.1:12716127-12729500 GCF_000276665.1 Chinchilla lanigera
TTTTTTTGGTTTTTCTCCGGTACCGAGAACCGAACTCACGACCTTGCGCTTGCCAGGCAGGCGCTTTTGCCGCTGAGCTAAATCCCCAGCCCTACAGCAGCACTTCTTACAGCAAGGAATATGGCCTGCTCTCTTAAGGTTGAAGGACTGTATTTATTTGCCCTCTTGGTTTTTATGAGGCTCTTAGACTATAGAAGGCATCCTGCCTTCTAAATATACAAACCCAGCCAGGCATGGTGGTGCATACCTGTAATCTCAGCACTCTGGGAGGCTGAGGCAGGAGGAGGGCAGGTTCAAGCCTAACCTAAGCATCACAGTGACTCAGTGAGACCCTGTCTCAAAAGAAAAAAGAAAAAGGGGTAGGAGATGTCAGTGTGAAGGCCCTGAGTCCAATCCCTAATACTGGAAAAAAAAAATTAACTTAAAAATACAAACTCAAAATGTCATTCAATGATGTGGTAAGTCTCAAAATAGAATGTTAGTTTGTTTTTTGTTTTGTTTTTTTTCCGGTACCGGGAATCGAACTCACGACCTTGTGCTTGCCAGGCAGGTGCTGTGCCGCTGAGCTAAATCCCCAGCCCTCAAAACAGAATGTTACCAAGAGGTGTTACTATCCAACACTTCGTTCTGTGGAAAGGGTACACTGTTCTTTGCTGATGCTGAAGTTGCATCACACAGATTTTACCACATCTTTCACATATCATTTACGAACCATTTGACAGCTATTTGCTTTAATGCTCATCATGAAGTCTCCGTTTTGTAACATTCTAATCAAGGCAAACCACTACCACACATCCGTGTTACGAGGCTCTTCATTAAATTGCCACCTGGGCTCCACGTGTTACGTAAGTTACACCAGCACGGTGCAGATGGAGTAATCACCACACCCCCGCAGACATGTCCTCATGCAACACATTCATAGGAAGTTTTTAATAAAACTGTAATTCACAATAAAATGCTTTAAAAATGAAATGTTTTACCTCTCTTGGATACGTGTGTATGGTCTTTACAGACTTTCCCAAAGATTTCAAATTCCTTCACCTTATCTTTGAATTCACAACAAAGTTATCCCCAAATAAAAATTTATGTAAATAAAAAATTTCATTCATTAGAGCTTATGCTTCTTTTGTTTGTTTGTTTGTTTCCAGCACCAGGAATCAAACTCACGACCTCACGCTTGCCAGGCAGGCACTGTGCCGCTGAGCTAAATTCCCAGCCCCTTATGCTTCTTTCTTAAAGCACAGCTAGTCCCACTTTCCAGCACATTCACAATGAAACAGGTTATCAGGTGCTCCTGGCTATTGGGAGGGGTCCGCAGCATGCAACACCTTTATAAATTCCTGAATGGAAACTGAAGACTCTTAATTAAAATTCAAAAATCCAACATGAATCATTTCAACCTGGTCAGAAACATATGCTAACTGAACAAAACCTGGGAAATTATTCCAAAAAGCAGATTTAGTACAATCATGACTCCAGCATCCGAAAAATGAAATTATTAGCTTTGCAGATGCTTTCAATATTTTACATGTTCCTAGTAAGTCCACTATTAAAATTGCTCTTCCATGATCTCACACATACGTGGAATATAAAAATGTGGATATCACAGAAGTTGAGAGCAGAATACTTTTTACTAGAGCCAAGGAGAATCTCGGGTAGTGTCAGAAAGAGGTTCATCAATCGGTATTAAATGTTAGGGGCCAGGGATGTGGCTCAGAGGCACAATGCCTGCCTGCCAAACATGGGGTCATGAGTTCGACTCCCGGCACAAACAAAAAAAGAGAGCTAAAAGTTAGAAGTTAAATTGTGGTACACTACTGCACACTAGGGTGAGTATATACCACAATAATGCAAGGTACATTTCAAAACACTAGAGGTTGAATGTTTTCACTAGAAACAATGGTAAATGTTTAAGGAGATGGATATATTTAGCATGATTTGAGCATTGCATGGCACCCCATAAATCTGTATATTGTCATTTTTTTGCTTTAGTTAAAAAATAAATTTTTTTTTTGGTTTTTGGTTATTTTCTGGTACCAGGAATTGAACTCACGACCTCACACTTGCTAGGCAGGCGCTGTGCCACTGAGCTAAATCCCCAGCCCCTTAAATTTTAAAAAAATGAACTCTTGACAGGCATAGTGGCACATGCCTGTAAATCCAGCCCTTGGGAAACTGAGGCAAGAGGATGGAGAGTTTGAAACTAGCCTGGATTATGTGATAAAATCCTGTATCAAAAAGCCAGTAAGTTTTAAAAAAATAATTCTTAAAGGATATCCTGCCTGCTTACAGGTATAAAGAAAATCATCTGGTTTTCTTTAAGAAAAACTTTTAAAATACTCTTTCATTTACTCTTTCAGATTCTTACACTAGGGAGACAATATGATGTTTACACATGTGGGTCCAATTTATTTCACTTACGAGTTGATCTCTAGTTGCATCCATTTACCTATAAAAGCCTCAAGTTTATCTTTTTTTATAGCTGAGTAATACTCCATTGTATAAAAATGCCACATTCTTTTTATCCATTCCTCAGTTGATGGGCAATTTTTTTTTTAATTATTACTTTTTTACTCTCTTTAATGGTTTGAACAATCTTCCATTCTTACATCTGGTAATCTGAGCAATTTCATTGAAGATAACAATATGTAATATAACAACCACTGTTAATTCCTATTATTTTGTTTTGAAACCCTGTATCATTTTTAATGTTCTAGCTTTGTTTTGTTTATGTCATTGATGTTGGCATTTTGCTATTGTTCTTTTTTTACTATTCTCTTTAAAATAAAAAAAATGTTCTTTCATATTACTGTGCACTTAAACATGACACAAATTTAAAATTGCAACCTGGAGACCACTTAAATAATGTACTTCACTATAAAAACCTTCTTACCTCTAGAAAATCCTACCTACTCAAAAGCATTTATACATTTCCTCTCTTCAGTACAGAAAATATTTTAAACACACATTTCCTACCACCTAACCTGAGAGTTAGTAACTTCAAGCAATTTATGCTGGGGTATTTTTTCTGTGTGTGTGTGTGTGTGTGTGTGTGTGTGTGTGTGTGTCTATCTGTCTGTCTGTCTGTCTTGTTTTGGAGTTTTTTTTTAAGAGAGGGTCTCACTATGTCGTTCCAACTGGCCTTGAGCTCACTATGTAACCCAGGCTGGCCTTGAACTCACGGCAATCCTCCTGCCTCAGCCTCCCAATTGCTGGGATTACAGGTGTGCATCACTATGTATGCATTTATTTTTATTTTTGGGTTTTTTTTGTTTTTGTTTTTGTTTTGGTTTTTTTGGTTTTTCTCCGGTACCGGGAACCGAACTCACGACCTTGCGCTTGCCAGGCAGGCGCTTTTGCCGCTGAGCTAAATCCCCAGCCCCTGCATTTATTTTTAAACTGCATGTAAGAAAAGAATATTTGATGTACACTAAATCCATAGGTTAAGTCATTCCCAATTTGAACATGGGGAATCAAAATATCACATCTCACTTAAGGATAAAAACTAACTCATATTCCAAGTTAAAGACCAACTATTATTGATATTGAGTAATAATTCACATATATGAACTGCTTACCCTTTACCTTGCATAATTCTAGTGATGAGAACCCAATGACTGAGTGATCATCAGCTTCACTTACAGATGAAAGACTGAGCCCCAGGATATTACTTGGTGGCCAAGTCACAGGGCCACCAAGCATTGAAGTCTGGATTTGATCTCAAACAATCTGAACTGGTTCTTTTTACTCTTAGCTACTGTATTATAATACATTTCAGTTTTCTTTTCTTTCTCTTTTTTTTTTTTTGAGATAGGGTCTCCCTATGTAGTTTAGGTTGGCCTCAAACTTGAAATGATCTTTCTGCCTCTGCCTCCTGAGTGCTAGGATTACAGGCATGTGGCATCACACCCAGCCATTTCAGTTTTCTAAGAGATGTCTAACAAATTTTGTTTCTTTTTTTTTTTTTTTTTTTCCAAATTTTGTTTCTATTTTTTTGGGGGGGTGGTACTGGGAATCAAACTCAGGACCTTGCATTTGCCAGGCAGGCGCTTATGCCACTGAGTTATGTCCTCAGCCCCTCAAATTTTGTTTCTAAATGTTTTAATTCACAGACTAAAGCCACTCTTCTTTCAAAATTTCTTTTTCAAACCTAGACGTTTCCATACAAGGAAATCCACAAAATTTTTAATGACTTATTTGACACATGAAGTCTTTAAAATCCCCTGAAAATCCCTATAAAACTGTATAACAGAAATGTTATTAAAATTGAATATCCCTTCCTTCTACAAATAATTTGTATTGAGCATTATATTTTCAAAGCACACACACAAAAAGCATATAAACACTTTCTTGCTCTACTGAAAAAAACTTGGCAGATAACAAAGTTTAGGCAAAACTGTAATGTCAGGGGTGCCTAAGACAAAAGCAGCTAAGAGCTAGGGCACATTCCAAGATTTTTAAATGCTGCCCTATAATCCCATTTTTCATTAAAATCCTGTGACTCTCACAGTGCATTTCTTATCTTTCCCAGTACGTGCCAGCCAGAACAAAGAAGGAAGCCACAGTCAGGCAGAGGGTGCATCTTCCTCCTCCCTCTTTCACTGCTTCCTGCAAAACGCAACCAGCAAATGGAAGAGGAAGCATCAGCTTGCCCACGAACATAATCTGTATTACAGAGAGCCAAGGAGACGCACAAAGCATCTGTGTGGACGCTCAGCACACGCAGTCTGAAACGCCTACACTCTAAATACAAACGCATTCCCGTTTCACCACTTGTTTTAGGAAGGTGAAAGACATAAGAGATGGCCCCAAAAAAGAAAAAGGCACCGACTTCAAAGAGAAAAAAGCCACCCCTTAACCAAGTGTTTGTCTTGAGTCTCTGAGATACAGTACAGCCTGGATGGAGAAGTCTGCGTTACAGGATTTGGCAGGGAAGGGAGGATCCCATACAGCCCTCTCCAGGCGGCATCCCTCCTCCTCCTCATGAACAATTAATGCTGCAGTGAAACGCCTGATCCAACAAAAGAAGCAACGCTGGGCACCTGGCTAGGAGCAGACTTCCCGTGCTCCGGGCTCAGTAACAAACACATGAACATCATTTGAAACATGACCATTTCGTGTGGCTGTACAAATACATTTCACCTCAAAATTAGTCTGAAGATTTGGTCAACTGTGACGGTCTTAGTCTGCACTCACACGTTGGAATGGCATAGCTCATTCCAAGAGTCTCACCTCCATCATTTAAATTCACTTTTTTAGAGCCGGGGTTGGAGCTCAGGGGTAGAGTCCTTGCCTGGCATGCACAAAGCTCTGGGTTCTATCCCCCACGTCCCCCGAATCACTCTTTTGAGATCAATGCCATGTTATTGTATCACAAAAAAGTGCACAAGAGTTGGAGGACAGATCATCAGTTACAGCGTGGTGATCATGGTGAAGTCTTAAGCAGGATGGCGAGTGCCAGAGCACTCTGAAAAAGCATACATTAGACCTGGAGACGGAGGCCAGCGGCAGGGCAGAGTGCTTACGTCACAGATCCAAAGCCCTGGTTCCAGCCCCAGCACCAAAACAATGCGGGTGGGGGACTGCATTAAGTAAATTTAAACACACGGGTTTCCCTTCTATATCCATTGTTGAAACTGAGCTGCGGCTCTCCTAGTCTGTTAATTTCCACAACGGAGTATTTCCCACCATTTCACTGTATTCTAGAATTAGCTTTAAAAAGTTGTATTTAAAGACCATTTAGCTACAGCATAGTGTACATACTGTTATAAATGATAATTCCTTTTTAAGGAAATATGCTAAAGTACAGAGAGACAAGTATATCTATGTGTACAGATGTAAAGGAGAGACCGTTTCCCAAGAAAGAAAATCACAAAACATAAAACAGTTCTAAAATGTCTAAATCAGCTCATTGTTTGTTTGTTTGTTTGTTTGAGACAGGGTCTCCCCATGTAGTTCAGACTGACTCTGAATTCACTATGTAACCCAGGCTGGCCTCAAATTCACAGTGATCCTCCTGCCTCAGCCTCCTGAATGCTGGGACTATAGGTATGCACCATCATGCCCAGTGATCAACCCATTCTTGAGCCTTAAAAAAAAATTATTCTTCCAGGTCAGGTGTGGTGAAGAGCCTGCAGTCCCAACTATTTGAGAGGCTTAGGCCAGCAGATAACAAACCAGCCTGGGCAAATTAGCGAGACTCTGTCTCAAATAAGATTTTTAAGGGGGGGCTTGGCACGGTGGCACACACCTATAATCCCGCCACTTGAGGTTGAGGCAACTCACAGAGCAACATGAGTTCAAAGCCAGCATGGGCTACATAGTGAGATGCTGTTTCAAACTGTGCCCCCCATCCCCCGCCACCCGCCCCTCCAAAAAAGGGCTGAGGGAGTAGCTCAGTAGTAGAATGCTTCCCAAGCATGGACAAGATCCTAGGTCCAATCCCCAGTATCTGAGCAAAAAGAAAAAAAGTTTCATGGGAGAATTATTTTTATCTTTTTGCTTTTAAATGACACGTTATAGATTTACAAGGTATAATCTAGTACACTGATCTGTGTGTACATTAGCATGGAGCAATCCCTTAATTACTTCAGGTACTGAGTAAAGTGCTGTCTCCAAGGAAGCCAGAGGTGAGATAATGATGCAGTGCGCAAACACGTAATTCCGGATCGCATCGCCTCTAGAAGTTTCCTTCCTTCCTCCAAAGCACTGCCAACTCATCAAATTCCCAGAAGTCATCGTTCTTTCCCTTTTCTTCCTTTCTTCTTTCCTTCCTTCCTTCTGTCCTTCCTTCCCTCTGGCCTTCCTTCCTTCCATCCTTCCTTCCCTCCTTCCTTGCTTCCTTCCATTCCTTCCTTCCATCTTTCCATGCTTCCTTCCTTCCATGCTTCCTTCCATCCTTCCACCCTTCTTCCTTCCTTCCTTCCTTCCTTCCCTCCTTCCCTCCTTCCCTCCCTTCCTTCTGCCTTTCCAGTGGAGGGGATGGAACCCAGGGCCCTGGGCAAGTGTTCTATCACTGAGCCACCACATTCCGCGGCCGCGGAGGGATGTCCTTCCACAAGGACCTCTCACCTCTCACTGGAGCCTGTAGAAAGACGTCCCACCCGGTGGACGCTCAGACCTGGGTTCTTTCAGAGATCTGTGCTTGACCACCTTTGTCTCGCTCCTCCACCAGGAAGGCCCTTCTCCCTTCCTTGGCTCTCTCCTCCCTATTCCTGCCTGAGAAGGCCTTTCTGGAAATTCCAGGTCCTCCACAGTCCAAATCCAAAGATTTGGGGTGGCAACAGATCCTTTCATTGCAAAACTATGCCTTTTCAGAAGTCAAGGGCATGCACAGTAGTCCCCCTCATCTGTGGGGGTGTGCTCCAAGCCCCCCAGGGGATGCCTACAACTACAAAGTACTGAATTCTGAATATACTGTTTCTTCCATACAGATATACCCACGATAATGTTTGTTTTCTAAATTTAAACAGAGTAAGAGATTAATAATAACTAACAACAGGATAGAACAATTACAATATGCTGTAGTAAAAGTCATGTGAATGTGATTATTCTTAAAATACTACAGTGTAGATCTTGGCAACCTCAGTGTGCAA
This sequence comes from Chinchilla lanigera, assembly GCF_000276665.1. Taxonomy (NCBI): domain Eukaryota; kingdom Metazoa; phylum Chordata; class Mammalia; order Rodentia; family Chinchillidae; genus Chinchilla; species Chinchilla lanigera. The sequence goes on from NW_004955439.1 coordinate 12,723,723, forward strand.
TTTTTTTCTTTTCTTATTAGGTTTATGTTTTCACCTTCTCACTCAAAGTAAGCACTTCATGACTTCTTCTTGGCTTATCTGAATTGCCAACAACATTACTCTTGTACTTTAGGGAGTTATTAAGTAAATTAAAGGTCAGTGAACTTGGGCAATGACAACAGATTTGATAACCAGGGCAGCTACTAATGACTAGTAGGTGGGTAGTGTATACAGTATGGGTACCCTGGGCAAAGAGTTGATTTCAGTCTTAGGTGGGACTGAGTGAATTGGCGGAAGATTTTTATCCCAATACTCAGAAAAGCACACAACTTTGTTGTTGTTTTTGAGTCTTATTTTGCAGTCCTGGTTGATCTTGAATTTGCTATATGGCTTAGGCAGGAATCAAGGGCATACAATTTAAAACACACAAATTCTTCATTTCTGTAATTTTCCATATCATAATTTCAGACCAACATCAACAGGTAGCTGAAATCATAGAAAGAGAAACCAAAGTAAAGGGGCACTACTGCATCACAACAAATACCTAAATTCAACTGCTTAGACAAGAAATCAGCTTAAACAACAAAAAGAATTGACTGCCACCAAATGTCTGCATAGATGTGTGAACAGATAAACTATTACACTGCATAAAAATTGCAACTGGAAGTGAATTTTGGAGAAATAGCACACGGCCCAGATCTCAGCTTCTCCATTTACTATCTATATGGTTTTTTGGGTTTTTTGGGTTTTTTTTTCCAGTATCAGGAATCGAACTCACGACCTTGTGCTTGCCAGGCAGGCGCTGTGCCGCTGAGCTAAATCCCCAGCCCCTCATTATCTATACAAATTAGGATATACAAGTCTACTTCACAAGTGTAAAAGAGAGACAATAATATCCACTGGTCACACCAACTGAGAAGATCAAGCAAGGTGAAAGATACAGCTCTGAACTCCATATTCTTAAGTACTAATCTATCCCTACCATATAGCTATCTTCTCCCATCAAAAGTTTGGCGAAAACCAAGGACAGCAGTAGAAGAGGCAAAAATTCTATAAGCAAAAAGGAAAAGGAAACCTGGGTGTGCCAGTAATCATGGCAGCTCAGGAGGATGAGGCAGAAGAATCAAAAGTTAAAGTCCAGCATGAGCGCAATTGGGGCAAAGGAGCCTCAGTGTGATGGCCCTGGGTTCACAGGAAGTAAGGAAAGAAGGGAGGAAGGGAGGAAGGGAGGGAAGGACGGAGGGAGGGAGAAAAGGAAGGAAGGAAGGCAGGAAGGAAGGAAGAATGGAAGGAAGGAATTAAAGAGGGGAGGGAGGGCAATGCAGAAGGGAGGGGTGGAACAAGAAAGAAGGTCCCTTTAGTACCGGGGACTCTGGCAGGAAAGGATCCAGTGACCCCGGCCGGAATGATGAAACCAAACTTTGTCTTTGCAAAGAACTAAACATCCGGACACTGGGGATCTGGCCCTACTCAGTTACCTTGATCAAGTCATCACCCTCTGGAGGGCTTCGACTCCTTCCTAAATAAGTGCTCAGGTTCACTTCCAAGGACCCTGCGGTCCTCCCACGGCCTCACCCTGCCGTGCCTCCACTTATAAAAGCCATAAGGCTTTCAGCTGGCTAAAAAGAACATCAAATCCGGATGAAGTCAGAATATTTGAAACTGGGATTGACTCAAATTCCCACAAGTAAAAATTAATTAAGTCATTAGCTGATAGGTTGAACTCAAGACACCTCCCCAGAGGTCACGGACAATAACTGCTCTCAGAGGAGCCTGCATTTTAAAAGCCCCCTCAGGAGCTCCCTAATGCCTCCCCTCCCCCACACCATGCCTAACAAAGGAGGGGTGGGTCTTTTTAACTTGTTTTTTTGTTTGTTTCTTTTAGTTAGGTTTTGGGTTGGTTTGTTTTTCAGGACTGGAGCAAACAGAAAATGGGCTAAATATACCATGTTGGAAGTCTACCATCTAGCTTTGTCTGGCTTGCAGAGACCTGAGAGGAGGGTTAGCAAGTCTACCCAGCAAGCTATTCTCTAAGCATTACTGGGGAGTAAGAGGCAACTCTAAGAACAGAGCAGGGAGCCGGGAACTTCAGGTTTGGGGGAGGCGCACCTCACAGGACCCCAGGAACGAAACAACAGGCACTTTTAGCCCCTGCCCAGTTAACAAAAGGAGCTCCAGGTCTGGCTCAGCTTTGTAAGTCTTCAAATCCTGGAAGCAGAAGCTGAAGGACCATCACCGTGCCACACAGATAATCAGCCCTCAAACAATGATCTTCCATATCTAATCACATTATGACCTCAGCAATCCCTACGCCTAAAAACAGTGCCCTCCTGCTTGGGAAAAGCAAAAGGAGAAGGAAAATGTCACAGGGAGAGGCGACTGGCTTTGCAAGCCCAGGCCAACCACATGTGACAGAGTTAGTGAGGAGAATGGCCCATTTCACAAGACTGCCAGGGCTTACTTGCTCCGGATTCACAAACATTTCGCAATCTACCATCACCGCATCAAGTGCCAGGATTTTAGTGAGTGCCATGACACTGCCCCACCAGAACACCCAGCATCTTCTCCAGCGCACCCCCTCCCAGCGGGTACGTGTGCTTTACATGGTGTTTGGGCGAGACTCCTGTGTTTAAGAACACACTTTTTCCTTTCTCATTCAACACAATTGTGTTATCTATATCCAGTAAGCCACAGGTACTGGAGATACAAAAATAAACAAGATACCGATTCTGCCCTCCAGGGACTCACAATGTAGCATCTTGGTAAATTTGTCTTCTCTTCATTCCACATTTATTTACTACTGCCTTATTAGCGCTTGTCTATTCTAGCACTGTGAAAACATTTACAGGTTGTAAAATATATTATTTCTTCTCTAAGTACTTTTTAAAAAATATCTGAAAGCAACACATGTGGACTGAATTAATTTAAATACAAAATGTGTCCCAGTGACCTCAAACAGTCATTCTGTACTGACCAAGATCCCGGATTCTGGGGCAACACCCTTCCCTGCTCCCTGGGGTAAGTGGGTGTGGTGACACAGGCCGGTTATCCCAACAATCTAGAGGCTGAGGCAGGAGGATCTGTTTGAGGCCAGCCTGGACACAAGATCCTGTCTCAAAAATTTAAAAAAAAAATCCCTCAGGGACATATGTCTCTCACTGCTTAATACCCACAGAAATGGGGAATGTGGCTTTCACCCAAACGCTCTGACTTACTAGGCTATAAAGTTAGACTGTCACACTTTGAATCTTAAAAATAGCAACTGTGTACCTAAAATCTCTCAAGTATGGTGTTTGGAGGTGTAAGGCCTCCACTACCTCCTGGCCCCTCCAGTCCCACTGAGTTGGCCTAAGACAGTTAACTAACTAGAGTCAGGCATCAGGCTCCTGACTGGTGGGGCCAGGGAACTGAGGCCAGCTCTGACATTGTCACTAAGCAGGTATGAGCTACTGGCCAAAGCCTTCACCTGTCTAGGCTGATGGATGATAGCAGAAGCCCACATTTTAAATATAAAATGAAGGAAATGGTGTCAACCATCACTTTTGAGTCTTGATACATCCTCCCAAAGCTCCAGTTTTCATAAACATTTGCATGACAGTTTTCTAGCAGTAGAAAGAAGACCGCTCCCCTCCCCTCGGTGTCTTCCTACAGTGTACAAAGGCAAGGAAGCCACGTCTTCTTTCTCTGCATTTCAGCAAGGAGCAATCCCAATGCCTGAGTTCACTCCAAAGGAAAACAAGATTGTGTGAGGACTGGGAAGGCATGAATGGACAGAACCTGAGCTGGGGCGAGCTTTGCTCTTGCAGGCCTCACACTGAACTAGCAGCTGAGTAAGAAGTACATATTTTCTTTTCTCCCGCATCTGCCCTTTGAATAACAGGTTTGAGCTTCTAGGGCCCCACCCCATCTTTCAACTTAGCCAGAGAACACTCTGCTACAACTGACCCAACAGTGCTGGAATCTGCCAGGGAGGGAAAGCAAATATTCAGAAAGAGCCACCTGCCAACCCCGCCTCCCCCAAACAGTCCTCGGTCCAACTTTCATTTAAGTCTGCGCCTCTGGCCCACGCCCTAGTAAGGGATGCAGTGCGGTGTTATCAGTGTGATCAGTCAAGTGTTTTCAGTGACTGGAAACCCACAGAGCAGGATTGCTGCGGGAAAATAACAAGCTCCTTGCTTGATGAACCTAAAAAACAATCACTCTGACCATAAGATGTTCACTGGGTTTTCTGGAATTTCAGTCGAGGAACTTCTTCATCCAGAAAATTTTAGAAAATGCAGAAACAGAACCTTTTACATTCAAAATATACACTGTACATATACTAAACACATACACAAAGTGTATTTTTGTAGGTACACATAGTTTATCACAAATTTTTTAAATGCTGAGAGTAAGAAGGGCAGACAGAAATCTCCAACCAGCCTTCCTGGTTCTCTCTCTGCACAGCAATAATCATAAATACCAGTGAACATCTAGAAATGGAATCACTGGGAATTTGCTGAGGTTATTTGAAAAGGAGACACACATGATTCTAAACGTAGGAAAAAACCAAACAGAACTACATTAAGTGAGCATCTATTATATAGAGGCAGTATGCCCTTGATACACATCACTTTGGCTAAGTATTGTGTTTTCCTCAATTTTCATCCCAGAATTTAGACAGCTGAGGCAGGAGGATCATGCCTTGAAGCCAGTCTGAGCTGCACATTGAGATCCTATCTCCATAAGCAAACAAAACACAACACAAACCCCAAAGATCAAAAGAGGTGAGTAACTCTGCCAACAGTCAGTTGGAGGACATGGATTTGACCCAGGCCAACTCTCAACACCCAAGAGCTTAATCACCATGGTAAAAACTGAACAGCTTATCATCCCCAAAGAGATTCTTTCTAAAAACTGTGTCTCCTCCCGTTGGAAAAAGAAAATACAGTATCTCAAAGCAAATCTAGAGCCTTTTCCAATTACCCACACATCTGGCAATTCCCAATCTTACACGCAAGTTGTCTTTTCACGTGTAGATGAAGATGTCTGACTGTACTAACTCCCACCCGGTTGGTTCTAGCTGACCTGTCTAACTACTGCTCCGCCAAAAAGACATCTACTAATTCCCTACGCTTTTAAACTCTGAGGTCAAAGCTGCATCCTGCATGTGTAAGGGCTGTTTTCCAGAAACATGCCAAACCCACGGGCGGTTCTGGTCACAGGGCATTTCAAAACACTTGACAGTAAAGACTGGGCAAAATAAATCCTATTGTTGCTAGCCCTAGATGTACACAACAAATACAGTATCCTGTAATTCTACAAATTGGCTAAAGCTGCCAACAGTAAGTAAACAGCGTGAGGAAATGGTTGTTTCCCTCTCAAGGGACACGCAACAAATGGTGACTAGGATCAACATCAGCACCACCAGCCTCTCTCAGATCCAACTGCGAGACGTCCGTCGACAAATATTTACACGCAGGGTTCACATCCACTCTTTGAAGGACTGTCTCTGCTTTTCTGCACCAACTTCTCAGCAGGTGTCCCAGAGTAAACTACTAATAGTACACACGATTGTTTATTAAAAAGTGCCCTGGATGTGAAACGTGGCTGGTTACTTTTCAATTAGGGCTGGAAACCCTATACCGTGTGTGTATTTAACCCCCTAAGGCCTGGAGCAAGGGAGGTGCGCCGAGGCGGTGGGCGAGAAGCGAACCCCTCTTCCAGAGCCTCCTCCCCAGGCAACTCACCAGGATGCCCATCACGTCGGCCCAGAGTCTGGAGAACGCCTCGGAAGAGCCTGCGTCCGGCTCGGGGTCC
>NW_004955439.1:12729921-12750747 GCF_000276665.1 Chinchilla lanigera
GCGGGGCCCCGCGGGGCCCGACGGGGGCACGGCGGCGCCTGGGGACCTCGCGAGCAGCTCCCGGGACCCCTCTGTTCAAAATGAGCTCTTCCAGCTCCACATGACTCTCTCCCCTCCAGGCTAAAGAAAGCGTTTAGCAACAAAAGGTGCTCTGATGTCCGGCTCTTTGCATGGAAATGAGCCACGGATAGGAGAACAAATCGCCTGTTGAAAGAGCAGCCGCGCCGCGGCCTCGGCCCGCACAAGTTTCCAATCACGCCTTTCACTGCCACGGTTTCGGTCCCAGAAGCTCCAGAAAGTTAATTTTGCAGCTTTACAAGTAGTCAGTGTGGACACAATGCACACCTCGCCCCTGGGAAGTCGAGCGACCCAAGGAGCTACAACCCTGCCTTTGTCAGGCAAGACCTCGCTGAAAAACAAGTGTGACCGCTTGGGCACGAGCCATTGTTTGGGCCCACTTTGGAGGGGGGCATTCTGTCTCCTGAGCGTCCCCAGTGCTGGGGCTTCGAGCTCATTAGGGGCCAGGCGCCCCGCCTCTCAGGGGTTCCTTTACCTAAAGGAACTACGTGCTAGGGGCTGCGTGCTAAGGGCGGTAGCGCTCTGCCCGAATACTCTTGGGCCCTCTGTGTTTTTGCAAGTGGAAGACCCTTGAAGGATTTATTTTATGAGGGAAATAGCCCTGTAGAGTTTAATTTTCCTTTTGTGATGCTTTCTTTTAAGCCCAGCGAGAGAGTTTCCCCTGGAAGATGACAATACTTGTCACATTTGATTTGGTGACTGATCACTTTGTAAAAGTTAAGGACCCATAAGGAATCTGACCCTTATTAAAGAGTTGGGGAGGACAAATCAGATGAGGTGCCCTAGGGAGAGAGCCCTTACTTGCTGCAGAAGATTCTCTCTCTCTCTCTCTCTCTCTCTCTCTCTCTCTCTCTCTCTCTCTCTCTCTCTTTCTCGTGTGTGTAGGTGTTGTCTTTTTCTTTTTGTTGGTTTTTTCAGACAGGGTCTGTCTGTGTATCCAGGCTGGCCTCGAACTCACCGCGATCCTCCACTCAGCCTCTGGATTACAGGCATGCACGGACGTGTCTAGCTCTTTAAAACCAACCAAACCAACCTAACAAACAAAAAGGCATTTATATAAAGACAGGAAAATAAGTAGATGGCGACAAAAATCAAATAGCCTTTACGGTTGATGTATGGAGATATTGGCGAATTGCAACTGAACAGCCCTGTGGTTCTTCTTCAAATTCAAGATTATGTTGAGCCCAGTGCAGCTTCCACCCAGGGCCAGCTGGTTCTCTGCATAAATACTTTAGAGCATTGTGCGAGCAGGGCAGCGGGGCTGGGGCTGGGAGAAGGGCTGACTCTTCAGCACCAATCAGGAGTGTTTTCCTCTTGACTCAGACGACCTGGGGCAAAGCATTTGACCTTTCTTTGCTGCGGTTTCCCCGTTTGAGATGAGGCAAGGCCAAGCTAATTGATACCCATCCCCTCCGAGCTGGAAGGAGGAGGAGTTTTGAAGTCTTTTAGAGACAGGTTCAGTTCACAGACAACGCACACAGGGACTTTACGCAGCATTTTGGTATTTGTAGATATCAAAACCATAAACATTGCAATAGCCTACATGTGTACGCTCCTTTTATACCCCAGATACTCCACAAACTTACGCTTCTGTTCTTATGCTCCCTAATAGCTGGGGAAATGACACAAAAAGCATTTCAGGGAAAGTTTTGATGTCTATTTGTAGTACTGCCTAAAGTCACTTTTCTACTTCTCAAACGTGAATAGTTTGGTTGATCATTTACAAAAATGAAGCTGAACTTAACAGCTTCCGTACTTATCAGCTGCCCTATATGAACTGAAAATGAGACTGATTACTGCCCCCAAGATTGAGTGTTTTCTCCTTTCTTCTAAAAGTCCTTTAGAGAATTTCTAACAGTTTCCTTTTCCTCAGAAAAGAATCACTGCTGCCCTCGTCTTCATCACCACCATCACTACCACTATCTGCTGGGAGTCTCTGGGAGTATCAGTGACCTCAGGGTAGTATCAGTTACAGGGAATCCTGTCCCAGGGAGGTGGAGAAGATCCTTGGGGAGGATACAGGTCAAATTCCTCCTTCACGGATGAGAAAATAAGCATCTGAGACTGTGAATAATTGGTCTATGTGAACACAGCTATGCGGGCAAAATCAAAGAACAACCTGATTATCTTAAAGGTTCTTTGATCGATATTTACTACATTTGATTCCCACGAACCTCTGCAAGCCTGCAAGTACAGATTTTCCACTGATGATGGGCCTATAAACATCCTCTCTCCCTTTTCCCCTGTCCATCAGGGCTTCCCTTTGCCTTGGTGAAATAGTGACATCGATTCGTGGGTCCTGATAAATGTTTATCATAATAGATGAACAGAAAATGATCAGAACGCATCCACTGAGAATACTAACAATGCAGGCAGCTAGTAAGTATTGCTTATTAGATATTAGCCCCTATAGTATTGTTGCATGTATATGTGTCCAGTACATATGAACACGTACGCCCACACAAATACACGTACAGTGTGACACATGTTCATACTGACTTGCTTCATAAAAAGTTCTTGCCTGGCTTGGTGGCATACATGTGTAATCCCAGCACTCTGGGAAGCAGAGACAGGAAGATCAAAAGTGTCATTCTATCCTGGACAACTCAGTTTAGATAGGCTCAAAATTAAAAAATTTAAGAAGGGAGGTTGGGAGGGGAAATAGCTCAGTGTTGAGTGACAGAGTTCAGTCCCCACTACTGAAAAAGAAAGTTGTTGTTACTGTGGGTCACAGTTACAAAAGTTTAAAAGCCACTGTGTAAAAGCCACAGGGTGCTTAGGGTACAGTTGCAGCCTACTAGGTCAATATGCCAGCAAAAGAAAGGGGGCGGGTCTGTTTGGCAGTGCACGCCTTTGCGCTGTAGCAAGCATAGATACGATGGGGAAGGAAAAAGCTAGGTTTGAATTTTTACTGGAGTTTCTACACGACGTTTACAAATTACTTCTGAATCTTTAAAATGGGCAAATTCTTTGTATTTCGCATAGTTCTGAGGTTCTCTGCGATCAGAGAAGAACCTCTACAATTAGAACCACGCCTCCTTCTCCCCTTTTTCATCCTTCCCCCTGGTTTGTCCTGTGAGGGCACATCATTAAAGAGGAAGTTTCCTTGTCCCTACCTAAATCTCTTGGAGCACACAAGGGAGTACTAGCTAGCCCTGGAATGTGGCTGTGAGTAATGCAGGTGGGAGTTTACCTCTGGTGAGTGGAGGTGATAAGGCCTCTTCAGTCTTCAGTGACTGTAGTAACCATAGCAATAACAATGGCTGTCATTTTTTGCAAACTTACTCTCTGCTAGGCATTGTGCTTGAATTCTTAAAATTCATCAAAGCTTTAACATTCTCAAACCAGAACATAAAATGTCCCATCATGTTTAACACTTCCACCCAGCTCCCTCCCTCGGTTACATCCATCTGTGCAACTATTCCAGGTACCACCCCATCTTCACCATCATTCCCATCCAAACCATGGATAAGCCCTGCTCATGGCTCCCTACGTCTAGTCAAATTCATCCACTTCTCTCCTTCACCACTCCCAGCACGCGAGACCACGCCGTTATCCTCCTCCATGATATTTTATCCAGAGCAGTGCTTCTCAAAGTGGGGACACAAGCTTTAGCCTCAGCTAAGAACTCTTGGAAGTGCAAATTTCCACCCCAACCCCAAGCTTACTGAGTCAGAGCTATCAGAGGCAATCTCTTTTAATGAGCCCCGCTCCCAGAGCTGTATAGAGACACATGCCCATAATCCAAGCATGTGGGCAGGCTGAGACAGGAGGATGTAATTTTCACCCCAGCTTGGGCAATTTAACTAGACCTTGACTCCAAATTAAAAAAAAAAAAAAAAAAGGCAGAGGATATGGATCACTGCAAAGACTCTGGTTCAAAACCCGGTACCACACGAAAACCAGAGTCCTTCTAGAGATAGTGTTGTGTGCACCAATCTGAGAGCCCTTGTACACTGTGGGCAGGTCAAAATAAGAAAAGGAGCATTTTGTTGAGGGAAAGTTATAACATAGAACACACGAGAAAGCTACACCAGTAGACTGGTTTTTATTTTTATTTATTTATTTTTTTTTTTTGTTTTGGTTTTTCTCCGGTACTGGGAACCGAACTCACGACCTTGCACTTGCCAGGCAGGCGCTTTGCCGCTGAGCTAAATCCCCAGCCCCAGTAGACTGGTTTTTAAAATTCACTAGTGAAAGAAGCTGTCAAGGGACAAATGAAAAGAAATCCCCGAATCAGATATTCAGACATATTTGGCTTTAAGGGCAAAATATGAAATATTTAAATTAAAATATATTCTCAATATGAATGGTATGTTTGTGGAACACATCTTCATTTAAATACTTATTGCTTAAAATTTTTGTTTGTTTGTTTGTTTGTTTCTTTTTGAGACAGGGTCTCACTATGCAGTTCAGGCTGGCCTTGAGCTCACTTTGTAGCCCAGGCTAGTCCTGAACTCACAATGATCCTCCTGCCTCAGCCTCCTGAGTGCTAGGATTACAGATGTGGGCTACCATGCCTGGCCTAAAATATTTTTAAAAAACACATTTTCCACTTATAGAACAGGTTAAATTTGAAAGACTAGAAATCATTCAATTTGTATTTTACCGTACTTCCTGTCACTGACACTGAGTAATGAAAATAGGTAAGTTCATTCAGGTCTAACACCGGCAGCCCTCTCTGGCACTCCCAAGTCGGCTTCCACAGTGCCTTGGGGACTGCCTGCAAGGAAAGACTGGTACACTACAGTGTCTTTCCCTGTCACAATTCCCAACTAATGTTTTCCATGATGCCTCAAAGGAGATCCAAGCACAGGCAAAAGCATTACTTGTATTAAACCCACTTCATCAGGGAGTATTTGGGAAGAGAGATGAAAAAAGAGCCAGGAGCAAACTGAGAAGAATTAAACTGAAGACAGCACAGGGTAGGGAGAGAAGGCACACAGTGTGGCCGCGTGGCTATAAATGCGCTCTGCACCCTCCCCTCCCGGGTAGACAGCGCTGCTCGCCCAGCCAGTTCCATGGTCCTCGTCTGCGTCTGTGCTGTGTGAACCCAAGGTTCTCCCTGGACACTAATCTATTGGACACAATAGTACTGTCACATATTTCACTTTACATCATGGGGTCAGATTAGATGATTTCTAAAGCCACTTGTAATTCTGGACTAGAAGGATTCTGAACTCGGGCATTCTGTTCTGTAACAACCATTCTATTGAGAAACACACATTATGGACAAGGGGCAAACTTCTGGGGGGCTGTATATGGGTGCCCATGAGAATCAAAAAACTGTGTTACATGAACTGAATTCCATACTTGTTGAGACAAAGAGCCAAAAGACTTCAGCTCATCATGAAGTGACTTTTGAATTAATATGAGGACAGTCTTTCTATGGGAAACTGTGAGATTATGTGAGAGAGACCTGGCATGGTGGCATAGGTATGTAATCCCAGAACTCTGGGAGGCTGATGTGGGAGGACAGCAAGTGTAAATCCAGTTCAGGGAATTTAGTGACTTAGTGATGCACTGACTTAAAACAGAAAGGGGGGTGATGGGAGTGGGTATAGCTCAGCAAAGGCCCTGAGTTCAGTCACCAGTACTTAAAAAAGGAAAGAAAACTGGGAGAAGCAAAGTTGTTTAGTTAACTGATACTTAACATTTTTTTTTTTTTCTGCTTAGGAAAGTATAAGAAAAAAATGTGTTAATGAGAGACTAGAGATTATGTTAAATATTTCCAAGCTATGTGAGGTCAGACTTAAAAGCACAGTGGGGGAGTGTCCAGCACTCACACTGGTTCATCAGTCTTGCCTATTTTATAAACTTTGCCTATGAGAATGCCTACTTGGCTGTCTCTGTTGCTTAAACATGGTTGTGGAAAAAAGCTTTCCGTTAAAACTGCTGCTCTGCTTTTCTGAGGTGCCATCGTGTTAAGGACATGGGACAAATCAGTCCACTTCCAGAATTAATCCCAGTGTATGTAGGGGGTTGTTACCCAGAATCTGATTAATGACTTTCATGTAAAAGTACTGAAATAAGAAAGAAACTGAGCTGAGTATAACATTCCCAGAAAAACATGTGTTGATTCATCAAAACAAAGAAAAGTAGGATGCCCTTTCTACAGCTTACTTTTTAAAAGACTGATGAATTTACTGTATAAATTACTTGAAGAAGAACCATGAGTCTTGGTTGTCCTGTCCAGCCCTGATATTAACTCTATCGCTCTGCCTCGTTCTGCCTTTCACAGGGAGCAAGCTCCCTGGATCACAGGGAGCAAGATTTGTGTGTTAGTAAAATGCATCTGCCGGATATTACAAAGAGACACTCCCATTCTTGTTCCTGGGGGGAAAAAAGGAAACTCTCAACTTTCCCTCTGGCTGTAGGATTCTATTATTTTAGAATCTCGGCAGCGCAGATCTTCCTTCTCCATCTACCTCCCTTCCTTCCCCTGTACAGTAAGTCTTAGGGGCTTTTCCCTCCCCCAGTTGTTCAATGTTCCCTCCTGGGTACTTTCTTTCAAATTGCATTTCCGGTGACACACACTGATGCCGGGACACAGATATGAGTGGGTGCACACGCGCGCATTCACGCACACACACAGACACACGTACACATACAAACACAAAGGCGCAGTTATCAGTTTTTCTGAGCTGCTTTACACAATTGGAGATATAAATACATGAACTCTGCGAACTCATCAAATGAGGGCGCGCCATGGGAATGTGTCAATGAGGGTCTCACATGTGGAGACAGAAGGTCCGGGTGACAGGACATGGGGGTCAGGGCTGCTTCTTTAAATAGAGCCTAGGTCAAACTTGGTGAAACAATTATTCCCTATTTAGAGAAATACATAACACGTGCTGCTCCTATGGATAGCGCTGACCTGAATGGGGTTGGGAATTTAAAGAAAATATGAGTAAGCAGGCACCAGATTTTTATGCACTGTTTCCCTTACAGTGAATGCAAATACTTTTTTAAATCCACCACAGTGTGGTGGATTAGCTAATGGTCAACTTGGAGTGCCCACTGAACTGAGTCAGCACGGTTCCGGGCACAGAAGATCCACCTGAGGATTGTGGCCAAAATTATACAAAACAAGAACTAGAGGGGCAGATTGCAGGCTGTTGATTTTCCTGGAGAAGCTTGCCGGGGCTGATTTTTCTGACACAAACTCAGCTGTTCTCGTCCTTAGGGAAGCTTTGGTCCTTGCTGTTGCCAGGCATGGCTTCTGTTCCCTTCAGGAGCTCTGGTCTTCACCTTGAGCATTGCTTCCTGACTCCAGTGAAGACCCGCAGCCTTCTGACACAGATCCTTCACCCTACAGGCCCAGACTTTCTTGCTTCCACCACTGGCCTTTGAGCCTGGATATGGACTTGCATGGGACATTGCTGTGGGCTCTAGGTCTCTGTCTGGATTCTTTACATCTCTAGTGTGAGGACAGATCTCTTGCACTCTTCTGCATTTGACTTTTGGGGTGAAATTTTAAAATAACCCTATAAATTATGTGTCCTGTTTAAATCTATTCCCTTTCAAACCCTGACTACAACAGACTTTTCATGCATCATTTTTCTCTGTGCCTTATAAATGAGGCAACTAGGTGCTAACTACCCTTTTCATCTAATGAATGTTCTCAAGAATCAGATGATGTTGATTCCAATAGCAAAGAGAGACTTAACAAAGACCTCTTGTTCTAGAAATGAGGTCATGTGGACAGTCTATCCATTAAGAAAAAGCCTATTTTGCTTCCAGGGGTCACCTATTGAGGCAGGAAATCCATCTTTCGGCCAGTGAGCTAACATCTGGCCTAAGTCTTCTAGGCTGAAATGTCAATTTCCTGATCTAAATGGAACACACATGAAAGAGGAAAAAAGAAAAATATAAATCTTCACTTGCTGAATCAACAGCAACTTAGATAAGGCTCCCAAAAAAGAGAGAGCTACTCATTATTGATCAAAAGGGACAAAACCAGTAAAGAACTTAGATGAAAATTTTATTTCCTTCTATAATAACTCAAAGATAAATGAGCAAAAGACCAAATCAATCATTTGGTGGTAAACACATAAATAAATTTACTTTCTTCTAAGCCAAGTAATGATAATTCATGATGATTCATTCCAGAGTGGGCAAGGGTTTACTTTTTTTTTCCTTTTTGGTGCTGGGGGATTGAACCCAGAGCCTCACCATTCTAGGCACGCATTCCACTGCTAAACTACGTCTCAGCTCCAAGATTTACTTTTGTGCTGTGAAAAAGGAGGCAAGGGAGGAGTTTACTACCACAATTAACAGGAGAACACTTGAAAGAGAGAACTGACAGATGTCTAGCCAGTTTACAAAAATAATTTTTTAGAGCTTGTTGGAAGTACCATAAGACATTTCATGTGTAAGGGCTGGGAGTGTCATTCAGAAGTACAGTCAATGCTGAGCATGAGCAGGCTCTGAGTTTGTGCACACACGGGTGCACACACACAATTTGCTGCTCAGTTTACTTTCTTTTTTTTTCAGTACAAGAGATTGGAACCAAGACCTTCATACTGAGCTACATCCCCAGCCCTTTTCTTATATTTCGAGACAGGGTCTCACTAAGTTTCAAAGTTGCCACAGCTGGGCTCAAACTTGTGATCCTTCTGCCTCAGACTCCTAGAGTTCTGGGGTTACAGATATGCACCACCAAACCTAGCTTCAATTTACTTTTTGTACTCTTTGAAAATATTCCATAATTTTGACTAGTTTTTCTTCCATCAGGATAAATTGTGGGGATTTCATTGTGTCCATCCACCCTTCATTCATTCATTCATTCTTTCATCCATGTAACAGATAGCAACAGTGCCAATTATGCTGGACATAATATGCATGGGTATTAGGTATCCCACATACATAGAACTGTTTTCAGGACCCTCTCATCTATGCATGGAGACAGAAAAATAAATACTAGGCAATAAAAAAGGTACCAACTGGGTGGGGAGTGGACAGATTCACAAAGAAGGTGATTCCCAGCAGGAAATGGTGATGCATGCCTGTAATCCCAGCGCTTGGGAGGCTGAGGCAGGAGAATCACTGTGAGTTCAAGTCCATCTAGGGCTACAAAGTGAATTCAAGGCCAGCCTGAACTGCAAAGTGAAACCCTGTCTCAAAAAAACTAACTAACTAACTAAATAAATAAATAAAGGTGATCCCCAGGAAGGGTTTCAGGGACACACAGTTCACCAGGCAGTCAACGAAGTAAGAAGAAAGACTTCTTAGGCAAAAGGGGAAGCCTAGAGGAGGTAAGAGTGTAATGGCTAGGGAGGTGGGTGGAAACAGGACGGGAGATGCAGGAAGCAGTAAGGATGGCTGGTCCATATGCCAAGCTAAGTGCGAGGGCTGTAATATGTCCACACCTTCTCATGCATGATTTGCTGCAGCTGTACTCCTTATTTTAAGAAGAAAGTGAAGTCGTAGTACTGGGGTGTAGCTCACTGACGGTGAACTAGCCCAACATGTGCAAAATCCTGGGTTAGATCCCAGCACCACACACACACAAAAATACTAAATAAAATAATGAAAAGGAAGAAAAGCAGAGTAACCCTTGGGGTTCAGCCCCTAGCAACACACACACATGCACATGCACAAAATAATAATTTAAAAGCTAAGTAGTAATGCAAGTCTGTGATAAACTCTGATTGTATCTTGCCACTTAATGTAATAAAAGCAATATGGAGTGACTAAGGATTTAAATGAGGAAGCATTACACTCTCTGACTTGGGTTCATTTTAAAAGTAATGGCAAGGCAGAGTCCAGCTCAGGAGAGGGTGAAATTTTAGAGGCAACTTCTAAGACTCATGCTAATAATCCAGGCTAGCACTTACAGTGGCACCTCGACAAACACCAGAGATTCACACACACCTGATACCCACTCCAACTCCTTTCCGGCAGTCGTCAGGGATAGATGGTAAAAATTACGTTTCTCAGGATTTCCTTGCAGCTGTGGTTCAGGGATGCTACTGAGCTTCTACCACTTCAGTACATTTGCATAAGCCTTTAGAAGTGGGGAGTTGCTTAGAGTGCAGCCTGGCTGCAGATGGGGGAAGCCCCATTCTTTGGGGTCTCTCTGGTCATGGCAGAGGCATCTGACCTGTTACTTTTGGGGAACCCTGTCCAGGGTACAGTTTGCAGATGTAGAGTGACCAAGCTCCTATTTTGCCCACAACTGTCAAGTTTAGCACTGAAAATTCTTCATTCTAATAACCTTAATGCTGAGGTCCCTGAACCTGTTTCTGTGCATTTCTTCCCAAGAATTCTGAGGGCTCCATGTGTTCAATGCACCCCTTAAACAAACAAACACATCTTTAAAAAACCTAAGGTATGTTTTCCTGTATGGTCAAGAACTTGGAGGAAGACAGCCAGGAGCAATGACTGTGCGGTTGGTGTAGAGAAGCCAGATTACAGCTGGGTAACTAATCGGACAGGGGAGTTGAGGGGAGGGAACAAGTCAAGGCTGACTCCAGGCTTTTGGCTTGTGTGACCAGGCAGGTGACACTGCCACTCCTGGAGGTGGGAATGAGTGCAGAAGGCAGAGCAGGTTTGAGAGGAAACATTGGGTTCATTAGATCTGCGTGGAGATTCGCAGATGGAACAATCTGGAACAATCACGTCCACAGTTCCTGGCTGATCTGCATGAACCGCAGACATGCCGCTTTTCTCCCCAGTCCTGCCACACCAGACATCTCCCACTTGTCCCACTCTGAGCTCCCAAGTGGTGGCTATCCACACTCACATCCTAATGGGGACCCTTATGCGTGGCCTTCAGACATGACCTTCAGACATGTGGTCATGTATCACAGCCCTTTCCTTTAACTGGCAAGTGCAGGTCACACAGAAAGCCTTCCCTGGCCTGTCCCCAAGCCGGTAAAACACGCCTGCCTATGCAGCTTTGTAACACTCAGCCTTTCTTCTATCACAGGAGTTAATCCTGCTCCTTGCAAGTGTGTACTGAGTCATGCTCCTCGTGTCTGACGACCAGATCTACACCGGGAGGGACCGTGCAAGTCTTACTCACGGTTAATGCCCTCATGACTGGCGCTGTACCTGGCATACTGTAGACACTAGAACATCATTTGATAAAGGCAGTGACCAACACAGAGGGAACGGTGTGGCAAGTGTCAAACGTGGGTGCAGAATCACTGTGAGGCTTTAGGAGGTGTGACCCCAACTAGACAGAATGCTGCCGGGAGTGCCATTCCACAGAAAGGCAGGCTCATAACAACACTGCAGTGTGTCCTCGTCCACCTTATTCACCACATCTAGCAGCCTGCTAGTTCCGGCTCCCCTTGAAGTCGAAATGTCCGTGAAAGGTAGATGTTTGAGTCAGTTTAGGATATCGAGGCAGCCACGACAGTGCAACTAAAGACACTCACAAAAGAGACTTGTAGAACTGCATCAGAAAGTGACAAGAACGATAGGCTAGGGCCGGGGATACAGCTCACTGGTGCAGCGCCTGCCTGGCAAGTGCAAGGTCATGAGTTTGAGTCCTGGTACAAAAAATAAATAAATGGATAGATAAAGGATGGGCTAAGTGTGTTCAAAGTGAAGGGGAGTATTCTGAGATTCATGGCAAAGTGTCTTTTACTGTAATAAATTTTAAAATTTTGAACATTACTTATATATTTTGATCACCCTTAATGAACACTGGATGGGATAACTCACAAGAAATATATGTACTTTTATATAACTTGTGCAGCATACAGAAGTACCCTACCCTTGAGCTACACCCCTTAGCTCTGAAATCCATGCATTGTTTTTTTGTTTAAAGCTCAGCCAGGATTTTTTTCTTTGGCAGTGCTGGGCATTGAACCCAGGGCCTCCTGAATGTGAGGCAAGCACTCTATCACTAAGCTATATCCCCACCCTATGCATTGTTGATAAGAGGAGCATTCCCCAATTCTTCAGCTAGAAATTAAGTGGTATCTTCATAAAAGTGACAACTGAGTGTGACTGATACAAGGAAAATTATCATTATGAATTGATACATGTTTCAAAAATTTGGCAGGATGTATCAAAAGCCATAGAAGGTTCATCTTGTCTGACTCAGCATTTCGAGTCTTAGAATTTTTTTCTAGTAAATTATTGGAAAAAAATCAGAAGCTCTGTGCTCAGAGACTTATTATTGCATTTTATATAATATTCATAATTTGGAATGAAGCATCATATTCCATAACAGAAGAATTGGCAAATAAATGTTGATAGGGTGTCTTGAGGAGTTAATATCTGCAGATGAGGATGTTAGTAGAAAAATGTGTTGGGCTGGGAATGCAGCTAAATGATAGAGTGCTACCCCAGCATGGGTGATGCCCTAAGCTTATCCCCCAACACCACAGGAAAAAAAGTAAGAACTATGTAGGAGCTCAGGAAAATAACCTCTATAGGAAGAACCTAACTCAGAAATTAGGAGTGCATATCATGTGCACAAAGGCAAGACAATTACCTGCAAATGTTCTGTGTCAGCGTTTGCAACATAGTAGGAGCTGACAAATATATTCTAACAAGTGAATATAAAATGAAAGCTGTTGATGCACTGTGATGGTGGGATGTGAATTAAATTATCTCTGAAGAAATTTCTACTCAGTTACTATGCTGTTTAAAGTATATGTAGTCTGGGTATGATGGAACATGCCTGTAATCCTAGCATTCAGGAGGCTGAGGCAAGAAGATTGCCATGAGCTCAAGACAGGCCTGGGCTACATAGTGAGTCCAAGGCCAGCCTGAATTACAGAGTGAAGCCATGTCTCAAAAAAAAAACCAAACCTAAAAAAATGTATATTAAAGTATATGTACTAATTCCTCAAGATGAATGTAATTATAATTATTATGTATTACAAACATATACAATACTAATAAAAAATTAAAAATGATAAACAGTTAATAACTAACATTTATTATAGACATGCAGATACTGTCTTACATACTAATATTTCATAATGCTATCTATTCATTACCTTGCAAACTAGTGTCTCAAACCACAAGGTCTGGAATGCATGGTTAGCAGTTTTCATGGTAGAATTTTACATTGCCTGTCTATATAAATAATTGCTAGAATTGGAATTACTGAGTCCCTGAAACTGAGAGATGAAGGAAGAAGAGCTCTCAGAACAGCCTTATAGTGAGCCCTTCCCAGTCCTCGTCTCAGCCCAAGAAGTTTGTATTTGTAATCCCATGGAAAGTTACTGGAATTCTAGCGAGTTAATTACAATCTACCACTTCCAGTGCAACCTATGGTGAGAATAAAGACACTATTTGTAGTTATGGGGAGCCAATGGGCCCTGAGTCCAGCCACACTGATGGCCATCAGACACAAAGTCCTCAACCCAATTCCGAACCCCAGAACACAGGCCTCGACCCAATTCCGAACTGAAGTTTTATTCCTTCATGAAGAAGGGAGTGGCTTGAGGGTGAGTGACTGTGAGAATCTTGGGAAATAGGTGAGTGCCCTGAGCTGGGCTAGGTAGGAGGTCTGAAATCACCTCTGCCCTATGCGGAGAGAAGGATATGAAGGAACAGTAATCTGTATAACCCAGTTGAGATAGAATCTAATGTTTTGGGGTCGGTGCTTCAGCTCTGTTGTGTAATGTTTGAAGCCCCTGGAAGTCATGGCCTCTATTCCCAAGGCTCAATCCCAGCCGACAGCATAGAGCACTGGCTCACACATCCACCTCATCCTGGCTTGCTCATAGCAGTAACAGGAGTCTGGGAGAACACGCCTGCCATCTCCAAGACTACGAGCGAGCCATCAGTGCCTCAGCTGGACCGATATTCATTGCTTAAAGCCAACTGAAGGTATAAGAAGTCCTAGCCAGCTCTGTACATATCAATACATGGAAATAGGGCCAGGCTCGGCCAAAATGGAGGCAGGCAATTGCTCCTCTTTCAAGGAGAGTCCCCTAGGTGGTCCTCCGCACAGCCTCAGGAAACACAATCTTTTAATTTACTTATGATCACCCCTAGCTGAGCACAGTGGTATGTGCCTATAATCTCAGCACCTGGGGACACTGAGGCAGAAGAACCATGAGTTTGAGCCCAGCAGAGGCAATTTAGCAACTTAGTGAGATCCTGTCTCAAACAAAGGGGTTGGAGGGGCAGAGATGTAGCTTAGTTTGAAGGTTCTGGGTTCAATGCTCAGTGCTGTAAGCAAACAAAAACTTACGGTGATCCCTGAGTGCCTCTACGGAAACGATGGAATGTACTGTGAAATGTTTACATGTGGACGCATTTCCAAAAAGGCAGAAACATACTATGGCAAACAGCTCGCAAATGGAAACTGAACAGATCCAACAAAAGCAAGCAGGGACTGTTGGGAGTTCCATTCTAAAAAGGCTTCTCAGTACAGCCTCAAACGTCCTCAAAACCAACAAATATTCAGAAACCACCTCTTTTGATCCACCCATAGCATTTAACTTTCCTGGTTTTTCATGTTTGATGATAAACATGGTGCCGCGGATGAATAAGAGCTCTGTACTAGACCAAATTTTCTCATTGGCTTATGCACACACTGGATCTGTAGAGGCCACTGCAATTGCTTGTCTGCATCCAAAAGAAGTATTTAGCTTTGGTCAGTAACTCCAGCAATTTCACCCTTGACTTTTCTTAGATCCAGAGTCTACCTTCTCTGCTATTCATCTCAACATTTTTCCAATGAGCGACACTGTTTTTTAGAATTACTCTGTGCTATCAGCTGTTTGCCCTGACTCTGTCCCTTTTTAGCTGCCTCAGAATGGAGGGCAAAGTCAGCCAGGTGCCAGGTCAGTCACTACCATCTTCCTTAGTGTAGATGGCAGTATCTTCAAGCACAGATATCCCTGGGCATTTTATTCCATGATCTCTCACAACATACAGAGCCCCACTCTGATCTTGCATGATGTGGACTTTGTCCCCTGATCCTACAGTCCCAAATGTGGCAGATCTCAGGTCTTCTGTAAAGCAATAATAAATGTAACTGCATGTGCTGGACAGATAGTACCTGCTTTCACTCAGGCATATTCATAACCTCTAACGGAAAGAAGAAAAAGAAAAGAAAAGAAAAGAAAAGCAAAGAAGGAAAACATTTCCTAGACCAATGGTGGCTACTCACTCTTTTGGTGTTACAAAATAAGACGTCTAACTTTCAGTATTTAAGAGAAGAAAAATTAAGAGTCCAACTGCACCCCGCCCAGCATTTCCTGAGGGCGTTCTTCCAATCACAGATGCATTCTGGGTGAGCCAATTAATCTGGGCTCTGTGCCCTCAAGTGGGTGGTGTGCTGCTGGATGTCAGGAACAGTGTGACATATATCTGTGTCCTGTACCCACTTAATTTGTCCCTGGCTGGAATACATGAACTTTCATTTGTTCTGTTATCATCATATCCTGTCTAGACTGAAAACAGCTTCAGAATGGCTCCCTCCATGGTCTCTGAATTAAAAATCAGAGCCCAGTTTACCATGCTGCCCCTGCCGGGGACTCCCATGGGTCTTTCAGCTTCTGTCTCTGAAGTGGGAGAAACCTTGGGAAGACCAGGGAGGCTACTTCCAACTGAAAAAACCCAGGTATGAGTAAAACCTGATCTTACAGAGTAAACACTGTGATCTGACACCAGTAATGCTATATTTTAAGGAAATCATTTGGAAAAATAATGCAAGTTTTAAATCAAGCTGAGCAGAAGTAATGTTTGGACTGTGCTTTGGTTCTATTTTGAAAGCATTGGTGCTCCAGGAAATGAATGAACAAAAGGATTACTGTGTCCTAGGGGTTGGGAGGGGAAGAGCCTACTGGTCCACGACACGGGGATTCAGGAGGCTGTGCTGCTCAGGGAGCTGCTCTGACTTGGAAGATATTTGGTAGGGCAAAAGCGCTCCTCTCACATTTAAAAACAGCATGAAGTTACCTCAAGGTGATTCATTAGTGGGGTTATTTGCATCAGGAAAAATACTGCCGTTTTCAGGATACG
The DNA here is from genome assembly GCF_000276665.1 of Chinchilla lanigera. Taxonomy (NCBI): domain Eukaryota; kingdom Metazoa; phylum Chordata; class Mammalia; order Rodentia; family Chinchillidae; genus Chinchilla; species Chinchilla lanigera. The sequence goes on from NW_004955439.1 coordinate 12,745,948, forward strand.
TTAAAGAATCTCAAGTAAAGGGGAGCATAATCGGAATGCCTGTCATCCTAGTTACTCAGGAAGCTGGAGAAGAATTGCAAATTTAAGGAGAGCTGTTCAGCTTAGTGAGACCGTGTCTCCAGATATAACTGAAAGAGATTTGATGGTGTGCCTACCATGTGTGAAGCTCTAGGTTCAATTCCCAATACTGTAGGGAAAAAAAGGATCTAAGCTGAGCACATGGGTTTTGGCTTCAGACAGACCAAGTTCAGCTCCCAGCACATTGGTCAGCAAGGGCTCTTTCTTCAGTTATACACTGGGATTAATGAAGTGTCTATGATATAATGTGGTGTTGTTGTTGCAGTACTAGGAATTGAACCCAGGGCCTTGCACCTGCCCAGAAGGTGTTCTGCTAGTAAACTATACCTCCAACCCTTTCTATTTTATTTGACCAAGTCTTGCTATGTTGTGCAGGCTGACCTCCAACTTGTGATCCTCCTGCCTCAGCCTCCCAAATAGCTAGGATTCCATGATGCCATTGGTTCTTCTGACAGTGCTGATATGAGGGGTAAATGCGATCATTTGCAAAGACTTAGGTCAAGAATGGGCACATAAAGGCTGGGCGTGGTGGCGCATGCCTGTAATCCCAGCATTTAGGAGGCTGAGGCAGGAGGATCGTTGTGAGTTCGAGACCAGCCTGGGCTACAAAGTGAGCTCAGGGCCAGTCTGAACTGCATAGCGAGACCCTGTCTCAAAAAGACAAAAAAAAAAAAAGAATGGACACATACTAAATGGTCAATAAAAATATCTTCATTACTTTGTAAATTATTATGTGAAAAAGCACTTAGTATAATATCTACTTGGAAAAAGGTAGTACTATTTCATAAATGATCGCAGTGGTCATTAAAGTTTTCATTTTAATTCTATTTATTACCAACTATAAATTGTAGCTCACCAAACCCCATGAATTCTTGCAGATTATTAACTGCCTTTTAAAAAGTCTTTAAGGAGCTAGGGATATAGCTCAGTGGCCTGCCTGGCAAGTGCTAGGTCCTGAGTTTGATTCCCTGTACACACACAAAAAAAATCTTTAGGGGATAGGAGTGGCCCCATGTTTGCCTCACAAGCATGAAGCTCTGGGTTTGGTCCTCAGCGTCACACAAAAACATCATTTATATTATTTTTTTGGCTAATAGACTTGTCGCTCTTCTTAAGCTACAGACATAGTGCACAATGATGTTGGGTGGGGAAGAAAGAAAGAAGATGAAAAGACACCTACTCCTAAACTTTGTTTGGGGACCTAACATGAAACATGTGCTGTTGATCATAGGAAAATGTCGATGAGCATCTTAGAAATAACGCCTAGACTCAGGCACAAGATAACACTCTCAGCAGGCTTGGTAAATTCCCCATTACCATATAAGTTCTTTTCACATCTGATCTAATTGTTTTCTTCCAAGGAGCTGAATAATGAAAGGGAACCAGTACAGTTTAGAAGACCATTCCTAAATCGATCAAGTATTTTTGAGCTCTGTTTTGTATAAAGTGTTGTAATCAGTGTGCTGGGTTCTCCCGGTACTGAGTGAGGCAGAGCACAACCGTGCCCGTGGCCATGGCCTTGCATGTGCTCACTACAGGAGGGGGCTGCATCTCCTCACCACATGGCATATAAAGTGAGATCGCAAACATTATGGCTGCGCAGGGACGTGGCTTTGGCCCCCATGTGGTCTGTCCTGCGATCAGAATACCTGGTAGGCTCCAGGATCGCTTGGGCTACTTCCCAGTCCTCTTCACTTTCTCTTTGGACCTTTTCTGAGATGCACAAGCTCGTTTCTGGTGTAAATTAATGCAGCTTGGGTTACTTATGAAAATCTGGAGAGGAAAACACTGAGCTTACGCTAAAGGTAATTTTCAGAGGAACAAAGTTTCCTTGTTGAAGTTTTCCAAATTTCAGAGCCATGAAAGGGGCAGGGAAGGATTAGCAAGTCAAGGGAAATAAAACCAGCAAAGTAAGTCCTTTGATTAGGAGTTAACACAATGCACTCAGACCAGATGACACAATTATAGCTCTTACTTTTCTGCCAGGAGAAGCAGGTAGCAATTTCTAATTCCATCGCCCACCCTAACACAGGCCTGCAGCCGCACATGCCGTGACGGCCACCAAAGCCCTTGTCAACTAGGAACAACATTAAAGTGACATCCCATCTGCTCTGCAAATGTCAGTGGCTCACGCCACCTGTTGAGGGGCTGGGGGCGTGGGGTAAAGAGTCTTGACACAGGTTTGTATATTTATACAAAGAACTGCTTGATTCAAAGCTCTCCCTCGGCCACCACCCCCTATTCCCTTTCTCTGACAGAAATCCTTGGAATAGTTCTGCAGTGGTATTTTGTACCCAGAAGAGCATTAGTTGTATTTAAATACCATGCCCCAGGAATCACAGAACCTTGAAAATTATGCAATAGACTTCAGCCAGAGGAAAAACTCCTAGCTCTGAGTTCTCAAACCATCCTCCGTGAATAATATGATAGTGGAATGGGGGAAGAGGAGATTATGAAAGCTCTTTCTCCAAGATCCAGACATTCAGAGACATATCAGAAGCAAGTTGTCACATTGGCTTCCGGGAGCCTCCATTCCAGCATTTGCTAATGCAGTTTTCCTCTTCCCACAACATCTGAGCCCAACTTTGAGGTTTGGCTCAGCTGGACTTTTCCTCTTTGCCACTAATTCCCATGATCTAGGAGTGAGTGGACATTGCTTTATCATTTGATGAGTCTCTAAAATCGCTTTACATCACATTGGGTCTCTGTCTCCTGACACCTCTACTTGTCTTTCAAGAGACAATCAGATGTCATCTCCCCTGGAAAGATTTTCTTGGTAGTTTGTCACCACTCAGCCAGAGCCACTGCTTCCCTATCCCTTCCACCCTCCTCCTCCTCCTCCTCCTCCTCCTCCTTCTCTGTGTGCCTGGAGCAGCGTCCTGCAAACCCCCATCTTTTGCACTTATGCTGCATTTTAACTGCTAGCTTGCTTCCAGGCCTCTCTTACACTGGGCTCTGCCGGAGTGCAGGAATTACAATGGTGGGCTTTCCTTGTTATGCTTAGTACTCAGACAGGAAAGATTCTGAGTAGATCGCAACCCTGTGAGTCCCCTTTTCGGAAGTGCTTCCTCTAGGCTGGGCACTGCTGTCAACACGGGTAGAACAGAACCCATCTCCCAAGGTTGACTGAGTCAGAATGGACCTAACACAGTGCACGTTGCAGTGGTGGCAAACCTTGTAGAAAAGTGTGCAAACTGCAACCCCAAGCCCACTTATTTAGTACAAAGTGCCAGTGCTGCAATGAAACCTGAATACTGAGGCTTTAGTTTAGAATAAACTCCTCACACACTAACACCTTTTGGCTTAAAAGAAAAACAAATAACACACATGCCATAGTTCGGCCACCACTGGCACAGAGTAAATGCTCAATAGATTTTAGCTCACTTTCCTTAATGCACTTTGTGATTTAATTCTTAGAATTTGTTTTGTGTAGTGCGACCATTTTGTGTTGTTTAAAGATGAGGCAATGGATATTTAGAAAGGTTAGAAAACGTGTTCCAGATTCAGGCTCAATGGTCCATACCTGTCATCCAAGCTATTCAGAGGCTGAATCAGGAAGACTGCAAATTTGAGGCTGAAAATTTAGCAATTTAGCAAGACCCTGTCTCATTAAAATAAATTTTTTTTTTTTTTAAAGGATTGAGGACGTAGTTCAGTGCTTCTTGGATTCAATCCCCAGTAAGGAAGTTGGAGGAAGATAGAACAGAGATTTGAATTTAGGTTTTTCTTTCTTTAGAGGCTAAATTGCAACCACACACTTCCATCTGCCATGCTTGTTTGTATTTTCAATTCTTTACTGGATTCTGAACTCTCTCACAGACTTCTTTATATTTCCCATAGGACTGTGCCTTGAACACAGTATGCCTTCTCTTTTTGTAGTACTGGGGATGGGACCCAGGATCTTCACACTGAGCTAAATCTCTAGCTCCTTTTATTTTCTATTTTGAGAAAGATCTTGCTAAGTTGATAGGCTGCCCAGGATAGATTTGAACTGGTGATCCTCCTGTCTCAGCCTCCCAGAGTGCTGGGATTACAGGTGTGTACCACTATGCCTAGCTAGTATGCCCTGCCTGAACATCCCTAGTATGACTGTGTAGATAGGAGATGGACTACTAATTACTTCAAGCTGGCTAGTATTTGTTCTCTGTTACTCGAGGATCCTTATATATAGTGTCTGTGTGGAAGAGGTCACCCTTCCCATATTTATAATAGACCTCACTTCATACCTTAAGCCATTTCCATCCAAACACAGAGGAGTTAGCCCTCTTCTTAAAGCAACATGAGAGATAACATGAGCTCTGGCTACTAATGGCATGAGGATAACTGCACTTCATTTCCGATGGCAGCATTCCTGCCTGACGTGTGAGCCCTGGCTGTCCTAAGCATTGATCACTCGCCAAGCTGCCCAGTGGGCAGGGTCAGCTCAGAGCAATTTGGGACCAGAACTAGTGGGTGGATGTGGGCAGAGGGGAGAAATATGCAACAGTAGTACAACTGAGACCAGCTGAGGTCTTCTTTCGGATCCTAGAGTAAATACGCTAGTGTGGGCAAGCCCTGCGCATGACCTCCAGTTTCACTAATTTGCAAGAAATGGCCTTTCTGTAGCTCACAGAGGGCAAAGCTAGCAGACCTTTGCTTAGCCTTTGCCACTGGAAAGGCAAGAAGGCTCTCAAGGTCCATTTGAAGGATGATGGTACATGTATACCCTGCTGTGATTTAGGA
>NW_004955439.1:12751257-12791432 GCF_000276665.1 Chinchilla lanigera
GAGTTCAAGACCAGCCTGAACTACACTGGGAGACCAGCCCAGCAGGAGGTCTTCAAGTAACTGGGTGTGTGATGTCCAAGGGATTTGGAGATCCTGGTCTCTTCCTATTCTTCTCTTTGCTGCTGGCTGTGAGATTAGTGCTTTTGCTCTGCCAGGTACACCTCTCCATAGCCCACAGCAATGGGGCCAATCAATCACAGGTTGGAATCTTTGAAACTGTAAGCCAGTATAAAGCTTTAATTTTTTTTCTTGATGTACCTGGGATTGAACCCAGGGTCTTCATATAGTGAACTACACTGAGCTACATTCCCAGACTCTTGTTTTTTAAAAAATTTTATTTTGAGATAGGGGCTCACTAAGTCACTAAGTTGCCCAAGCTGGGCTCAAACTTTTCATCCTCCTGCCTCAGCCTCTCAGAGTGCTGGGATTATAGTCTTGAGCCACCACTCATGACAATCTTTACTCTCGGTTATGTCATGTTTTTGGTGAAATGATAGAAAGGTCACTCACACAGAGCCCGTCATGCTTCCTGGATTAACAGCCTTTTGTTCTCTCCCAACAGTCCACAGCCTTCTGTTTCCCAAGGTAGTGTGACTGTAAGCACCAAACCCTTCCTGATAGGACCACTTAGAAGAGACTCTTACAGAGCAGAAAGGAAGAATTCCATTTTCCAGGTGGCAGGAACTGAATTGCAAGATAGAAAAGCACAAAACACTTTAAAGTGAACTTGTCTTTGATGAACAACTGGTACATGAAAGGCTTTTTGCCCAGGGATCCTTACAGAGGAGTTCTAGAAATGCCACATTTTTAGTCATTATTATACATTTTTCTATTTTTTATTGTGATTAAATGCCACTATTAAATTCTGTACAAAGTGAAATGCACTTATATACATGCATGTGTTCACATGCGCGCACACACACATAAATCACCAGAGAAAGAGAAGAAATACTGAGAGAAACAGAGCTTAGGAATGCAGAGAAAGCGCCAGATCCAGATACGGAAAAGAAAGGGATCAAAAATAGGAGAAGGCTGCGGTCGGCTGTACATCTTGCTTATCTCCATCTCTGAGTGTTCAGGCTATCTCCTTCCACGTTTCCTATCTCCTGTTATTATAAAGTTCATTCTGGGACCAAGGCTCCTCCTGAGGGTTTTGCACATCATGAACTTTCAGTGTCAGCTGAGTTATTTCAGAGAAAAATTAAATAAAATATGTTTGTTGTATAAATAGTAATGGAAAAGTCATCCAACCCTAAGCCAAGTGACCAAATAAACAAAATTCAACTAACCAAATGATTTGCTTTCCACCAAGATAAAATAGAGCCAACTTAATTTGCCTGAGAGCCTGAGCAAAAATTTTAATAACCTAAGTCAACAAACAACTGCCCATTAGCAGCATGAGATGACAGGTCATTCTGGTGGGGCTGGATTCTCAGCACAGACTGTATATCATCCTTTGAAGCCTGAGATCAACAAGGGGTGGAAGACACTAAATGCAATAGGAGGCATGAAGCTTTGGGCAGCCAGGGAACCTGGTTCATAAATATCCAGTCCTAAGAAGAGGCCATTATTTATGGGTTTGGCAAGTCGTTATGCTGTAAGCTCTTTCAGGGCAGGGCTCCTGGCTTCCTCACCAGTTGCCTATGGAGGCTGTGCTGAGGCTGTGGCAAGTGGCCAGTTTTCTGGGGCACTCCAGGATGACTAAGAGGAGCTATCACCACATAAGTTGAAAAATACCAGCGCCTGGTCATCTGACCCATTTTTACTTGAGCACATTGTACAAAATGAGTCCCTAGAGAGAGACTAACAAGCCTGTGGCCAGGGTGAAACTCTCTCACTCCCGGGGCACAGCTGGTTGCTGAGACAGAGTGGGTTGACTACTTGTGATGCCATTGAGAGAACTCATTCCAGCCCCATACTCCCTTATTTTTTGGACAGTAAAATAAAAGCAATGAGGCAAGGCATGGAAGTTACATGCAAAAGCTCCTTCCAGTGGTGATGACCATTATACAGGAACTTAGGGCAACCAGGCCAGAATATACTCCCTGTCCTGCCTTTGTGTGCTGGACCAGTGTGGTTCTCAGACTCTGACTTGCATTGACATCTTCTGGAAGGGTCTCAGAGTGCCTATTTCAGGCCATCCGGACTGGGCCTGAGAAACTGTATTTCTAGCAAGTTCCACAATGAAACTCCTGCTATAGGTTCAGGAATCACCACTTGAGAATCACTATAGCAACATGTGCTTGGATAACATTTCCTATTTCTACTCTTTTAAACTTAACACATCATGGGACTTCAGAATTCAGTAATCAAAGGATGATTCCATTGTGCAAGAGAACAGTTTATACAAAACCAATAGCATTTCATTTCCAGAAAGGTCAGATTCTTGACAACCTGAGCTATATGTAACATAGTCAGAAGTAAGATATAAAGGTCCTTATGTTACAATGAGGCTATGAAAAAACTGTGGTACCCTGCAGAGAGCAAATTGAAGAGCCCTTTTAGGTGTTTGTATAAAATAAGCCAGTGTGCAGGGAATAGGTAAGATGTATTAATTGAAAGAAAATGACAAGAAATTTGAAGGCACAAACATCAGTGCAAATTACCTGCAGGGCAAATTGTCCGACTTGACTTGTTAATATCCCTGTGGGATCACCACTACATTATAAGAAAAACAGTTGATTTTTAAAGTATTAGAACTCTCTCCCACTAGGATCCCAGTTTCAAACAAAGAAAATTGCAAGTGGCCAATCAGAAACCTTCCCTGAATGTGAGAGTGTAAAAAGACGTAAGACTCAGCTTGGCACACATGTTGAGTGTGACTGGAGGGTGCTGTGTACTTCCGCCTTTTTCACAGGGGGAAAGTGAGGCAGAAGAGAAAAGGTGACCCTGGCTCAACCCTGTCTGTGATCCTAGGAAGAGAAAGCTGCAAAAATAGAAAGAAAAGGCCACTTTGATAAATTAAAAGAAGAGCGGCAGATACTAGTAGGGAGGGACACCTTCCCTAACTCAGCAAGGTCAGACAATCCCTGGAGAAACCAGCAGGGTTTTTAAAAAAATGGCTATTTTTGAAAGGGCCCACAATATTGGAAGCAGGAGAGCTGTTCTTCCAGCAAAAGAGGAAGTAGTAGTGTGTGAAGTCCCTGACCAATCAAGGAAAAGCCTCCTGGCTCCCACCTAGAGCCTGGGATCCCGGGGCTCAGTGGCCACCAACCCTGGAAGGCCAGCACTTGTGCTGCTTGTCATCTCTGTGATCCCCTGAGCTCATCTCTAATGTCTGTACCAACTTCCTTTGGGTTGGGTCAGTGGCAGAGCGGAGACTGGAAGGAGACAGAGCTAGGACAGGGTATTTATCTTTACTCGTGCCCGGTGTTTGTCAAAGTCCCTTTAAGGCTAGGGATCAGTAGAGACAACCCCTCCTCTAGGATTCTGGCCCCTGATCGAACACCCCTGCTTCTATCTTTCCATTTGGGCTTGGGGATGGCAAAGACTTCCTGATGTTACTGCCTTTAATGCTTTCTAGCTTTTGTTTGCTTTTGATCCTGTTTACATCTCTATTTTAAAAATGCCCTCATTCAGCCCTTGTCAGATTATTTGTATTTGCCAGCTGATTACTTCCTGGTCATAATGAAACGGTAATCAAGGTAAAAGTTCCCTGATTGAGCAGGAGCTTTCAGGCTCTCCTGATTGACTTTAACTCAGGAACAAATGGAACCGCACAGCCCCAGATAGGGGAGATAAAAGACCTGAGAAAATAAATCTGAGCTCGGGAATACCAATGAGGAATGATTCTAGAACAATCACTTAAAGTCAGGGATTAAACAGGGAGTACATTCTGAAGAAATAGCCATTGCAGAACTGAGTAGCATTAGAATGTAGAAATAATTTTAATAAAGTTTTCTAGAAGTCATGAAAATTTAAAGCTAGATCTTGAAAAAGTTCTGTTTCTAAGAATATTTAGTTTTTGAGATCTTTCTTCCCTTTTACTGTAGGCATTGACAGAGGGCAGCCCATATTGCCCTCTGTGTAATGCTTTAGCTACCTCGCACAAGTTTGCATGTTACATTGCTTTGTTTCACCTTAAAGCATTTTATTTACTTATTTATTTTTTGGTACCAGGAATCAAACTCATGACCTCAGTCTTGCCAGGCAAGCGCTTAAGCCACTGAACTAAACCCCCAACCTCTTAAAGCATTTTATAATTTTATTGTGATGTCTTCTTTGATCCATTAGTTATTTTTGAATATATCAGTTATTTTTGTGGATATTGAGACAAGAGGATGGCCAAAAGTTCAAGGTCAGACTGAGCTACATAGTGAGACCCTGTCTCAAAAACAGAATGAAAAAAAAAAAAAAAACAGAATGAAAACAAAATAAACAAATAAAATAGCAGGCAAATTAACTTCTCTACCCCTCACTTTGGTCATCTCTATTAACCAAATAATAGTATTACTTTCTTAAGGCTCTTGTGAACATTAATGATGATCTTTTTGATTAAATGAGAAATACATGAAGATTACTTAGCACATTTGGCACATAACCATCATTTAATGAATATTCGTTGTTTTAAAATACAAAACTGCCATTACTACTAACAAAGATTTAACAGCCCCCTTTCTTCCCTAAAGTAAGAGAATTTAGAAAACCATTTTTCTTTAAGTGGTGCTTCAGGGTTTTCTTGTCATTTGTTAATTTAGAGATGGAGTCTCACTGGGTTGCCCAGGTTGGCCTCAAATTTCAAGGGATCCTGCTGCCTCAGCCCATGATATCCTTGGGACCATGGGCATGTGCCAATATGATCAGAGCTGCTTTAAATTTTGAAACTCTGGCCTCATACTGTTTCAATGAAGGGAACAGAATATCTTATTTCTGGTAGGCCCAGAGGTTTTAAATTTATAAATCTTATTTTTGTGATACCGGGGGCTGAACTGACCCTAGCTCATCATAGACAAGTGCTCTCCTACTGAGCTCCACCCAGGCTTTACTTTTTTTTTTTTTCTGTCTTTTTGGGACAGGTCTCACTATGCAGTTCAGGCTGGCCTTGCGCTCACTTTGCAGCCCAGGCTAATCTCGCATTTGTAATAATCCTCTTGCCTCAGCCTCCCGATTACTGAGATTACAGCTGCTCCTGGCTTTGTTTTTTTAACCAGTCCCCTTTTCAGGGGACCTAAGAAGTTTGGGCCCCTCAGTAAGGGTGTGATGGAGGAGAGGAAGCACCTGAGGGGCCTAAGATAGGACTAGATAACCTTTAACTTCCTCTCGACCTTGAGTTTACTGAAGCAGACAACAGAAGCTCTGAAAATGAATATTAGCATACAATCATCTTGGGAAGCTGATCATACTAATGAAAAAAGAAGGCTTCAATCAATGTATTTCTTGGAACTGTACTCAGGTTTTTAGCCTTCCATATTCGGTTTACTAAATCACTTCTGACAGCATGTTATGGTAATGTAGTCATAGAAAAGAGTTAATTCATTTCTACCCAAAAGCAATTTATTACCTCTCAAGTGTAGAATAAGAACTACAATGTGTTGCTAAACTGATATCCATGCCTCAGTGGAAACAGGCCCTTGGAACTTAGTTTTATTTCTTCCCCCAAATCTTGACAACAGTCTCTGCTGCTAAAAACCTCCACCAAAATGTGAAAAAGGAGTGGACAGACACCCAATAAAATACTGTGATTGGAGAGTTGAGACTTTGTAACTGGAGCTAGCATTCTGAACTACCGTTTTATTTTCACCATAAAGGTTTCATAAGTTTATATAATTTCAGGCATAAAACTTCAGAAACCCTTTCAAAGGGCCTAAAATATATCTGTATCTGTATCATAGATATAGTCAATCTCTAGGATCATTATAAAGTGGAAATTTGTGTAAACTTAGATTATACCACACATTATTATTAGGTCTCCTGCACGTGGCTTTGGTTTAAAGCTTATACATTCTCAGAAAAACATTCTGTAAAATCTAAGGCCTGAGAAGACAGGGGTCATTTTGTTTTTTTCTGCGTCCCAAATGCTTTCAATGGTATCAGGCATACGGTGGCTGTTTAAAGAGTATTTAATGAATTCCCTCCTTTAACCCAAAACATTTATATATGGTTTAAAGTACTTTTAAACATTTGCAAAATTTTTGTGTGCTCTTATTTATGAATTATTTAATGACACCTCACTAAACAAACAACTTCCAAACCCTTACCCATTGCAAACATATCTTGTCTTAAAACTTGTAAAGTATAGGCATGTAATAAATTTTACCAAAGTAGTGGTATTTTGTTAACATTGATGCTTTAGCTGGGGTGTCAGATAAAATATGAATACTTTTTTATTATATTTATATATATCTCCTATTTTATGTACATACACTTATCAAAGTATTCATTGCTTACCTGAGATTCATCTTTAACTGGAAATCCTATATGTTTTCTCTTCTAAATTTGACAACCCTAACTACAAAGGAAGCATTCTTGTTCTCATCTTAAAATGTTGTTCCAATCACATCAGGGCTGCTTAATGCATAGCCTGTAACTCTCCTCAAGCTCTGTGTCTCCAGTGGAAGCTATTTTATCACCATCTTCCCTCAGGAGGGTAAACAAATCAAGGAGGAGAATGTGACTCTCCACAGGGCCCCTGCTTTGTAGTTCCCAAGGTCACCGGCTCCCCAGGGCAGGACACACCATGGCCCAGTTTTCCTCTCTGCGCTGAAGGAAGAGTATTTCACAGTACAGATCCTCATTAGGATACTTTTCCAGAAGTTTCTTCCCACTTCTGGAGGAGTACTCAGTCAATGTGGAAATACCAGAAATTTTAAGAATGTAGCAACAAAGAGATTCTCTTTCCTGAAGACCTTTCTCCCCTCAGGGGAGCCCCACACAGGAGTCAAACTCATCCACAGCTGCAGACTTTGCTTCCTTGGCCTTTGCCTTCATAGGCTCAAAAATTGTGCCTTCTGTATTTCCTTCATTCCCCAAGCTCTTCAAGCATGGGGAACCTACAGAGCAAATGAGTAAACTCTTCATGCTTGGTACCCTCCTGCCATCTCCTCATTAAGTGCTCTGTGTTAGGAAGACTTGTGTCTTCTCTCCCTTGTCCTCACCTCCTTCCTCCAAAATGCCACCAAGCTGGCACTGGGCATGGGCTACGTATGTTTGACCCTGAATGGGTAGAATGAGGGTGATTACAATTCAAAGCATGCTGCCTTTAGAGCCACACAGCAGCATTTTAAAACAATTGTGGTTAGGTAAGTTACTCAACCTTATTGAGCCGCAGTTTTCTCATCTATAAAATGGGCCTATGAATACTGTGTAGCCCATAGAGTTACATATGATAGTGACATAAAAAGTGTCCAGGGACAGCACAGCGCTAAGTAAATGTTACTATTTTTAACATATGTAAATAAAAATATATATTTAAAATTGAACAGATATTCCACAGAAACTGGCTTTTTAGTTAGGTAGCTCCTCTTTTACAACAACAAGGACTTCCAACAGGTTTTAATGGTAACTAAAAAAAGACTTAATAAAAGTCAATAATAAAATAAGCGGGGGACTGGGGATTTAGCTCAGCAGCACAGGGCCTGCCTGGCAAGTACAAGGTTGTGAGTTCAATTCTCGGCACTGGGACAGAAAAAAAAAAAAAAAGCGGTATTAGAATAATATAGAATTTCCCATTTAATTTCTTGGAAGAAATTGCTTTCTAAGCCACTGGTTTCCCAACACTTACAGGGAGGTGAAAAAATTCAGCAGGAATTTGTCTCCAGTGGCCAGGTCAGCGTAGAGGCAGAACACAAAGCAAGTTAGTGATGGCACCCGGGGCCGGGTGTAGCCAGTGCAGTGACTGTCGCCACTCAAGCCTGCACCAGGTGTAGCGCTAGCACCACCACCCTGAGTTCCGGGGTTGCTGAGCTCTGAGGCCCAGAGAACCATGAGCTCATCTCAGGATCCTGCTCTAACTCAGCTGGGGGCAGAGTGGTTCCGGGTTCGCCAGCTCTGTGCTCAGGTGGTGTATCACAGGCCACTAAGAAAATGCCTTTCAATCCTGCGAGTCTGTGACCCCCAACACTCAGACAGGAGCGAGAGGGAATCCTGTTCCTGTTACATTTATTCCTCCTCTCAGGTTCCTCCGCTTCTGTCTCTAAGGGAGAAGAAGCTAAGAACAAAAATTAGTATGTGGATTCTGCTCACCCCAAGAATAATGTGTCTATTCTGTTCCATAAAATGCCTTGATTGTTGATTTATTTCAGCTCCTTCTCTGAAGAAGAGTATCAGAATTTGGGGGACAAAGCAAAAATTAGGGATGGAGGAGGGGAGAGAGAGAATGAGAGAGAGGACACGTGTGCATGAAAACAGAGGTCCTTTCTCTAAGTGTTCAAAGTGCTTCTGTAATGAGCCTGCCCAGCCAGCTGAGGCATCAAAACTCCAGTTATTTTTCCCCCAGACCACCTTTAAAGTGGCAGCCAGGAATGCTGTGCTCATTTGCTTTATTATGCTGGGCCTTACCGTGCTCATCTGTAAAATGAGGACATTGAATTAGACTCCATCTCCGGCCTTTCAGATCTAAAATGCTCTTGTATATTTAATTGAATCAGGCACAGTGGACTAGAAGCAAAGTGTCTGTGTGTGTGTGTGTGTGTGTGTGTGTGTGTGTAAGACAGAAAGAGTAAGATTAGTACAACAGGAAGCTTTTCTTTGCCTATTTCCAAAGTTGAAACCAGATTTTATGTGTTTGAACAAAACGGCTGTGCTGAGGTTTTAAATTCATATTCTTTGGAAACGGTAAATGTCCATATGTGGCACAGAGAGTCAAGGCTAGAAAACCCTACTGAGCGCTGAATCACTTTAGAAAGAAAATTAGTGCTCTTTCCATTCAGAAAGATAAAAGGGCCATGTAAAATTTCAGAACAATTATTTTCCTCCACTCTTTTCCCCCATTGCATAAAAGAGCTTGGGATTTGATCATTCAGGCTGAAGTTCACAGCTACACCATGCCATACAGCCCAACCCAAGTATTATTTTATTGATTTATTTGTTTATGAGACAAAGTCTCACCGTACAGTTGAAGCTGGCCTTGAACTCACGGCGATCCTCCTCTCTCAGCCTCTTGAAGTGTGCACCACCATGCCTGGCTCCAATATTTTTTTTTTTTTTTTTGGTTTTTCTCCAGTACCGGGAACCGAACTCACGACCTTGCGCTTGCCAGGCAGGCGCTTTTGCCGCCGAGCTAAATCCCCAGCCCAGCCTGGCTCCAATATTATTTAAAACACGGGGCATTAGCAATAGACCTTTCTGTGTTAACAGTACTAATAAAAATACCAGCAACAATCACATATCAAGTACTAAGTTACATTCTAGGCAGAGTACTAAGCAAATAGTTTACCGGTTGCTATCTAAACTTTCTAGACCTTGGTGAGCAAGAACGTATTTTTATCATTCTGATTTGGACCTCACTCTGGCTAGAAAGGAACCATCATCCACCTCGACAGAGAAGCACAGTGATTTGCTCATGGTCTTAAAGCGAGTAGGGAGAGATCCAGGATTTGTTTGACGGATCCTGCAGTCTGTGTTCCCAACCACTTTTAGATTCTGCCACCAGTGTCTGTTTTATACCATTTTTGGTCTGTGCCACTGGTCAGGGTCCACTGACCCTATGACAGTTTCTTGGCTTTGTGGCCTCATTTATATTTTTGTTTGCTTTCTCTCATGGCCAACAACATATCTGCAAAGCCATTTGTGGCCACAGGATGACATTTCTCTGAAAAATGTAAATGCACTGCCACAGACACACGCGAGTGACCGGTGTGCCACGCTCATCTTTGTACAGAGGGGCAGCCCAAGGGAGGCAGGCATGAACACAGCTTGCCTTTTCAAGGGTTGGAGTCACCCTTTGCTTCTCTAGAAATGTTCCAAAGACACAATTGCAATTCACAGGCTTGTCCGTGAAATAACCTAGCCATCTAAATTAGGCCAGTGACTATTTCTCAGGTTTCCTTGTGCTGTGATGAATGTTAATGATCAATAAGAATAACTTATGTTTCCTAAGCCCAACAGGGACCAGAACTTTCACTGTTCTTCCTCCAAGGACAGCTGACATGGGTGTTCTGAGGAAGGACCGTGTTATAGCATCATTGGCAGAGAGTCGGGGCCATAGTTTTTGGCCACGTGCGGGCAGGTTTTAGCTGATGGCTTCCCCCAGGATTCCAATTCATTGTACCTTCTGGGCAAGGCATAGGATGCTGGTGTGCATATTTTAAAAAATGTAAATCCTGGTGTCAGTAGAACAAAGGAGATTTCTCCAATTCCTCTTCCCCTCCAAGAGGGGCTGGGTCTCCCAGTCGAGGAAAAGGGCAAGCAGAAGTCTTCCACTGACACTTTGGCCAGCGTCAGGGCCAAGAAAGTGGGTATCAGTCCTGCTTTCTGAGAAACTCGTAGGATGTGATCATTCCTCTTCCATAAGGGAAGAAGGACAAGCAGTCCAAGGGCACCTTGTCCAGCCAGGCATTTATGTGACAGGACAGGAAACCCACTGAGGTTGTTTAACTGGCTGCTGATTGTGTGCTGTGCAAGGAGCCAAGCGGGAAGAAGAAAAGAGCCGCGTCTCTGCTCAGCACCAGTCCAGATGTTCGCGAGCACCGCGAGGGGGGCACTCCCAGCACCACCGCTCCCTGCGGGGTTTAGATCATGTGGCATTCACAGGTTGCTTGCTGGCCACTTGGCAGTGAGCTCTATCCAAATTGAACATACCGTAGATCATGGTAGAGCTGATCCACTTTGGGGGCCGCTGTGGATTCAAACAGGCCATTTAAAGCTTGGAGTAGATCTGTGATCAATGGCATCCGTATATTATTTGCCTTTGATGCTTATTTACCAGAGAGAGGAGTGCAACTGCCAAGGCTCAGTTCTGGCTCTGGCCGCATCCTGCGTGGCTGAGTTCCCATGCGACAGTGTCTGAGCAGAGTGCCCTTCAAAGCCCTTCCAGGAGCAAAGCCTTCCAAAGGCTATTTTTTGAGTTATAAAGTTCCCCAAGCCTGTGCATTTTTATAAATACTTGGAAGTGCCTGACTGCTAAGTGTTGCTAATATCTGCATTAATATCCATATCCCAAAGAAATCTCATTTGTGCAGAAGGCTCTACTAGGCCACATCCAGGGATAAAGCAAGGCAGACGGGACCCCAGGCCCTGTGTCACCTTTCACCTGTGGTAGGCAGGCAAGCCCAAAGCTCAGGGCAGCCAGAGTTTTAAAACCTTGAAACAAAAAATTGAATAGCCATTCAAACTGCATGGCTTAGTTAAATAGCTCCCTGAGGCAGAAAGTACTACGGAGCTGTCTCTTCCAGCTGCCTGAGTCTGTGAAAAGAAGACAACCCCGTCCACCTTATCGTCTGAAGTACCACCGGGAAATATGTCCTTAATTCCATCTCACGAAGTTAGCTTCTTCCTGCTCCCTCCCAGGGGTTTTTCTTTGTCTTCCTTTGGATGATTTTGTTACCAACTCTAAGGACGCCAGCCCTTGTTTTTCAGGAGGAACTTAGCCGAAGTCTTTTAAATACTCACAGTAGTGTGCGTGAGGCTACATTTTTCTTTTCTTTTTTTTCCCAAACCTGGATTTGTCAGTTCTTTTACCCTGTTCCCAAAAGTCCCTCAGAAAATTGCAAGAAGAATGACAATTACAATGAGCACCTTGTGCTCCAAGCTGTTCTTTTCTTCTTCCCACCCTTTCTTTTTTTTTGGCTTTCATTTCATTTAAAAAAAATTCCAGCACGCAAAGAGTCAATTATGTCTGGTCTCTCTCTTCATCTCTCATCATATTTTCTCTTAGCATTCTCTCTCTCTCTCTCTCTCTCTCTCTCTCTCTCTCTCTGTACTGAAGGTTGAACCCAGGGTATTCACAATGAGCTACATCCCCTGCACTTTTAAAATTGTTTTTACTTTGAGACAGCTTCCCACTAAGTCACTAAGCTGTCCAGGCTGGGCTAGAACTCGTGATCCTCCTGCCTTAGCCTCTATGTACTACCGCATACAGTTCTCCTCCCATTCCTGAGGAAAGCTTAGTTATCACTGGTGCGGGAGAACTGTTCTCACAATTTGGAGACAGTGAGACTGGGTAGAGTACAAAAAGTCACTTCTGTTACTCATATCAGGTTGAACCACATGAAAGTGCTAATATTGGGCCATATTGGCCCTATGAATGTAACTTCACAGGGTTTCAACTAATTAATAGGAGTTTGGGGTCTTCCAATCACACAGCAAACCTCGTCACTGGAAGTGGCACTCAGGCGAGAGAAGAAGGTTGATCCTGTCTCTCATAGATCACTTTCAGGCTGAATGCCAAACTTTGCTCTTTTTTTTCCCCAGATTTCTCTAAAGAAGGTACCAGCTAGCATTTATTGAACATCACTTTCATTACCCCATTTAGTCCTCATATCATTCCCATGAGGTAGGAAGGAAGATTCCCTTTTCACAGATCTGAACACTAAGGCTCAGAGAGGCTGAGGGAAGGCAGGTTGGTCTCACCCTTCTCCCTTGTACTTTTCCCTCTACTATATTGCCTCTTTTTGCATTAACCTCTCACCTTTTTGCAGCTATTCTTGAGATTCCTTTTCAGCTGATTTTTTCTTGACACAAGCATGGGTAAATTGACACATCTCCTGGTTTTCGCTATGTCCTAATTGCCCAAAATATGGTGGCGATTGTTCCCTGTGTATCAGGGTAGTATAGGGGTTGCGCAATTTATTTATCAATCTACAGCCCCCTTATTTCCTGAAGTATAAATACACTGACGTCAGTATTTTTTTTTGGTACTGGGAATCAAACTCAGGACTTTGTGCTTGCCAGGCAGACGCTGTGCCACTGAGCTATATCCCCCGCCCTTGACATCATCAACTTTTAAAAAAACTGTAGACATGACCAGTTTGTATGTGTCATGAACAAACTGGAAAGGCAGAGTGTACATGTTTTGTGTTTATAGGTGTCATCAAGTAAACTTAAGAAGTTAAATTAACTTGACACATCCTTAATGAAGTACATGATCATTATCATGTTGCATGGTAATTAGGCATAAATGGGACGCATTTTGCAGATGACTGTAACTGGTGTAACTCTACATAGTCAAACCAAATTTTTAGGTTTTCTCTGATCACGCTGAGTTTTCTAAGATCTATAATTGGTATCAGTGTGGCCTGTGTCCTCTGACTCCATGTGTCATCACACACATACACACACATACACCCCAGTGCAGGGTTTTACACCTGTTCCTTCAACAGTTAGGGTCTGCTGTCCCTACCTTCCCCCATCCCCACTGTAGGGCAGCTGCTTCTCAGATTTTATCCCTGACACTTGTACCTCAGGGCCCCAAACAGACACTCTGAAGGGCTGCTCAGCAGCTGCAGAAGCTGTGTTTCTTTCTCTGGAGAGTCCTGGAGGCTCGAAGTGATTGGTGTCCGTGCTCTGACATCACAGGTAGGAGTGCTGTCTGGCTGATGTGAGAGGATGAGCTGCAGTTTAAGGAGGATGAAGGAAGGCTTAGGCCCAGGTTGCTGGTCCGTGTGAGAGCTGTTTGTTCCAGGTGACTCTGTTTACAGTGTTATAGACCAACGGCAATTTGTTGGCCCCAGTAACTGAAATTTTCGTGGGGGTGGGAGTATCCATGTGCTTGACGCTGTCACTGGGAGTCTGTGTCTCTCTTTAACTTTAATCTTAGATGGGGTCTCTGCATGGTGGGAAGATGGTCACCTGCAGTTTCTGGCTTAAACCAAGCATCTAGAAACTACAGAAGCAAGCTCCTCTTTTCCAAGAGCACCAGCAAAATCTTGAGGCCAACAGGTTGTCTGACTTAGTTTCCCTGGCTGGTCCCTGAACTAAGCAGAGAGGCCATGGGAGTGTGACGCCCATGGCCAAGCCTCTGTCCTGGGGCAGTCTGCAGACCCGGTGAGGGGTTCAGTCTCAGCAGACCGCTTAGACTGAGCAATAGCAGTCGGTAATTATGGTCAAAGGGGAGCAGATGCTGTGTCCATCAAAGGATGACTGGGCCTGGGTGGTAGAATTTGATGGATATTGGTGAATCACAGGACAGTGAGAACCCAGGGAAGATGACCTCTAAGCCCCCATATCTAGGAGGCCTGGCTCCAAGGAAGGGAAGTTTCAGAATTAAATAAACAAAACTGGAGTAGATATGTTGCTAGTGACCCATGTTTCTACTGAGTCGGTTTTATGAAACCTTTAGCTAAGACTTTCACTTTTCCATCTCTTATAGTATCTCCTGCAACTGCATGCTGTTATTTGAAATTTCTTTAATCACATGTAACTCTTTGTTCTAGAAATGAAAAAGAGAACTTAAGTACCAGCGCACTGGGAAAGACAATACGGGAGGAGAATGAGTTGAAGTCAAAGTAGAAATTAAAATATCACATCCTTTCATGTTTTGATAAAGAAAGAGGATTAAAGAGAAGAAGGGAAAGCAGAAATAATGCCTAATGCCCTGTTACACAGTGGGATAACTGTGGTTGATGACAATTAATTGAATACTTCAAAATACCTAGCAGAGAGGATTTAGAATGTTCCTAACACACACCCAGAAAGGATAAGCTTGAGGTGATGGATATGCCAGTTATCACAATCTGATCATTATACATTTCATACACTTACTGAAATGTCATAGCCATTGAAATGTCACCTCATTAAGTAGGAACAATTACTATGTGTCAAATAAAAATAAGAATATATTTTAAAGAAAGAAGCAGGGGAAGAAAATATTCAAACAGAAGCAGAAAGAGCTAGGCATGGTGGCCCAGACCTATAATCCCAGCAGTTGGGAGGCTGAGGCAGAAAGATCGCCATGAGTTCAAGGCCAGCCTGGACTACAAAGTGAGACTCTGTCTCAACGAAACAAAACAAAACCCAAGGAAAAAGCAAAGCAAAGCAAAACAAGACAAAAGAAACAGAAAGAAGAGCTCCAGCTGGGCATGTTGGGTCATGCCGGTAATTCTGGAACTCTGAGGCAGGAGGATCACAAGCTAAGTTCAGCCCGGGGCAAGTTAGTGAGATCTTGTCTCAAAAAAGGGGGAATGTAACTCAGTGCAAAGGCCCTGCACTCAATCCCCAAGGCTGGGGAGAGGGGGAAGATGAGAAGAAGAAGAAATCTAGAAAATTTAAGATAGACAGCGCTTTCCTGACTTCCTAACTTTGCCCTAAACCCAGTTGACTGAGCCCAGCCAATGGCCACAGGACACACTGCAGTAAAAATTCTTTTCCGTGGCACATGTTTAGCATTGCTTTCAAAGCTTTTCAGTTTATTGAGTGGAAACAAAAATGTGCTGCTTCTTGTGTGAGGATTTCCCATAGTCTGAATAATCATGGTCAAGTTAAGTCATAATTCCTGCTAGTGAGAAGAATTCAAGATAAAACACATCACAGGAGAAATTCCTTGGCTTTCAGTCCTATCAAGAGCCACTTTCTCTGAGGCAGGATCTGGCTGTGAAGTTTAGGCTCGCCTTGAACTCATTATGTAGCTCAAGTGGGCCTTGAATTTATAGGAATCCTCCTGCCTCATCCTCCACAGTGCTGGGATTACAGGAGTACACCACCACACCTAGCAACTATAGTATTTCTTTAGGAAGTTAAACTTTATTTGCCTTTGTGATATGATCTATGTTTTGCTGAACAGGACTTAAAGTATCTTGAACTTTATTCCAAAAGAGAGGAGACAGTTCAAGCAACAATATGAGCTCCTGACTGTCCAGTTGCGGGAGCAGCACGCCCGCCTCATTGCCACAGACAAAGTGCACTGTGCGCTTGTGCTTATGTCCAAGTCCCATGGCCTTAGTTACAACTATTAAGGGTAATGGTGCTTAAAAAGAGACCTTTTCCTGAAAGCCATTTCTCTAAGCTCCCTCCCATGGCGACATCTACTGCCAGTCACCAGGAAGAGCTCCACAGCAGCTTCTCGGGACAGACGGCTGCAGTGACCTGATGTGGACTCCTGGGGCTGGGACTCTCCTCTTACCTGCTTCACTGCCTTTACCCCAAAGTAAACAGGAAAGGAAAACAGCAATGGCAACAATGAGGTGAGAGGCTCCTGCAACTGCCGTCTGAGAGTAGCTAGGCTTGGACAGAATCACGTCTTTCAGGCAGTTTGTACAAGGTGAGTCACCCCTGCACCACCTTGAGTCCATACTGGCAGCTCCCACCCTTCCCTTTCCTGGCCTGCCTTCCACTCAGAGTATAAAACGCTTCTCAGGAATGGATCACCTGGTGGCTTGGGCTGGGAACCAACCCAAACAGTTCTCTTGAACCTGATATTGTGGGTTTTTTTCCACAGTAAGAAAGAAAAGGTGCGCCCTTAAATTATGCACCACGTGCGATTCAGCAACCTGCAGTTTACTGACTCACAGTCAAAGGGCTACAAGGCGCAGTCTCCCTGGCGCATCCTGTGGGGCAACCAGGCTTGGATGTTAGTGATGGGCTTCACGCTCCATTCACACACAGGGGCGCAGACTCAGGGCTCGCTGCTGAGGACCAGGATGGAAATGTTAATCTAACTGCTGCGAGACCCATTTTTCTGATCTTACAGTAGCTCCAAAGTAGTGTGTGTGTATATTCTGTGTGTGTGCGTTTGTGGAGACAGAGACAGAGAGAGAGAGAGAGAGAGAGAGAGAGAGCGAGAGCTCTAGGACTGGCATGGGATTTACTGAGAAGTAGGAAATTGTACAGCCAAAATATTCTTCAAGTCAAGAAAAGTGACCAGGGAGCATACACATGTGGCAGATAAGAAATAGTGCAGTGGGAAATTTTTAAACTGAGAGATGGCTTCTTGTTTTATGTAAGGGTGGATACCTCATCCAGTCCTTTTCCCGGTTTATTTCTATAATTTTAATCATTTTGAATCTTAAGTATTTGACTTTCAAAGGCATCTGCGTGCTGCTTCATTGTAAGTTGACAACTTTGGAGACAGATGGCATTTGTGCGACTGTGACAAGGTTGGGGATGATTTCCAGGATGCCTCAACCGCGGAGGACAGTAATGAGGGCTCATCTCACAGGAGAATCCCAGGGCCACTCTGTCGCTTACTCTGACTTCTCTAAGTGATTGAAAAACATACTTGACACACACTCCCTTTTCAGAGATCACGTTGTAATTAAATCCAGGAAATCTCTCTGACAGCAGGAGCGTGCAGGTTTTGAGTCTGATATTTGTTCTTGCAAAAGCCACAGCAATGGCTTGTATGCTGCTGCCACGAGCAGGACCAGTTAGGGTGATTATGAAATGTTTGTTCTGTCTGCAGTTTGTTTTGTTTGGTGAAAATGGAAGCTTGCCAGTGAAGTGGACTTGCTTGGAATACAGATTTAAGCATTTTATTACAAAACTCAAGCCCTACTTTTTCCAGAGAGGACTAAAGGTTAGTTCTAGATTGTGTCAACAAATAAGAAACCATCACTAAGCAGTTAAGAATAGGTAAACAAGACCAGCGTAGGGAGGCTGTCTGATGAGGTGCCAGTGTGGAGCTTGGATTTAACAGCTTTATCAAAGCGAATGTGTTAAATGCTCATTAACTAAATTTACCGAAGATCCCCAACTGGGAGGTGTTGTAAACAGCAGAAGAATACTACACACACACACACACACACACACACACACACACACACACATACTAATTACATGTGTGCATGCACAAAAACAGAAAATGCAGTAGCACTTTGCTTGGAAAACAGACTCAAGACTGAATAATCCTGAATGTAGACATCCAAAGGAGCATTAATGTAGATTTAACACAGCATGTAGGCATTAACCAAGAATAAGTTCTCTGCCTTTGATGAAGGTTACTGGGGCAATGGGGAGGGGGCTGCGGAAACAGGGGGTGTGAACATCCCTAGGGCTCTTGGAAAAGATCCGAGCTACCCAGAGGACAGAGTACAGGGCCACTGCATACCGGCAGCAGTACAGTGATGGCGTAGCACTTGATGGGAATGTGCCAGCAGAATCTACAGTTTTGCTATCAAATCCTTATTTTCCTAAGGTTTCGGGAGCCACTGACCCGGGCCACACCAAAGATGTCCACGGTAGAGGAAGGATCACACTGCATCCTACAAAAGTCCTCTATTATTCATTCAGAGGACATCTGGGGGGATAGTCTCTGGGGTTGCACGGGTATCCTGTCCAGAAGGGAGTGGATTCTGATCCTCAGTCTCACCCTGATGCTTTCAGAGCCTCGGCAGGGTGGTACAGATGCCTGGGTGGCATGACGCCTGGGTTGTAGCTTTGCTTCTCACACTCAACATGTGTGTGATGGTGGGCACACAGATCTCTGGCCTCCTCTGAGTTACAGCTCCCTGATTAGCTGGCGGGGTTGTTAGGAATTGAAGTATGCGCCCTCTAAATGCCTACGCCAAAGTCCTGACCCACAGTACTTCAGAATGTGACGGTGTGCGGAGACCGGGTCTTTACATAGGTAATGAAGTTAGCATGAGTTCATCAGGGTGGGCCCTGATCTAATGTGATTAACGTCCCTGAGGAAGAGATTAGGACACAGATGCACAGAGGGAAGAGCATCTGAACACAGGGAGAGGAGACGGCGGTCTGTGAGCCAAGGAAAGAGGCCTCAGCAAGAACCAACACTGTGACTCTTGATCTTAGACTTCCAGCCTCTAGAACCATAAGAAATAAATTCCTACCATTTAAATCTCCAGGCTGTGGTTTCCTATTATGGCAGCCTTACCTACTAATGCAGGATTCTTATCGAAAGATCCACTGTTCAGTGTGAGGGAGATCTCAAATCCCTTGGTGCTTGGAAATACTTTATGTGAAAGTATATCTGTTTACTTTTTAGAGAAAGGATATATTCTTAGGGAAGGTTCACATTTTTAAAGATGTCCCAGATCCAGGAAAGTTAACAACCATTGTGTGTAACTAGATTATTGCCAAAGTTCCTTCTAGATCCAAACCTCAGCCCTAGCAGACATAATCCCTTCAATCTCTAACTAGCCCATATGAGCCACTCTGGTAATTCAGGAAGAATCTGAGGCACCTGCTCATCAGAGGGCACCAAACCTGCAATCTAGACGTCTGCCACCTTAATTACGTGTGTGTTTGTGCTGAAAGCCGGTAGAGCATCTTTGATCATTTGGTTAGAACACAGTACAAGTTAGTCCAGAGTTGCAATTTTGGCACATGCTCAGACCATCTCAGATTCACTTGAAAAGGAATGAAGGGGGAGCAACCTACTGGAATTACCAAAGCAACATGTTACAGATGTCAGTTCTGAAATCCAAGGAAAACTGTGGAAAAGAAGATACCATGCCTCTCACTGCTTTTGAAAAAACACCACGTAGGACTTCGATTTGTTCCCCCAGAAAAACTTTGCAAAGAGATCTCTGGCTACAGTGTTGGAAAATGGCTTTCCCTGGGCCTCCACCACACAGAGGCCGCACTGCAGGATACTGCTATGTACTGTTGTGGGTGCTGGGTGCTTATCTAGGTTAAACCATGCCAGACCATAGAAGGACAACATCAGCTTCCCCCTCACTTTTCAAATGCAGAGAAGGACTTTGGGAATGGCCAGGCAATTTTTCTAATGATGCAGACGGCAAGTTTTGGAGGTTAGGCTCAAGGGCAGTCAGACTTGAGTCTTTCATTTTGTCTGGGCTTGTTATGCTGCTCAATAATCGGGTCTGACCTTTCTCCTCTTCTCCTTTGTTATCTCCTCTTTTTTTTGCAATAGTGAGAAGTAGGTCTAGGAACTTGGCATGCTAGGCAATAAGCCTTATCCATGAGCTACATCCTTAGCCCCTGTCTTACTAACAGAAATAAAGACATCATGTTCTCAAGGTTCTGTTTCTTTAAAAAAATCTCTGAGAATGCAAATTCAGAATAATGAGTTCCCTCTGAGCTGAGGGAGGTAGGAGGTGACCAGGGAGAAAGAGTGGCTGCATAGGTAATGTGTTTCCTTAAGCCAGATGATGGGCCTGTACTTGTTGGATTATTCATTTTGTCTGCAAAGTCTGGTGTTAAATATTAAACAAACTTTTCAACAATCTGCCTTACAGAAGATTTACTTGATTTTAGAAATGTTACTACCACTTGATTGAGAAACTCTATTCTTGGACTCTGTTAGAAGGAAATAATCTGAAATGAGGATATCTGTCTATCTGTCTATCTATCTATATCTCTCTATGTATATATCCCAAAAATTCATCATAGCATTATTTCTACTTTGATATCACTTAAAAAGTCCAAGCCAGGCATGGTGGTGCATGCTTGCAATCCCAGCATGTGGGAGGCTGAGGCAGGAGGATCACTGTGAGGTCAAGGCCAGCCTGGGCTACATAGCGACCTGTCTCAAAACAAAGAAACAAACAGAAAAACCAAAGTCCAACAAAGGCCTGGCACATGCCTCTAATCTCAGTCCCCCAGAAACTGATGAGAAAGGAAAACACTATTTCAAGGCTGGTCTGGACTATAGAGTGAGACCCTATCTCAGAAAAAGAAGTCCAACAAAGAAAAATGATTGGGTCAACTGTACTGGAACATTACCTAGAATGTAATTATTAAAAAATGCTTACAAATTTATTTTATTGGTATATGGAAATGCATTTGATAAAATTTTATCTGAAAATCAGGATATAAAATTATTATTATTATTATTATTATTTTTCTTGGTTTTTTTGGTTTTTCTCCGGTACCGGGAACCGAACTCACGACCTTGTGCTTGCCAGGCAGGCGCTTTTGCCGCTAAGCTAAATCCCCAGCATTTCTTTTCTGTATTTTGTTTCAGTGTGCTTGCTTCCTTTCTTTTAGCTGTTTGATTTCTTTTCTCATTTTACTATTATTTTTCTTGTTTTTTTTGGTTTTTCTCCGGTACCGGGAACCGAACTCACGACCTTGTGCTTGCCAGGCAGGCGCTTTTGCCGCTAAGCTAAATCCCCAGCCCCCAGGATATAAAATTATACATAAAATAAACCTTCTAAGGTCTGGAACAGTCTTTGAAAAAAAAAAAAAGAAATAAAATATGGCCAATAGTGGGCATCTCTGGGTATTACTTTCCTTTTTCCTTCCTTTTATTTAAATGATACCAGGGATCAAACCTCACACAAGTTAGATAAGTACTCTACCACTGAGAGACATCCTCAGCTTAAGTTTTAATTTTTTATACAAATGCTCTTATGCTTCTTTCATAAAAAAATGATAAAAATAGTCCATTTACCATTGGTTATTACCATGACAAACCTTCTGGTATGTTCCTATCTTAGGATGACTTTTGTCTTGTGGCCTGGAGTGGCTGTCTCTGGTTGCTGCTAACAGAGACTTGGAGCTGAGTTGCGGAACCCTCGATGGGCGTCTTGCCTCTTTCCTTAAATGCGCTCAGAGGAATAAACTGTTTCCCAACTCTTCACTTTGACCCTAAATACCCTCTTTTTGACATTTTGTGAACTGTTTCTTCCTTAAGGTAAAAACAGGTTATCATTTATTGAGCAACTACTATGTTCCGGATCCTCTGTTGATACCTTACGCTCAGTATGTCTCATTTCATCTTCACTGATGAACCCTACAAGTTGGGTATTAATGTACTCATTTTATGGACAAGGGCTGTGGCTTAGAAACTGTTCCCAGGGCACTCTGGACTCTGACAGATGAATAGCTGGCAAGCTTCGGAGCCCAGATTGAAATGCGCAACATCTGACTTCCAGGCTGATTGCTCATTCAAGGCCACTCTGTGCCCACCCTGAGAAAGGTGCAGTGCTTGGGCACAGCAGGACTTGCATCCTGAGTGCTTTGTGGGAGAAGGCCAAGTTCCACAGGGGCAGAGACCGCGTCTGAGTCGTCCACTCCCATTTCACAAGCACAAGAACACCGTCTGCTGTGTTATAAATACACAACTGGTCTTTTAAAACAGTGGATGGATGAATGTGATCTCATTTCATTCTCAGCTTCTAACTGTAATGTTACTCTTTTGTAAGGTTAGGAGACAAGTCCTAAAGCCTGGAACTGTTGTTTCCCAGAGAATTGGACCTTTAGGAGGTGTTGTTTTCATGTAATCTAAGAATTACCCATAATAATAATGACACATCCTAGTCCATGTCATAATGCGTGTCAACAGGTCCTAATCGAGGCTGAGCTGGGTTGCCTAAGTGAGTCCAGAATTATTCAGCATTTATCGAAGAGACTATTATTGGGTGTGCCTATGGACTAGGTACTAGGATGGGAGATTTTCTTTTAAGTACTGGGGATCAAACCTAGGGTCTTTTGAATGCAAAGCAAATGTTCTACAACTGAGCTACATCCCTATCCCCTTTCCAGAAAAAAATCATTTTGAGACAGGGACTTGTAAGTTTCCCAGGTAGGCCTTGAACTTGTGCTCCTCCTGACTCAGCCTCCTGAGTAGCTGGGATTATAGGTGTACACAGTCATGCCTGGTCCCAAGATTTTTATAAATATTCCCCCTACCTTCTCCTGGGGGTCAAATTCAAACCCTATGTATGTCAGGCAGCTCTTAAAATTAGTCTCTTAAACTTTGCTCAGTGAAGTATTTGTTTAAAATTCAACCTGCGTTTGAGAGGCTAGCTTTTATTTTAGTGCCATAATACTTGCGGCATTTTGGGTAATTTAATGACATAAAATTTTTTCTCTGTAATTAAATTTTTAAAAGTTAAAAAAATAATTAAAAAGTAATTTTCTCTATATAATTTTGTATTTATATTATGATTTATTGAACTTGAAGAGTTAATTTTCAAATGTCAGGATTGTTTTGTATACTTGAAAGTGCCTTTTTCCATTTGACCTACTTTGGGATAGTTAAGCTCTTTTTATTCAGTTTGTGGAGAGCCCTTTATTTAGAATTCAAATCAAATTAAAGTTTAATTAAATATTTATTTCTAGGACACCTAAGCAGATGTACAAATGCTCCAAAAGGGATTGAATTTTACATGAATGGGTTTTTAGACAAGACGTTCTCCAGCCAGGCTGTAATGAGAACAAAATGGGGACAGGGTAAGGTGTGGTGGCACACACTGGTCATCCCAGCACTCAGGAAGCTGAGGCAGGAGGATTGCTATGAGTTCGAGGCCAGCCTGCACTGCATAGCGAGACCCTGTCTCATTAAAAAAAATGGGGACAGAGACCTGGAAAGTGCAGGTACTATGCCTCTGTCTCCCTCATCTCCCTTCTCCCTCATGGCATCTAACAAGGGCATTGGAACTCCTCATGGCTTCTGGTTTTTATGATTCTAAATACCAAACACTATTTTTCGTGTTCTTCTGAGCCAGAAGGAAGTGGGAGCCAATGAGTGAGTGTGTTAGAGGCTGACAACACTTCCTGACCACCTTCCACACTCACTTATCTACCTATTCATCCATTTTTTAGTGTATGTGCTGCTGAAGCGAGCACTATCTATTCATCCATAAAGCAGGCCCAGAAGCACCAGTCTGGGACCCGTGGATGACTTCATACAAGGAAGACCGACCGAGACAGCTAGAAAATCACATAACCCTTGAGCATTCGCATAGTGATTTTATTTTAGAGATGTTTATAATAGTTCAAATAGGTGGAAAGGGGAAGGACCTACATGTTTTGCCTGCCTAAGAAATTTTTTTTTTTTTTTTTTTTTTTTTTTTTTGTCTTTTTAAGAGAGGGTTTCACTAAGCAGTTCAGGCAGGCTGGCTTCAAACTCACAACTATCCTCCTGCCTCAGCCTCCTGAGTGTGGGGATTACACACATGCGCCACCATGCCCAGCCTGCCTAACAAATCCTTGCAAAATTTTGTTAAATTTGTTGAATGTATTAGCTATTAGGCAAAAAAAGCCTATTTTCCATAGGAGCAAACAGGATCACATTGCTTAAAGTACTTTTAGGGAGAGGGAGGAGCTCAAGTTAAACATAAGAATAATGGAATTACTTTAGAACATGAATTTGTCCAGTCCAATCTAGGACACATAAACAGAGTATTCTATTTTTGTTGCTTAAAAAATACATGAAACTAAGTTTAGTAACAGATGCCTGTAATCCCAACACTACGAGACTGTGGCAGGATGACAGCAAGCTCAACACCAGCTTGGGCTACACAGTTACTTTGAGATGAGCCTAAACTACATAATGAGAGCCTGCTAAAAAGAAGGAGGTAAAGGAGGAGAAGGAGAAGGGGAAGGAGAAGAAGTAGAAGAGGAAAAGGAAGAAGAGGAAGGAGAGGAAGGAGGAGGAGAGGAAAGAGGAGGAGGAGAAGAAGGAGAAGCACAAGAAGGAGGAGAAGAAGGAGAAGAAGGAGAAGACGGAGAAGAAGGAGAAGAAAAAGATTCTTGAATTCGACATGCAGCTTAGTGCTGGAGTATTTGCCTAGTATGCATGAGGCCCTGAGTTTGATTTCTAGTACCACATATACACACACAAAAAAAACCTTAAAAAAGAAAATACAGTTCTCTTTATTTTCATATCTGGAAAACAACTTGAATGTCAGCATAATAATATTTATATGCTTTCAGCAAGAATTTTTCTATATTTGCCTGCACATTATCTGGGACAGAGATGGTGCCATTCCGCTCCTGCAGTGCTATACAGGTGGTCCAGACCATCTGACCTCTGCCCTGTGCCTGTCCCCAGTGACTCTGACCAGTGACACTCAGGTCTACTTTCCCTGAAACTCTCAGTACAATCACCTGGCTGCTGACCCTAATGGACCAAGTGTCCCTTCGTTCTAACTTTTCAGGTATTACATGGCATTTTGAAAAGAATATCCACAAGGCTCCCCTCCAAGCTGGACTGTGCTGTTGACTGTAGTTGCTGAATTGACCGTTTGGCCATCAGTAGCACACAGTGTCCTGTGGGACATCCAGTTATGGCTGTCACTTAAGAATGAGACTCTGGGGCCATACTGCTTGGCTTCAGATACCATCTCCCACTCATGTGACCCAGGTTATGGCTGTGAGCCTCTCCTCTCAGCAAGACTGGGATTCTATGCACCTATCTCACCTCATGACTGTGAAGACCGATGGAAGCTCAGAGCAGGGCTGGCCTGCGGTGAATGATATCTGAGTATTAGCAGTGTCCGAACGTCATTACTGCATATGTGAAGTTCTTGGAGCTGTACAAGGCACTTCACAGGTTACAAGGAAAAAACCCTGAACACTTTCTCTGTCCTCTTTTCCATCCTTCTGAATTTTATTTTATTTTATTTTGATTACTCAAGTGATACTGGCTGATAAAAATGGAGCCAGGTTACAGACCTGTTTTCCTCAAAATGAAAGAGACCAAATAGAATGAAAGAAAGTCCATGGCTGGGCGGAGAGGCCCAGGTTCCTTCTTGCTTCAAAGTTCTGTGTCTGCCAGCTCAGATTTAGGTTCCTTGTTCTACTAACACTTATCTTCCACCTTGTAAGGCTTAAGCACTTGCCTAGAGCTTTTAGATGGATTATGATTTAATCCTTACAACAACTCCTTTGAGGCAGGTCTTACTTCCATCTTATGAAGAAGAAAAGGGGGAAAAAAAAAAGGTAAATAACATACCGAAAACCACCCAGCTGGAAAGGAGAGTGCCAGAAATGAAACATATATTTTCTGACTTTAAATTCGAGTTTCTTGCCACTACTTAGAGGCTTCCTCGTATGTAAGTAGAAATAAAATAAAAACGGACAAATTCCATCAGTCTCATGCTCTTGAAACTGTGGAAACCTCTTATTCAGAATTTGACAGAAGTTTCTATATAGATTTTCACCCCTCTGGAAAAAACACATTTTCTCCAGTTCTCTATCCATCCCATCATCCTCCATCTTTCTGTTCACGCACTTAGCCATCCAGCCACTCACTCTTCTCTCATCCAGGCACACATTTATCCATCTGATTATTCATGCAAGTGTTCTTATTTATTAGTTATTTACTATGTATCAGGCATTGTAATAAGTTCTGAGGAAATATCTCTCTTAAACAAACAAACAAATTGTACTTCAATGTAGCAATGTAACTGCACAGTAGTACTAGTAAGATATTGAAATGCAGCAGAGATGAAGAGGAGGATTTTTAATGTTTCTAAAGATCTCATACTGGGTTCTCGGAACTTTAGGTGATTATTGGAGGAACCACCTAAATTTGTGTGCTAAATTTTCTCAGAAGGGTTTTGGCCAAGGGAGTAGATAGATGGGAGTTTGACTGGGGCATCGCAGAGGAGATTTAACTGTGTTAATGTTAAATTTGATCAAGAGTTTGGTTTGCCAGGAATTAAAAGAGGAAGAAGACATTCCAGGCAAGCAAAACCACATTGGAAAGTGCATGAAAAGAATCCGCTTTGAGTTTAGACTAGTAGGAGGAGGCAAAGAACCTGGAAAAGATATTTAGGGTCCAGACCAAGAAAGGAACAGTCCACAGGACTAAGAATAAATCCTCAAGGATATTAAGAAAGTTCTCAAAAGCATTATCACAGTTCATTGCACTGTTGGTTCTCCAATGCAATTAGACAACAGGATAGGTCTTTCTTGCTTTTTCCAGAAGCTTTTTAGCACACTATCTGTATTTAGGGTAAATTTGTATTTAGGAGTAGAGCTGGGAGCCTAACCTTGTTCCTGGAGGAAAATGTGTTCTGAATTCCCAACAGTGGCTAAAAGAAAAAAAAAAACAAAAACCTGTGAACAGCGGTGGGGCCATGAACTGGTGTGGGGGCATGGCCATTGGGGCTACTGTGCATATCACCTAGTTCCTGATGTCCAACTAGGGGGCCGTAAGAGCAGGGGTAGGGAAAGAAGACACTGTCCCAGAGGAAGACCTGCTTATCCTTCTGCCAAGAAAGGTGCAGAGGCTTTTGGGGTATGGACTGTGATGAAGGTAGCAGTAGCTAAATTTGTAATCCAAGGGTCAATGTGAAAGACCTTCCTTCCAAACTGCTTTCTCTTTTTCCCGGGGTTGAGGAATTAATCAGGCAGATAAACTTGGTCAGTTAAATTAAGGTAAGTTACACAATCAGCTCTCAAAAAGGAATCTGGCCTGCACCGGAACCATTCTCTCAATTTTAAGGTTCATTGCTGGTCGCTTTAGATAGGACAAGAATGATATTTCTGAGCTTGCTAGTTCCCCTTTCTGTCTGAGTTGATCAGTACATCTTTTTGCACTCCCTCACACAAAACCCCAAATGTGTTTGCTTCTTCTTCTAAAAGAAAGCCTCTGTCTCATTGGGATTAAGGGGGCATAGTCCCATGACACAGTTTCCAGTCAAATTTTGGCATCCAAAGAACCTTCTCTCTTTCAAGAACTGTGGGCAACCTGTCAAGAGGGAGCAGTCTCTTGGCGTTTGGACTGAACATTACCTGCCAGCTGGGCTGCTCTCGGAGCATTGTTTCTAAGTCCAGGGGAGGCACACGGAACAGGACAGGCTTTGTCTTGTGGGAATGCTTCGGATGAGCACATCTGCCCGTAGTGAGGGGGACTGTCCAGTGTGTGCGTCCACTCTTCTCTCCCCTCCCAGCTTTCCTGGGGCTCCTGACCCTCTCACAAGGTGTGACTGCTGCCTCTCCAGACTCAAGCTATAGAATTTCTACTTTGTTAAAACCATAACCATAGCCCTATGTGTTTTATACACAGTTGCTCTGAATGGCACCTGGGTGCCTTTCTCTCAATTACCCATCACCTCTATTCTTTTATCTTTTTTTTTTTTTTAAATTTTGTCTTTTTGAGACAGGGTTTGCTATGCAGCTAGCCTCAAACTCACAGTGATCCTCCTACCTCAGCCTCCTCAATATGGGGATTACAGGCATGTGCCACCATGCCTGGCCTTTGTCATCCCTATTTGTTACTTCTAGCTCCATCTTACCAGATGGAGAATGGAAATTCACCCAAGGAGAGGCTTGCTAGCTCAACAGATCCAAACTTGCCACTTCTTCTAGAGTTCCTTCCCAACATTTGGCTTCTACCCTGCTAGTACTTATTGGGTACCTGCTGTTCCAGACACTGACTTCAGCTCCTCAGAGATGTTGGTGAGAAAAAACAGAGTTCTGGGAGCTGACCTGTCAGGGGTCCACTCACCAAAGCCCAGTCTGGAAAAGAGAAGGAACCAAAAAGGCCCATGGAACCAGCATCCGTACATCCAGTACTGGGCCTGCAGAGCCTTGCTTGTGACTCTTTCTTTAATCATCTTGCATGAACAAAGCTAATTTCTTGTCTCATGAAAAAGGCAAAGAACTGTAGGCACTACGAAATACTGTTTCTATAGAGAAGACAGACACAAAGTTGCTTAGCAAGCTGAGGAGAAAATTCCTTCCACTGAATCTCAGATGCTGCATAGTTAATCTGATGGTCCTCGTCCCCAGGGGCCTGTAATATGAAGTAGGGAGTTGCATCCTTCATTCTTAGCATATGTGGAAATCTTTTTAAACATTTCAGAGATAAACAGAGGGCAGAGAAACTCTGTAACAGTAAGAGCTTTCCTTGGCTTACAAAACCTTTTCAGAGTCTTGGAGAAAAGAAAACATCTGCATAATTACATCAATATACCTTAGATAATAAACGACAAGCCACAAAAGTGGCAAAACTTGGCAGACAATTCTCAAGCAGAAGCTTCCCGTCTCTCAGAACTTTGACCAGTTCCTTGGTAGCACTGAAGTCTTGCAGACTGACAGTTCCCACGAGTCCTACCCTGAATACTCCAGCTGAAGTCTCAGAAACACACACACACACACACACACACACTCACACACGCGCGGCAGTCTTAAAACTAGAAAATGGATGTGCTACGTACCCTGGACTCCTGGCTGTCCGTGCAGGGAGCTGCTCGGGTCTATCGGGCCATACGTTCGTCTGTGCTCCCACTTCCTCTCTGACTCACCAGTCTGCAGGACTGATGGAAGGCTCTTAAAGGAATCTGTTTTCAATTCAGGGCAGATGTGGGACAGTCGAGTAGCCCCAGAGATTATCAACTTTAAAACAAATCGCCTTCGGGATGATACGTCCCGAGGCAGCGCCTGCTTCCTGAGGCCTCACCGAGGTTCCTTCCAAATCCTACACACAGAGCACAGCCGCTGGGACGCGGAAGTACATCTCCCTCTTTAGGGTCCCAGACTGTCACACAGAGCTCGCCAACATCCCTCAGAAACGCGGCTTGTAAATGTATCTCAGAACATTTAAATAGAAATGCAGACATTTTCGTCGCATACAGCGGGAGTAAAAGTGCCCCTCCTTCCTGTGCCCTGCTAACCCACCTTCACACTGTGCTTGGCTCACTGAGTTTAGTTTTTCCACAAATTGAAATTGAATTGTTCTGGTTCAGAGTTTTCTTGGCTCATGAAAAGGAAGGGGAGGACTATTCCAAGACTTCCACAGAGAAACATCCAGAAATCCATTTACCACGGTAAGTCTAATGTTCTAGAATTAACGTTCACACGGCGTGAACTGTCTGCGTCTCAGCACACCCTCTGTGCTGAGACTACTCGGGAGGGCTGGCCCATCCGCCAGATTTTAAACTCTAAAGAACCCGAACTGGGGTTTAATGTAATTTAACTCAATTTAATAACCCTGAAAAGAAAGAGACTACAAAAAAGCTAATTTTGAAGACATTCAAAGGAAAATTTTTTTTTAATTAATAAAACTTTCCTTTTAATAAAATACAGGTTTTATAGAGTCCTTTAAAGTGTTAAAAGTGAATATGTGTGACATTTCCCACACACAGATGAGTTTAGATATGAGTCACATCAGTGAACAGTCAAAATAATCGCATTAAATACGGATTCAGAAGGTGCAATCTATTCTTTAATATTGTAAATGTGACATAACAGAGCCACATGTGAAGCATCAAGTCGCCAGAGGACATTTGGGTCCCCATTTCTTCTATCTGTATGGGGAAAGACCAACTACACTGCTAATTAAACTTCCCGTATCTCAGGAATGTGCTAACATAACCACTCAGTAGGTGAGAAGGGGCAGTAAGAGTTCGGATGAGACAGAAAAGGACCTGATCTCAGATCTCTCTTTAAAGGAGTGGTCCTGGATAAGCTACTTCCCTGGACAAGTTTTCTTATTTGTAAAGAAGCCGAATTGGAGCCAGGAATGGTAGTGCTGTAATTCTAGCACTAGGAAGGCTGAGGCAGGAGGATCGCTGCAAGTTTGAGGCTAGCCTGGGCCATGTGGTGACTTAAAGGCCAGTCTGAACTACATAATGAAATAATGTCTCAAAAAACCAAGAAAGCCAGGTGTGGCAGTGCATACCTGTAATCCTAGCGCTTGGGAGGCTGAGGCAGTTGATCTCGCATGGGATGCTTCTCCTCTCTCCAAGCATATACTTACACTTAAGGCCAAGAAAACAAAGTTGGATCTGAAGGTAAAGAAACCTGACACCCTATACAGATTAGACACGGGTTCAGTGGCCAAGGCTGTAGTTCCTGAATTCTAATCTTCTTCAGGAGCATCAGTGATATACCTACTAGCCAATTAAGTTTAGTTTAATACAAAAAATTTTTAAGAGTATGAAAGTAGTTGAAGAAAGGCAGATATTGTCAGCAAGAGTGGGTCATTTTATTGATGGAAGAGGGGTAGGGGACCCTGAAGTAGAAGACTGTGGTCTGACGAAAGGGCCCTGGCTTATGAGGCAAGAGGCCCAGGTTCTAGTTCTCCAGATTCCACTGAGATTCTACTCAGCAGCTCTTTGACCTTGGCCTTGGGGTATCTCTGTTTCCAGCTCTGTTTTCATCCACACAAGGAAGGTGGTGATCTGTTCTCCACTGCAAACAACCCAGAGAAGTTCTGCCTGATGGGATGAAGCCTTTGTTTGAGACTTGGTCTCTGGAGCAAAGAGACCAAGCACATAAATCAGAGTGAACCAGGGTACAGTGCCTCTCAGAGTCATAGCTGTTGATCAGGGAAAGATCCACAGCTCACCTCTGAGGCCATCTTTTCCACAGTGATGAGAGATACCCACTCACCTGCAGGAAGGACCTCAGATACCCCAGGAAAGTCCTGTTGCAAAGAATGTCACCATTAGGATTTTCTTTCCACAAGTCTATCAGCATTTCATAGCTATGATTTCATAATCTATGAACATAGTTTAGAATAATGCTGTGTAATTCTAGTGGGATGTCAGATGGTGCCCCCTCATTCCCAGATTCATGTTACAGCCATACCTCAATACCCGGGAATGTGACTTTAGTTGGAGATAAGATAATTATAGATGTAATTAAATTACAAGGAGATCATCAGGGCATGTCTCAATCCAACTTGACCGGTATGAGAAGGGCAAATTTGGTCACACAGATGCCCACACAGAGAGAATGCCATGCAACCTACAAGCAAGGAAAGAGGCGGGCAATGGTTCCTTCCTACTCAGCCCTCAGAGGAAATCAACCCCACTGATGCTTTCATGTTGGACTTCCAGCCTGCAGAACCGGCAGAAAACACATTTCTGTTGAGTACGGCCTCAGATCATGGTGTTTGGTGTGGACTGCCTAGTAGATTAATGGGACCGGCATCCTTGGACCCTAGTTGTGCCTTATCCCCGCATCCTCCTAGGTGTCAGACACTCACACAGACCGAGGCACTGTGCAGCTACAAAACATGAGAGCTGGAGGAGGTGGGCACTGGGAATGGGCTGGCGATGGAGGAAAGTCACTAAGTCATTAAGACTTGGCTCCAAAACAAACCAACACAGCACTGTTGTGTTGTTGTCCAGACTACAAAGAACTAGGCTACAGTGAATTTTCTCTGCTAAAGTAAATATCAAAAATAAAATGGAGACTTGTATGTGTAGCTCAGTGGTAGAGCACCTGCCTAGCATACATGAGGCCCTGAGTTTGATCCTCCACACTGGAAAAAAAAAAGATGTTAAGGAATGGGAATGGTTAATGTGTATTAACTCGAGCACTTATTACACAGATCAAGTTGCTATAGTTTCCAAAATAAAATTCAGACTTGATCCAATATTATAATTCCCAAATGCCTTTTCTGGCCAAGTTTAGAAATGAGTAACTTGCACAAAGCCATTATGAAAGAAACACAAATATTCAAACCTTTAGATTTATAAAACCAACCTCCATTATCTTTCTTCTTAAAAGCTTAGAGTGAACGTAGTCATTAAATACTGACAGTATTTATGATTCCAAACTGGGAACAAGTAAGGCAGGAGATGAACAGTGTAGGACATAGGAAGGAGGAAAATTTAAGGTTAACTATGCAGGTCAGGCAGGTGGATGTGAGTCCAGGGGAAAAGGAATTCCACAAGACAACATTTCAAAGGCAACATTAGAATGTTTAGGAATTCACTGATCAAGGGTTCCAGCAGCATTTGATACCTTCAACATGGTGAGGAGTGGAAATGCCTACTTCTGCACAGAGAGCTTAGCTGAGTTTTGCAATTTGGATATCAGCCACTGATGAACTATTTTCTTTCACACCACTTTTCTATGACCTAGTAGCTTGTCTACATATTATTTACATTAAACGTGATCTACCTAACTTTCTCATGAAATCTCAAAGTAATAGCAGATGCTTCATAGAACGGTGCAATATATCCTTTTGGAGGAGGAAAAGTAAAGATTTATTTATGTCTATTTCACCTAGAGGTCAATTTCCATTGCACACCAAAAAGCTCAGAGTATCATTTTATATCACAACACAAACATTTCCACTCAAATGAGCCAATTTTTCTTTCAGTACGTTTTCTTGGCATTCCAAGTTGGTTAATTCAGAAACATTTCATAATTTTGAAATGTTTTCCCCGTCAGTCAAGATTTCAAAAACTAGAAAGTGGCTGCTGATTCCCGCACAAAGAGAAATAGCCAACAGTTGTATTGTTTATTGTTCACATAGTTGGTTAACACTTCTTGGCCTTCCGTTCATGAGACTTACCAAGTTTCACGTGATTCTGAAATGACTCAAGTGTGAAGACTTTAAACAATGTCCATTCCAACAACAGAGCTCTGGTTCAATAGATGGTCCCTGCTATCTGCTGATAAGAGTCCTTGTGGAACAAACCAGCTCCCAGTCCCCTTCTCCTAGAAAGCTAATTCCGTAGTTATTGTGGCTCTGAGGGGCTCCTTATCATCAGGCAAATTTAAGAAACACTTTACTCTCCACTCCTTAAGCCAGGCAGAATATTGGAATCATTTGGAAAGTTTAAAAGTAGTTTTGAGCCTGGGTCTTAATCTGGAGAGAGATCCTAGGATAATTTAGGGAGTGGTCTGGGTATTTGGGTTTTTTTAAAGCTTCCAGATGATTCTGATGTGCAGCCCGGGGTTGAGAACCACTGACTTGATTGAAACAACAGCCAATTAGTGGTGCACATAGGAAAAGCACTATCAAACATCCTCATGAACGTATACAAAGTGCTTTTATGCCCATGTGTCTCATTGGAATACTTAACAACCTGGGTGTTTTTTTGTTTTGTTTTGTTTTGTTTTGTTTTTTTGTTTCTTCTTTTGAGACAGGGTCTCATTGTGTAGCTGAAGGTGGCCTTGAACTGTGGTGATCCTCCTGCCTCAGGCTCCCAAGTTCTGGAATTACAGGCATGTGCCATCATGCCCAGCTTATCTTTCTTTTCTGGATAAGTTTTACGGTGGATCTTAAATGTCCACCCAAAGTTCCTATGTTAAGGCTTGGTCCCAGCTAATGGTGCTTTTGTGAGTTGGTAGAAACTTTAGGAGCTGGGGCCTATTTGGAGGAAGTAAGTAACTGAGGGTGTGCCTTAGAAAGGTAGATTGGGATCCCCGCCCTGCCCTTGCCCCCTCTGTTTCCTGGCTGCCATGAGTGAACCATTTGCCACTGGATGTGCTCCCACTATGATGTACTGCCTTGCCACAGGCCCAAAGGACTATAGACTGAGGAGAGCCAGCTGACCTACTGACTGAGCCCTCTGAGACGCTGTGCCCAAATAAACATTTCCTCCTTTTCATTATTTATCTCAGGTAGTTTGTCATGATGATGGAAATCTGGCTAACCCAATGTTCCACAATAAACAAGCTCAGAACAGCCAAGAAGCTGCACGGAGGTCCTAATTTAGGTGCAGTTCTGGAACTCAGTCCGTACTCCCCTACATGCCTCTTCTGCTTCCTAGCTCTCTAGCCTCTCACCCTTTCTTCAAAGGAAAAAAACAGGAAACACAACACAACCAAGCCAAAACCAACCAAACAATAATAATAATAATAAAAATCTAAACTCTTGTCTCCCTGGAGCTTCTCTTATACCTGAATTTTTATTTAATAATAATACTAACAAAGGCAGCAGCTAACATCAAACCCTTTCCACACCTTGTGTTAAGCGCTCTGTGTGCTTTATCTTAATTGTCTCAAGGATTCTGTGATTCGCTGTCTTTCCATTTTTACAGAAATAGAGGAAACCAGGGCTTAGTGAGTTAACAACTTACACTGTTATTTTTTCTAAACCTTTTCTTAATTGCCAACCAAATTTTAGCAAGTGGAACAGAGAAAAGAATTTGGTAAGTATTTTACAGTGAGCTAAAATTGGTGAGTATAGCTTCTCTGAATTCTATTACGACTTCTAATATGGGGGCTGTATCTTTTAAGAAACTTCTAGAATCAGTCATTCAGAAGCATGAGTGTAAGCATTTGATCAATTTAATTGGAGAATCATGGGCTTTTATTTTTTAACTACCCTCACTTTTCAAGAGACAGTGACAGTACACTGAATGAAGTCCTAGTTCTGGCACCAGAAGGCTCTGTCCTGAGTCCCATGTGGATTTTATTAGCTATAGGGTCATGGCCAGACACATTTCAGGGAAGGATTAATGTTCTGATTGAATCAGGACAGCTTGGGCTATGAATCAATATCTTCATAGGCCAGGCATGGCTCAAGCTTGTAATCCCAGCACTTGGGAGGCTGAGGCAGGAGGATTGCTGTGAGTTCAAGGCCAGCCTGGGCTACAAAGTGAGTTCAAGGCAAGCCTGAACTGCATAGCAAAACCCTATCTCAAAAAGACAAAAAAACTCCAAGAAAACAAACAAAAACCCCCAAAATAACAGCTAAAACTGAACCAAATCAAACCAAAACAAAAACCTCCTATCTTTTTTTTAAAGATTTCTAAAATACAGAATTTACTTTTTGTTTTGTCAGTATTCAGAACTCAAAGTCAATCAAGTAAAATTTTGGGTTCTAGAGCTTCAAGAGGTATAGGAGCACCTTGGTTAGTTTAAAAACCCTCTATAGAAATTTGGTGCCATTTTTTTTTTTTTTTTTTTTTTTCCTCCGGTACCGGGAACTGAACTCACGACCTTGCGCTTGCCAAGCAGGCGCTTTTGCCGCTGAGCTAAATCCCCAGCCCCTGGTGCCATTTTTGATACTAACGGGAAAGATGGAAAAGAACAGAATTCCTTAATCCCTCCAATTTTTAAAATTGCCATTTGCTATAGGAAACTTAGTTCCTTTCTGCAAAATTGGGATTATGTCACTGCTTAGGAGGAAAATTATACTTTTATGTACACTACAAAGAGAATACTTGCTATAAAGCTTAAGCTTATAATGCATAATCTTATAAATCTTGGTTTATTCAACAAATATTCATGGACACTAACTATGCATTAGAGATGGAGAATACAACCAGGACAGATTCCATGATTTATAAGCATCTTTTTTAGTTGGGCAGACAGACAAAGGACATGTGCAAAAACAGGTTAGCTAGTAACCATGAATTTGTGAGAGGAGAAATATGAAGAATCTATATCTTCTAATCAGTCTTACTGTGAACCCAACGCTGCTTGAAAAAAATCCAGTGTAAGCCAGGCGTGGTGGTGCACCTCTGTAATCCTAGCACTCGGGAGGCTGGGGCAGGAGGATCGTTGCAAGTTCGAGACCAGCCTGGGCTACAAAGTGAGCTTAAGCCCAGCCTGAACTGCATAGTGAGACGCTGTCTCAAAACAGAAAAAAAAATCCAGTGTATTATAATAAACTTATAGAATGGAATAATAATTTGCATATTAAAAACACAAGTGGGTAAAATAAGAAATATATCAAACTTAATAAAAAAGCAACTAACAGGGTGCTGGGGTGGAGACTTGTGAGGGGAGTAGCTTCAGACAGATGCAGCAAGAAGGCGACACTTAAGCTGGAGGAAGATAAGGGAGCCAGCTATTCCAGCCATTCCAAATGTGGGAAGGAAAGACTTTCAGCAAAGACATTTATAAATGCAAAATCCCTGAGGCAGGAAAAAAGGTTAGTGTAGTCGAGAAACCAGGACAAGTCACATACAGTGGTACCTTGGTTCGCAAGCACTTTTGTTGATGAATAATTTAGTTTGAAAATCAAAGTGTTTGGCAAAATTTTGTTTTTGTTGATGAACTCTGCTTCCACTGACCGATACAATCACAGCTGCCTTTTCCACAGGAACATGAACGTGGCCAGCTTTTCCAGAATCAGAGAACGATTAAGTTTGTGAACTGAGGTACCACTGTATAATTGGGATGTGGAGTTCCCAATTATACAGAGAGAGCCTGGCACGAGGGTACCAGTATTGGAGAGCCCTTATGGGCAGTGGTAAGCAGTGTGCATTTTCTTCAAAATACAATGGGGAGTCATTGAAGTGTGTGTGTGTGTGTGTGTGTGTGTGTGTGTGACTGAAGAACTTTAAACAGAGGAGCAGCATACCCTGATTTATGCCTTAATGTGCTTCCTGTGGTGTGTGCAGAAAAGATCAACAGATCCTGATAACAATAACGAGCTTTCTCTTCCCACACAGTACTTGTTAGAAAAAGCAGAAGTTATAAAATCTGCTTATATTTTTAAAGCAATTGCAATCTTCTATGGACCTACTTCTTCATATTTTTGTAGGAACAACAGTTATTCTACATTCAGCATTGGGGCAGTGTTATAGGTTTCTAGACCATCAAACATTCTCCTACCTAGGAGAGGATAGGAATGCATTTCACAACACTCTGTGTGTGCGAGTCAAAATAAAAGATAACAGAGTCCTTTCAAGCCACTGTTAGTGAAATGCACGCCTTCTGGTCTCCCTTTCATCAGAGAAAGGTGCTGTGTTGAAAGTGAGCAAGATCCAGCTGTTTGTAACCTCCTAAACTCCAGGTGGGGTGCTAGACTTTTTTGCTTCCTCATTTTGGACAGATAGCAGTAAGCAGAGCACAAAGGCACACATGCAGAATGCACGGTTGCCATCCAAGCATCCCTTCCCAGAATGATAGAAGTCTTGGCAGACCCCATGCACATAAAAGTTAAGGCATCGTGTTTCCCATGAGCCAGCTCAGAAATGAATCCTCCAGCCTCAGGCAGTTTATTTCCAACGTCCAGACAAGTGCAGGGAAGCAGTAAGTCTCCATATAACACAGAGCTGGAAATGTGCAGATGGAATGGATAACGGAAATACTCTCCCAGCTCTCAAAGCTAAACTGGTTTTACACTGTGATAGTTTCCTTTTCAGGTTTCAATGCAGTGCAGAGCATACTTCTGTGAATGAGTTTGAGGCTCCTAAAATATGAACTTGTAATGGAAATGCAGATGCCTCACTGTAGCTGCACCACTGGCTACCACTACAGGCATCGGTTCGAATGAGAGCTGTTAATATCACCTTTATCAGAATGGTTGCCCCGGGCTGACTTTCTGGGCCAGGCACAGGTGTTCTTGGCCAAAACTGTAATGTAGGTTATTACACCATCAACAAGGCACAGATGTGCTTGCTGCCTGAACTCAGGGTGGTATTCCTGCCAAAAGCATAACTCTTTCAGTGAGTCCAGGTCTGCTCGTATCAAAATGCTGTTCTAGCTCAGTGAACCTGAGCGCTGCCTTCTGCTTTCCCAGGACAGGACTTTGGAAAACACACGGAAGAATGCACGCGGGCTGGCTCCCAACATGCAGGCACTCGCTTTGTGAAGGCCTCGAGATGCCTCCTGCCACCTTCTGCTTTTGCTGTGAAAGTCATATCACTGCACATTTATCTGGTGACTCACCCAGCTTTTCTTGGGCTCCTTCCTGGTGCCAGGTGCCCTGGAGGATTGAGGTTGGCCCTGCCAAGCCATCTGCCTTGCAATGCTCTTTGCTGTTTCTGTCTTCTCTCCCAGCTACTTCTGAATTGC
This sequence comes from Chinchilla lanigera, assembly GCF_000276665.1. Taxonomy (NCBI): domain Eukaryota; kingdom Metazoa; phylum Chordata; class Mammalia; order Rodentia; family Chinchillidae; genus Chinchilla; species Chinchilla lanigera. The sequence continues at coordinate 12,789,229 of NW_004955439.1, forward strand.
TGCTCAGAAGTCTCCTTGTCTCTCGCAGAGGATCTGGTCCTAACACCATAGTGTTTGGATGTTTCCTGAATTTATCACCCTGCCGTCTTCTTTTTCCTAAGCTTGAAATTTCTGTTCATTGAGCTTTTTATTTTAGCTCCTGGGATCTATGCTGACTTGAAACCCAACTTTCCTTATAGCCAGCAGCTGCAGGTGCTACTGTTAGCCTAGAGATCTATCCCGGTAGAGGCCTGGGTTCTGAGCACCCCTTGAAGATGCACCCAGAGCCCTGGGTAGTGCATTGCTATACCTGCCCATGACCTCAATGCAGTTACCTATCAGAGCCGGAATGGCGGTTTAGGAGGAAATACAGGTTCTTCTCAGCATGAGGGAGCATTTAGAATTGATCTTGACTTTGAGAACGATCTTGCTTCACTGCCCAGGAACATCTGTCTCTTACAGGAGCTAAGTGGTGAGAAAGGAGGTCAGCTTGCTGGCCACAGGGCAGCCTCCCTCCTGCCATTTCGGTTTTAAGCACAGAGGTGAACAGACACAAGTAAGACCCTGGGAAATGTATGTACACATGTGCGGTTGTGTGTGTGTGTATGTGTGTGTGTGTGTGTGACTTGTGTGCGAGCTCGGATAAGTGGGTGATGTTTTCCTGGGCACCTGAGTACATCAAACTTGGAGAAAATGTAAGAAAGACACAGTCAGGACACAGTGTCCCTCAGTCCTTCCATGACATTGCTGCTTCTCTTCCTCTGTTTTGTTTACCAAAGATGACAGGAGGATCTGGAAGATCAGTGCAGGTTCCCTTCCACTTCCTCCCCAGCCCATCACGCCTGACTTCAGCTCTCTCCCTTCCCCACTTCCCACTCCTTGTCTCCCCTTTCTTTGACTGACAGCTTGGTAGTGGCAGCATGAAGGCATGGCTGGTGGCATTAACCCTGTTGTCTGTCCTCCTCCTCCCCCCACAGGAATGTGATTGTTGCTGGGCAGCAAGGGACTGTCATTCCTGCAGCCTGCCTGAGAGCCCTGAAGATCTGGGCCAGCAGCCGCCGGCCCTGGTGGCACCCTGGCTGTTCTACATGGCTGGCGTCGCTATGAAGTGAATCTCTTGACAGGCGATTTGCTTCCACCACCTGTATCTAGAAAGCCTCTGCTAAGGTTGTGAGATCACGCAGGCCCCTCTCCTCCCAGGCTTAGCTCTCCAGACGTGTTCTGCTTCCACCTCTCATGTGCTGCCCTGTTTGCATTTCCATTTGGGGCATGAAATATGCTTTTTTTTGGGTACTGGGAATCAAACACAGGCCCTCGTGCTTGCCAGGCCGGTGCTGTGCTGCTGAGCTATATCCCCAGGCCCACATGAGATATTCTGATCGCCTTTTCTTTTCCTTTGGCAGAGAGGTTCATGTTTTATAAGTGGAAGGAACACAACAACCTCAAGGTCCCAACATATGATAATAGAAAAATGTCAAATTGATGTGCTGTGTATTTCTGACTCTGGAAGCCTTGTTGGGGAGACTTGGGGCAGGGTGCCTGTCTCTCCAATGGGAATCTGCATTGAGATGAAATACAAGGGTAGGAGGGGTGACTTCATCTAAAGATTTGGCCTAGACTATCTTTTGTCAAATATCAAATGGAGAGCTTTCAGATCATCACCTTGGTGATAGAAATTTTGGACAATATCTCATATTTAAAAAACTTTTAATAGGAGCTTTGTCAAATACTATGTAGATTCAAAACATGGCACATAAGAAACTGGTTGTTATTATATTTAATATCAAATGTAGAAACTATATTATATGATTTTGGGGGCAACTACTGGAAGATAGATAATTTAAGTGGCATTTAAAATAATTTATATTTAAAATAGAAATCCTTTTCAACAAATACTTCAGAATGGAACAATTAGGCTTCTACAAGTTTCATGAGAATTGAAAGGAACATTATAAAATTGGTATCCTCTCATCATTGTTCTTTTTGCATTTTCAAAATATTTCATATTTTAAAAATATATACATAATAGATGGAAGAAATAGGGTATTTTGTATTGTAATTAAAAGCAGGAAAAACAGGTTTTTTTGGTCTTTTTTGTGACAAGTTCTCACTATACAGTTCAGGCTGGCCTTGAGATCACTTTGTAGCCCAGGCTGGCCTTGAACTCCCAATGATCCTCCTGCCTCAGCCTCCCAAGTGCTGAGATTACAAGTGTGCTCCACCAT
>NW_004955439.1:12791577-12831566 GCF_000276665.1 Chinchilla lanigera
AAAAAAAAAAAAAAAGCCATGCTGTACAGGGCTTTGAAAAGATATTGAAATAGTAAAAAATGTCTTGATCAAAGATCTTATCCTCTGAGAGAGACCCACCCTGCGCCCCCAAGAGATAAGGGTGGGTTTATTCTTAGTGGAAGGGCATCCAAGTTGCTCTTCATGACGGGAGAAAGTTCTCGACAGGTAGCATTGATTAACTGCTACATTGTCCAGGCTGGCCTCTAACTTGCCTTCTACCCCGGCTTCCTGAGTAGCAGGGATCATAGGGGTGAACCACCAGGCCCGGCCCTCAGCCATATCTTTCCAAGTATTTATTTTTTCCTTTTGGCCTCATGATTCACTGATGCAATGAATAGAGAGGTAAGAAGTCAGGTGTGGGCTGGGTTCTGCCAGTGCGATGCGGAGCCAGGCGGCTCTTACCCCACCTCTGCGGGGCCTACAGAGACAGACAGCAGAACAGCCAAACTGCTGTGGAGCCGGGGCAGGGACCTGGTATCACCTATGGGCCCTCATCTACCAGTGTGTAACGGTGAGGATGGTAGCGGGAGCCAGGAGGCATTTTCCCCTGCTTTGAAAGAAGAATTCAAGAGTGATGGTTGGACTTCCTTGTTCTCTGCCCATGACTTCATTGGAAGGACAGTGCATTTGAGGATGGTACCACAACTTTGGGAAGCTCAACTGGACCTGTGGGTTGGACACATCTGGCCTGCCTTGAGCTGGGAGGAACCATCTTTGGCCACAGGTAAAACATGTAATATAGTTCATGTGTATAAATAACAAAACTTTTTTTTTTCTTCTGTATTATTAGTATAATGCAGGCATGTCTAGCCTGCGTGCCACAGGTTGGACACATCTGTCCTACATTTTTGTAGAATTTTGCCTTAGTCCTAGATACCCTGGCTGCTCTGAGGATGAATAGGAGCTTTGGACCTTGCCAAGCAGCAGGCGCCCCTACTTTGGGTGTGAACATCTCCCCCTCCACCCCTGGCCTCTCATAGACAAGGACCTTTGAAGGCTGTTCAGTGCTTGCATACATGGCTGAGGTAATGGATGTGAATAAAAAGTGGGAAAATACCAGGCTGTTTGCTTTGGGCCAGAGGAACCATGAAATGAGCAAACAGTTTTGTTTGCTGAGGTCATTGTGAAAGCAGCTGAATCCCTTACAACCACTTTCCGGACATGTGATGCGTGCCTTTTGGAAACACCTCCAGCCAAGCCTGGCGTCCTGAAGTGTCAGAACAGCCCATGAAGGTAAACACAGAACTCATTTTGAGGGTTCCCTTTGAGTAGAACTCTGTGAGGTTCAGCCAAAAGGGGGACAAAAGAGGACAGTCCGGGGGCTGTGGAAACTGAGGCAGCAGATGGTGAAAGCCACGTGAACAGCCGACTGGTTTGAGTCAAGTTTAGACTGAGTTTATGGCCGAGGGGAAGAAGCCCATCTACTCTTTCTATGAGCCTTTTTTCACGGCCCTTTACTCAGCAGAAGGGGCTGCCTGGCAGTATGTTTGGCTTACGCAGTAAAGAAACCGCAAAATGATGGAGCACAAGTTCGAAGAAGCTCTGTGTGATTCTGGACCCAGGCAGGGATTTACTTGCTAATGTTTAAAGCTGAGAAACCTTGAGACAGGACCTGAAAGCATGCCTTAAATCTTTCTTCTTTCCCCATTTGCTTCTGACATGAGCACACTGGTAAATTGGCTATGGAGAAGTCATGTTTATATAAAGGGTCAAAGCGAAGCTTTCAGTTCCCAAAATTTGAATGATGGCTCTAGTGCTATCCCCTGTGTGACTCTGGGCAAGTCACTTAATGCCTGTGGGCCTCGACTTTCACATCTACACAATGGGGGTAATAAAAATATCCATTTGGGTTTATTTCAAGGGTTAAATGAGATAATGAATGTAAATTGCTTAGTGCAGAGTCTAATTCAGAATTGTGCAATCAGCATTAAGCTATTATTATCGTTACTATGAAAACTGGAAAAATCAGTGCTTTAGTTAGGATTTTTATTTTGCTTGTTCTGAACGTAGTTCATTCAGATTATAGTAGCACAAGCAAGTTATGTGCCTTCCAACAAGTTAAACATTAAAAAGCCAAGTACTCATTTGTTCATTTATTTAAAAAGCATCTGTGGAGCATTTCCTATATGTCTGACAGTAGGCAAGGGCGAGAGATGCAGATATGAAGTACAGTTCCTGTCTTCCAGGATCTTGAAGTCCTGTGGAGTCGATTAATAAGTAAATTGATGGTGACATTGTAGTGCATATGCTTAGTAAATGCAGTTTGGTTGAATTATGCTTTGAAAATCCAGAGCTTGTGAGAAAAAAGTATGAGAAAATTGCATGTTCACTAGTATCTAACATTCTAAATCTAAAGAATGGAAGAAGGAAGTCAGTCACACATCCTCAGTGACTGTCTTGTCCCAGACTAAGATGTCAATCTTTGGTCTCTAAAGATGAATGCTGATCTTGGACAGGAGCTTTAGGAGCTCCAGGCTGACCCTCTGTGACTCAGACACAAGATAAGTCTGCAGTCAGGCAAGGCCTAAGCATGTGCCTCATCTGATACCTCTCCTCCTGCCCAGAAGGCCTTTGTGTATAAGGTCACAGCTCCATGTTTATGAGGAGAATCTTGTTATCTTTTAGAGACTCTACCAGTGACATCTCTTGCCACTTAAACTTTTATATCTTGTAACAGCTTTATTCATATCTAATTCACATAGCATATGATTTAGTGGTTGGAAAATGTACAATTCAATGCCTTTTAGCATAATCACAGAAATATGCAACTATTTTCACAATCAACCTCAGGACATTGTTCTCACCCCTAAAGAAACCCTTGTGTCTGTTCATTGTCATTCCCAATCTGCCTATTCTCTCAAGCCTGGTGACCAAGAATCTACTTTTCATCTTTATAAATTTTCCGATTCTGAACATTTCATGTAAGTGAATGTTATAGACTGGATTGTGCCCTCCCCCATTAACATTTTAAAAACCTAAATATCAGTGTGACTGTACTGGAAACAAGGTCTTTATGGAGGTGATGACAGCAGGAAAGGTCCTAAGGCTAGGACCCTAACCCGATAGCCCTTGTAAGAAGAGGGAGAGAAACCAGGAGTGTACGTGTGCAGAAAAAAGACCTTGCAGAAATGCAGAGAGAAGGGAGACATTTGCAGTTCCGTGAGGAGGTATCAGGAGAAACTAACCTGGCAACACTTTGAGCTTGGACTTCTAGTCTCCAGAACTGCAAGAAAATAATTTTTTGTTGCTCAAACCACCCAGTCTCTGTGGTATTTTGCGGCAGCCTGTTACTATGGATCACGTGTTTGTGTTTCCCCCCAAATTCACTAGTTGAAGTCCTTTGGATCTATATGTGGGGATGGTAATTTTTTTTTTTTTTTTTTGCAGTACTGGGGATTGAACTCATGACCTTGTGCTTGCCAGGCAGGCGCTTATGCCACTGAGCTATAACCCCAGGCCAGGGATGGTATCTTTAAGGAAGAAACTAGGTTAAATAAGATCAGAAGAGTGGGGCCCTGGTCTCAGAGGATTAGTATCTTTATAAGAGGATATGCCAGGGCACAATAGGATCACATAGGGAAGACAATTTACACAGCAACAAGGTGGCCATATACAAGTCAGGAAGAGAGCTCTCACCAGAAATAGAACTTTCTGGCACTTCATTATGGGCTTCTAGCCTCCAAGACTGTGAGAGGACAAATGCTTGTTCTTTGTGCCATCCAGTCCGTGGTATTTTGTTATGGCAGCTCTAACACACTAACAGTGAAATCACACAATGTGTGGCCTTTTGAGTCTGGCTTCTTTCACTTAGCATATTGTTTTAAGGTTTAATCCCTGTTATAGCACGCTGTATTCCTTTTTATTGACAAGCAATATTCCATTGTATTAATAAGCTTTACTTGTTTATCCACTCATCATTTGATAGGCATTTGCATTGCTTCCACTCTTTGCGTACTGTAAATAATGTTGCTATGATCATTCATGTGCAAGTTTTTGTGTGCACATATGGTTTTATTAGTCTTGGGTATATGTTTAGAAATGGATTGTCTGGGTCGTTCGGGAACTCTACAGAGAATGTACGAGGACTCTGAGGAGCTGTCAAACTCTTTTCTAAAGTGGTCCCACCATTTTATATTGGCACTAGGTTACAATTTATCCACATCTTTTCCAACACCTGTTAGTGTTGGTCTTCTTTATTATAGCTGGTTAGTGACTATGAAGTAGCACCTCTTTGTGGTTTTGGTTTGCACCCTCCAGTAACGAGTGCTGTTGAGCATTTTTTTGTGGATTTGTCACATATATATCTTCTTTGGATATATTGGCCATTTTTAATTGGAATTTAATTAATTCTAATCGAGTTGTTGTCATTCTTTAAATACTCTAGGCCCAGGTTCCTATCAGATTCATAGTTTGCAAGCTATTTGTCCTGTGTTATGTGTTATATTTTCACTTTCCTCGTATTGTCTTTTGAAGTAGTAAAGTGTTAGTTGTAGTAGCCACACTAATCAATTTTTATATTTTTTTTGCTTCCTTTTCTGGTGTCATCTCTAAAAAAACTCACTCCAAACCCAAGATTGCAAAGATTTACTCACATATTTACTTCTAAGAATTCTATAATTTTCTTCTACAATATTTAGGATTTTGAATGATTTTGAGCTAATGTTTTAATAATGCAAGGTGGATATCTAAGGACATTCTTTTGCATGTGGATACGCAGTTCTAGCGTTATTTATTAAAAGAATTGTTCATTTTCTAATTGAATCAACATGATACTCTTGACGAAAATCAATTGACTATAAATGTAAGGGCTTATTTTTGGACTCTCAAGTGTGTTCTACTGGTCCACAGGATAAAGATAGAATAAAGCGCTACACTGTCTTGATAGCTGTGGCTTGATAGCAAATTTTGAGATCAGAAAACACGAGCTCTTTAGCTTTGCTCTTTGTCAGAATTGTTTTGACTATTGTGGGCCCCTGAAGCCCACTAGGCTTTTGAAAGACCGACTCTCTGATGCCTGTTGTTGGGTTTGTCTGTAGGCTGAGACCTGTAAGGGTGGCCTGCACGTGGGCCAGGTCTACGACACAGGCTGCTCCTCACGCACCTCAGTGTTAGTCTGCCCAAACATACTTTTCACAGTCCCTAGAGCTTGATCTTATGAACCCAAGTTCCTGATAGGCACCTTGTGGGAGCAAGAGATGGAATTCTAAGACCAGCTTTCATAGAACGCCAGTATTGGTACATGAAGGCTGATGGTTTTCTATAGAATCTGAAGAGTTAACTAGCTTTGATGGACAGCTCGTAAGTGTATCCCTGTTGCAGTTATCGTTTTAGATTAGTCACATTATTATGGTTTATATCTAGATGTCAGCACTTAGGAGGCTGAGGCAGGAGGATTGTTGTGAGTTCGAGACCAGCCTGGGCTACAAAGTGAGCTCAAGGCCACCTGAACTGCATAGAGAGACCCTATCTTAAAAAAAAAAAAAAAAAAAAAAAGTAGATGTCTCCTTAAAGCCTCATAGGTGGTACTTTTGGAAGGTGACTGGATTTATAGGGTCATTATGGCTGACTTCCTGTTAGGAGGTGGGGCCTGATCAGAGGAGGCCATGGCTGTGACCTGGAAGGTTAGCTCTGCCTTCCAGGCTTCTCCTTTGACTTTCTCTCAGCTTTCCATCCACCATGAGGTGAGCAACTATTCCGCTGCCCTGTCCCTGTGCTATGGCATCCTGCTTTGGAGCCAGGAACCACGGACTGAAGCATGAGCTAGAATAAACCCCTCCTTTAAACTGTGGGTGCTGGGTATTTCTCAGTGCCAAGAAAGTAACTAAGCCACAGCCTAAAAGAAGACAACAAATGTCTGTATTGTGCTTGTGATATGTTGTAAAATGTTGTATGTCTGTTAATGTTTCCCTCCTTTTATCTTTAAAATAAAAAAAAATTAAAAAAAAAAAAAGAAGACAACAAAGAAAAAAAATTCACCCAAATTCACTTATTTAGGTTATAATGTAATTATTAATTATCTAATACACCCTTAGAAATATACCTCTTCCTTTCTTTCTTTTTTTCTTTTTCTTTTGTCTTTTTGAGACAGATCTCTCTATGTAGTTCAGGCTGGCCTTGAGCTCACTTTGTAGCTCAGGCTGGTCTCGAACTCACAGCAATCCTACTGCCCCAGCCACCCGAGTGCTGGGATTACAGGCATGCGACACCACCCCCGGCTATACTTCTTTCTTTGTTGAAAGAAGTTTTTGTATTTTTTTGGACTTTGAGAATCCCACTGGGGATTTTCTTGGTATCTTTTGTTTCCCTCATGGCTGAAGAGGCCAGACACATTTCTGGAGGCTTAATCAAGCAAAATCATACTTCGGGTCTAGGAAGAGTAGGTGACTTCATCAGGGTGTAATCACAGGCAACTGTTTACCAGGAGTTATTCAGAAGTTAGGCTAAGACTTAACATGCAGATTTTCTTTATATTCTAATTTTCCCCTCTAAGAGGATATGTGTCTTTCCGAATGCATCTCTCATCCTATATGGAGGAAATTACTGTTAAGAAAGGTCTGCCTCATCTTTGTAATGATTCTTCATACTCGCTGCAGACGTGTAGGATAAATGGGTCTGACAATCACGCTGCTCAGATTTTCTTCAGGTTGACCAGCAAGGGGCACTAAAGCATAGCTTCTCTTCCTTATTTCCTTCCAGCAATAGCAGAGGTTTTAGTAAGCAAGTAATTGGGCAAGAATGTGGAAACTGTTTACTTTTACAGTCAGATAAAAAAAATTGGCCGTCATCTCTTTGATATTTTTTCAAGGGTATTGATATTTTTAAGAAGAGAAAAATTCTGATTGGGCAAAAAAGGCAGCAAAACAATTCCACATACAGAATCATTCTTTGCTTGGAAGTCGTAATTCTCCTGTCTAGTCAATACTATTAGGTAAACCAGCAGAATCCTGTCATTACTTTTCCGTGAATTACTGCATTTTCTTTCCATTCCTAGAACATAATGGCCAAGCCACAAAACGAGTCCTTAAAAGGATGAACTACTTGATGTTACGGTGACAAGCAATTATTATAGAGGCCTACTGGTCGGTCTTTTAAAATTCCCTTTAAATTTTGCCTCCCTATTTATTTCCATCAGCCACTAAGCATGACTCTTTTATTGTTTCAAATAAAGGATGCAATCTATATGCCAGGCACACATTATGAATAATTCCTTGTCATAACAAGGCACGAATGTCCTTCAGAGACTGGCATGGAGTTATCGAAGCTGTTTAGTATTTGGTAATAGGCTTTTCTTTCTCTCCTTCTCTCTTTTTAATTTTAGCTTTTATCTGTGCTTAATTACATCAAGGTCCTGAAACATTAAGAATGATAGAATTTAATAATTGATCCACTAAGCTGGAAGCAAACACCCGTTACGGTTTTGAATTCTAAATTAAAGAAATAATTTTTAGATGCTTTGTCCACTTAATAATATAGGAATGGTGCAAATAAAGGTACTTAATTCAATATGCACATTCAATTACAGGCCAATGTATAATATGTTGAGAAACACTCCATTCTTTGTTCAAAGCCAGTTTTCTTTGAAGACTTGGGTTTTTGGACCCTGTTATTTGCAGCCTGTGAAGATGATATTAAAATGGATAGCGGACTTCTTTACTTGTCTCATTACAGCCCTCTTCCCTCAACTACAATCCTAAACCTCAAATGGCTGATTACTTAAGAACCCTTAAGAAGTCTTAGCTAAATGATGGATAGCTCAGAGCATAATTTTTAATATTTTTCTCTCTGCTAGCCAAAATTAGAAATTAGAGGAAGCAGAGAAAAAATTTAGGGGCTAGGGCAGATATCAAGAAGGAGATGAAAAAGACAGACCAAGATAAAAGAAAGATGTTTGGTTCCACATTTTTGGAACAATCCTGAAAGTGTTCTGTTTTATCTGCTTGAGAAGATTTTCATACACCCAGGTGTTCTGTGTGTCCCAAACCCTCCAACCAAATCCTCTTCTCTCTGATTCCCAGGAGATGGATGCAGATACCATGACTGACTGACAGGGTGAAGATCATAGGCCTGGAACATGCTTGTGGGTTCCTATTCTAGCTATGCAACTGGGCAAGTAATTTTCTAAGCCTCAGTTTATTCTTCTGCACAGTGAAGATGCATTCATTCATTAAAGAAAGATTCAGCAAATGCCTGCCATACACCAGGGACCACTGAAAGTACAGATATTTGTTCTGAGAATCCAATGAGAGGATGGAAGTAAAATACTTAGGACTGTAATGATATACTATGCTTATCATTTTTGGAGCATCTACTGTGCACAGACTCTATTCTATACACCTTGGACAATTATGGTACATCTGCCTGCCTCAGTTTCTTCATTTGCAAAGACAGGTTCTTGTTTCATGCATCTCTTGTGAGGTTTAAATGAGGTAATGTATGAAGTACTTAGAACAGTACCTGGACCACAGTGAGTGTCACCTGTCATTACTCATTTCTCTGTAACAACTGGTGAGGCAAATCCTATTATCATTGCTTTAAGGATGAGTTTATTGAAGTTCAGGCATGTAAGGTAACTTGATCAAGGTCCAGTGGTGGGTAAGCCCCAGATTGAAGACCCTGTCTGGATCCCAAGCCTGTACTTTTCCCACCATACCTTGGTGACCTCTAGATGCTTTGAACTACCAGCTGGAAGTCACACATAAGCATCTCTATCTCTGAAGTGCTACTCGTGAATTCTTTTAAGTCACCCTGTCAGACTCTGTGTATATACACACATGCACACACATGCACATATAGACATACACAGAAACACACACACACGTATCTGCAGTCTTTGCACTTAGAATTCATTCTAATAAGCTGCTTCTGTTCCATGGAAACCATACTGCCAGTCATATATTTAATGGAGTTACCATTGACTGCCTGAAGACTGGTATACTTTTTGCCAGGCAGTCGGTAAAAAATGTAAATTTATTTTTCCATCTGTGAGCTTTGACATGGGGAAAGTTATTTTAGTGGCTTGCTTATTTAATCATTCATTCAGTCATTTTGTCATCAGTCATTCATCAAACCATTACTGCGAACCAGGTCTTGTACTAAGCCAATTGGTAAATATTTATGGACCACACACTATGATTTTTCATTATGTGAAATATTGAGTCCTAATTATAGATCTTACACAAATTAGTTTAAGAGGACAGGATGCAGCAGAAGACAATGTGGGCTTGTTTGCTTTGAACGGCCCCAGCGGTTGTCCCTGACTGTCAGAAGATAGTTCTATCGACACTTCACAGCTTCAACAAGAAGCAGATTTTCTCAGGTGTCCTTTGTGCATTTTCCCCTTCGGGAACCGCAGCTATGAATTATGTGGAGTTGCGTTAGTGCCAGATGAATCTCCTGACACTCCTGGGGAAAGCGACTGCTTTTCTAAACTGTTCCTTTTTGACTTGAAATTGAAACTGCGGCAAGTGTTCCAGAGAACAGCACTACAGTGAGCAGATGAGGAATTTGTGGGAAACAATATTCTATAGTCCAGTACAGGAGCTGCCTTTGAAAAACAAAACAGAAAACCCCAAACGAGAATCCAGTGCTTTCCTGCCCCAAATGTACCTATATCTGGATGGAATGGATTTCAGGACTGTGTACCCTTCTGGCATGAATTTGAAATTTTACCTTTCCCAATATTTCAGGATGCAATTGCCGGTTATTGTTCATGAAGAGTTTATTCTTTCTTCTTTTAATCATTTGTCTCAGCTCTTCCCCAGGGAAAGCTCTGTACTGGCTGTTTGATTACAACAAACAAATGAATAAAATCTCCTCTAGTCTTGCAAGCACCTGCGCTGTGACTGCTGCTGGTTGCTACCCTCACTGGGTGTCTTCCTTAGGGACTCTTGTTGGGAATGTTCTAGAAGGGAGTATTGCATAAGAGATAAAGACTTCTCCTCAGCTCCATTATTTGGTCCATTATTTGGCAATTCAGAGGATTCTAGGAAGAATTTTAAATATCTCTTATTGGTGTTGTCAGTATTTAGGGGTCACCCTGAAATTTCTGTCAACCCTAAGTACAGAATTAACATAGAACTTTAAGTGGCAAAATCAGAACTTCACATCTCACATCAGAACACCTTAGAAAGACAGACCCACTAGGGATAAATTTTTCCAGTCACTTTGATCAGAATGGGTACCATAGCTGCAGGCTTTCATTCTTCATTGCTGGAATCTGAGGAAGTCTAGGGGTTCCCATGGTGACACCATTTTATCAACTAGCATAAAAGTGTTTCGAAGTTTAACAATTGGTTTGCAGAGAGGTAGATTTTCTATGAAATGAATGGGCCCTTGCTTACATGGGAAACTTTCATATAAATATTCACTTTCATAACTACTTTTATTCATAACATTTTCTGTTCCTTTTTGAGGTCCCACAAACTTGTACAAACTTTAGTTTCCCACAAAACCTGGATCAGAGGTTCCCAGGATTGCCACCCTGTGCATAGCAATTGGTATCACCCCAGCCTTGGCTATGCCCACAGAGGCCCTCAGAGGCCCTGTGGAAAGTGTGCTTCCCCGCAGATTGGACTTGTCTCACCAGAGCTTCAGCTCCTCTGTGCAGAGTCATTACATTTCTCGTGATCTTTCATCAGACATTAATTTCTTCTCTTTTATGCTTACCAAGAAATCTTGTGACTGTAACTTAGCTCCTGTTTGGCTGCTGATGAGGTGCTTGCCATCAGACTTAGGAGTCCTAATGCTTAGGAAGAATCCATTTCTCTGTACAAATTAATAAATGAGGCTTGGGTTTACTATTAATTGTTCAAAATTATTTAGTCAAGGACTAGGGATGTAGGTCAAGGAGCACTTGCTTAACATGCTTGAGGCCCTGGGTTCAGTCCTTAATACTATAAAATGAAAACAAAAGACATTACTTGGCTAATGTGAGTCCACTTCAGAGAGATAATCTGTGCAAAGATTTCTGAGTCTGAGAAGCTAGACTGACAGCTATGAAAAACTGGGTAAACATTCTATCTCCAAGGACGTATACTCCTTGGCCTTTTCCTCTATTTTCAGCAGTATTTTGGTAGAACTATTAATTTGTCTCCCCCATAGACTGTCAGCTCCTTGAGAGTAGGTGCCATCTGCATTCCAGACTCTTAGGACAGGACTTAGGATAGACATACAGGAAAGATTGCAAAACATTTATTCAATGAGTAACGGAATAAAAAGTATGTGATGGCCTTTGGGAGGCTAATAAACATGTAGTAGTGCAAAATTTTACTTAAACTTACATATCATTTTGTTTTTGATAAAATTTGTTTTTTCAGTGCAATAGTATTCATAATACTATTAAAAGCATATCAGATATGTTGCAAACCTGACCAGGGTTGAAATAAAGTGATCACTTCCTTATAATGTTTTCTTTTTCACCACAGAATTTATTGTTCAGTGTCTATCAGATTTGCAAATATTTAGGAGGATTGAAAATCTTTTTGTATTTTGGACTAAAAACTAGTGATGAGGAACCAGTTGAATCAGGAATAAACTGGTCCTGCGTAAACACCTTTATTGAAAAATGTGAGAGAAAGCACAAATGATTAGTATCGCTGCTATCGTAGGTCATTTCCAACATCCAGGAAAGTCTGCTGTTTGCTTTAAGGAAGAACATCCCAAGGAAAATGCATGAATTGAATGATGATAAGAGAAATAATAATGAAAAGACGTCTACTTATCTATAGCTATATATCCTGTTAGCTCTTGTTTCTGATTTCACTGTCTTGTCAACTCTCAAGGATATATGGGTAATCTATAGAGAGAGGGTGAAAATGAAAATGGAAGAGAGAGGGAAGGGGCGGGGAGAGGGAGGAGGGGGATATGAGCACACGCATGTGTGGATACGTGTTATGAACAATAAGATACCTTGCAGCTTGATTCTTGTTTTCTCAAGCTCAAAAACAAAACCAAAACAACACACTCCATCCCCTTGTCACTAACATTTATTCTGAAAGAAAAGAAAATCCCTTCAGTTATTATGAGCTATATTGTCAGTTTTGTACCTTGCCATACTAAAGAATCACGCGGCGTCATCCAGTGATGTATGGGACGATTAATTGTTCTAGTTTAAAAACTAAGGATTCCAAATCAGTGATGACTTCTGTTAGACTGACACTGTGAGTCTCAGAGGTGAGGTTTAAGTTCTCTCATCCCAAGCAGAAGTCATCTGGTCTCCATCTTTGTATCAAGGACTGATTTTATTAGCTGCATCTGAAAGTTCAGTACCCGTTATTTGGTATTCATTCCCTTCACCTCCTTGATAGAACTGAGGATGGGAGACAACCAACTGGGAACTGAATTTACATTGGAAAAGAGAGGAGTTAGTGCGTTTGTTTTCCTAAGCAGAAAGGAAATGATCAGTCCCGCGGCCTATTCTACAATTCTAACCCTCACAAGCTTTTAATATTTCTGCTTTAAGGCATCAAGCAGCTGTTTCTCTTGAGAGGGTTCCTGGCAGCCAAGTGAATTGAACATGGGGTGCTGGAATGTGGGCTTGAAAAAGGAATGCTGAGAGACAGCTTGTAATTACACACACACACACACACACACACACACACACACACACACACACACACACACGCTTCAGGCCCCAGGCTCCAGAACTCCTGAGAAACTCAGCTGAAGTTCTTTTTCCTTCCAGCCCAGGCAGAGCAGGAATCCACACTATCCAGTAGAGTGACCTTTCTTCTGCTGCCCCTCCTGGGGCCCTTGCTTAGGAGAACCCTGTGGTGAGGCACACAGCTGTGATCCAGCTGCCTTGGGATTGCCGCCACCAGACGCACAACTCTGCGAGAAACAACAGCAACCAAGCAAGTTGCAGCTCTTTCTGAAAATTCCCTCTAAGCGCATCAGGGGCCTCTGTGTTAAAGACATTCATTGCAGCCCTATTTACCTTATTCCATGTTGGAGCTGCACCCAGGGACACTAACCACTTTCTAAATATATCTGTGACTTGTATTATTGTCATAACAATTTAGAATAAAAGAACTTCCTGCCACTGGGTGTGTTCACCCATCAGGAAATGGATGTAGTGTTCTGATCTGCTTATCACGGAAGGTCACGGGAAAGGTCATGGCCTGTGAATGAGGCTGTCTCCCCTGAAGGGTGGAGAGACATTGCCCAGCATTGTACAAACATGCAGGAAAACATGTGTTCAAGGGCATGACCCGGCACTCAGTAGGTGGTCAGGTCAGGGCTGGCAGGAGGAGTCTCAGTGTGCTCTGGTCCCTGCTGGGAAAGGGCGAAAGTCTGACCTAGACATGGATGTAGTCCACAGCTGGCGAGAAAGAAAAAAGAGGACCAGCTCCACACAGGAGGCACATATACAGTTGGTGTTATTCTCTTTTTGCTATCCCAGTCTTTTAGTAAGGCCCTCTTGAAATTTTCCAGCTAGCCTCTGTGCTTTGAAGAATTCCTAGTATTGTCTCAGATTGGGGATAAAAAGCACCAGAGCAGGGCAGGGTTGCCTGAGGCTGGTCTGCTTGTCATTGAGGACACTCTAAATTTTATCCAAGTTAGCCCACAGGCCTCTCCTTTGGCTGGTCCCCCTGTGTTGCCTAACTTCCAAGATCAAGTACGATTTAATCATAAAGCGGGGACTTCCTTCTAGCATTTCTCCAAACATAAGATTGGTCATTTTTCATCTCCACAGTCTTCACAGAAATGAACACATTGGTAAAAAGCTCAACAATGGCTGTCATGATTGTTTAGAGAGTTAAAAGTCAAAAGCCTAGCTTTAAAGCAGGATTTTAAGTTTCCTGATCACATTTACTTCTAATTTTCCCACATGATCTGCCAATTGAAACATCCTGTTTTCATGAGGTGGCCAACATATGGGACTTATACCATTAGTAGGGGGTAAAAATAGCATCTACCAAGTGCCAGCAAACTGGAGAACTTAGATTTATGCGGCATATAGCCATAGGGCATGGTCCTTAAGGAAGAAAACATTTTTCCTTTTTTTATTTGGCCTAGTCCATGGGAAAAAAATCCTAAAAAAATGTGTCCAGTTGTAAATTACACAGTGGCATATAGGAATCTGAGGAACCCATCGTATATTCCACCAAAGAGAAGAGTTGAAAATAAAATGCAATGTGTATTTGTTATAGTGGCAGCTACCTGTTTGAGGGAAATACTAATGTGATATTGAGGTCATTGTTTAACCTGTAAATTACCTTGTGGATGCTAAACCCTCTCTGTGAAAGTTGTAATAAACACTGAGAAGTGAGGGACAAATGAAAAGGACTTGGGATAGATACTGTCACACACACACACACACACACACACACATACATATCCACACTGCTTGATTTTGAGAAAGACAGAATACTAGAAATTGGAGTCTTTGCTGTTAGTGGAGAAATTTTGAAATCATCTGGGCATGAAAGTGTTCCCAGGCTAATTCCAAGCTACCAAAATACAGAGTTCAAAGACACTTAGAGTCTCAGAAAGTGTCTTGCCAAGAAAAAAATGGAACTTTGCCTTCTTGGCTTCCAAAGAGAGGGTTTCCATCCAGGTTCCCACTGCAGTGGAGAAGTCATTCACATATTTTCCCACCCTTTCTGGTCCTTTTGAATCACAATGACTTTATTTTAACTAGTGATTTACAAAAGGAAAATGACCCCTTAAAGTCATTCAAAGACTAGTGTTTAGGTTAAAAAAAAGAATGTTAACAAAAATAATAGGATATCATATTGCATGAGTACAATTATGGAGCAAAAATTACATACAGAAAAAAGATTGGCAGTAAATAACAAAATGTTAAGGGTGGCTGTGTAATAGAATAAAATAAGCATGTTTTCTATAACAAAGATGGTTTCTTTGATATATAAATAATATATGCTCCCAATCTTATTTAAAAATAAATCTGATGTAAAAGACTTTCATTTTCAACCACCACTTAGGACTACTAGTCAAGTCCTTAGCATTTACTTACTGATTAACTGCATATAAATAACAAGAACATAATAAGCTATAGCTAATCTTAAATAGTTCTACATGATTGAAAGTTTCTAGATATGTAAATAATGAAGGCACCCAGAAACTGACAAAGGCCATGCTTGACTGTTATTTAACTCTTCTGACTAGATTTAAATCTTCTCATAAGATTTAAATTAATAATCCACATATTAGACTCATGTTCTTCATTTTAACCCAAATCTCAGTTTATGAAAATAATACCTAACATTTATTGAAAACTAATGATGTGTGCCAATATATTATCTACTTGAATCTGTACAACAGCCATCCAAGGTAGACACTGGAATTAGCCCCATCTGCCTAAAGAGGCTGTGTCAACTTCCCAAGGCCACAGAACTAAGAAGAACCAGAACAAAGATTTAAACCCCAGCCATGTGGCTCCCGAACCTACACTGTGAAACGTGAAGCTTTTCTGCTGTGGGAAGCTGTATGATACTGCAGCTTACTCTTTCTTCGATGACTGTCTGGTGTTCAGAACTCTCTGTTTAAATATTTATCCAGAATATAAATATGTACCCTGAGATTTTACAATGGGCCCATTCCTATGCATTTCTTAGACATAATTCAAAGGTTCCATAAATTTCAAGTCTTAAAAGCAGAAGGAGATGCCATTTGCCTGGTAGTTTTCATTTCAAAGCATGTATTTCAGGAAAATTCTAGAAGGGGAATTGCAAAATGTGTAACACCAACACTTGTATATGTCCACTTGCTTAGAAGCATTTGGACCGTTAGAGTTCTTAATATGTACATAATCCAGCTCTTCAACTAGCTTATGTGACTTGTTTAGTGGCTGACAACTAGTTAACACCACGGCCAGGATGAGAAAGCAGGTCTTATTCCCATATCTGGAATCTTCTAATTACCTCTTCATCTCAGGCCAAGGGTAAGGTAAAAACATCTTTAATGGAGCAACAGAGTTTTAAAAAACCTAGAATCTGATGGTTCTAATGCCAGTAAATATTTTTTTCTCCCATGATGAACTTTAAATACCTTATAGATTTTTTTTAAAGCTCGCCAAAGAGCAGTCTGTGGAGTTAGAAATCTTTTGTTTATAGGCAAGAGATAACATAACTTAAAAAATGAGGATTAAGAAGGCAAAAATAATGATATGGGAAATTAAATCCTGCCTAGAGGTCTGAAGCTGATAACTTTTCCTTACCCCGGTGAAAGGTATTTTTCTTTCTTAGTGAGCACAAAATCGTTGGCTGTGTATTTTCTATTTCTTTGAAGAATATCTCCTCCTCTTATTAGCTCAGCACAGATCAAGTGACAATAAATCCAAGCGGGGATTTAAATTTAAAATAGCTTCCCCTCTATCGTGTTGTAAAGCCTTCAGCTCTGAGCTGGCGAGTGCTGTGAGCTGTCTTGGCCCTCAGAGGCCTGACCCACAGAGAAATGTGTGGCGTGAGGAGGTTGCCATCCCTCCTCCCCTCCCCAACAGCCTCGGGTGTGGGAAAGTCTGCCTTCCACTCGGGGAAGGCAGTCCAAACTCTGCAAACTCCATCTCTCCTGCCAGAGAGCCAGCTATGAGATTCTGTGTTCCATCACTATTATTATAAATGTAAAGGGGGAAAATGACTTAATTGTAAACCAATGACCTCACCCTAATAACCATGTCCTAATCATTTCTAAAGAAAGCTGCCTTCTTTGCTCCTGCCAACTTGCAAATGAAACAAATGACATTGGAACATGATTATGTTCATTAGCAATTATTCCATGAAAATAGTGAAGATCTGAATTTTCCCTGCACTTAACCCAGGCAACTAAAATCACAGCGCACTCTCAGGCCAAGCGGTGATTGTTTCTGCATCAGGAACCTGTTTCGTTCCAAGCTGTGAGCATCACAGTGTTTTCTCTCCTCAGTGTGATACTGCTTGGGTTCAGAAAAAGAAAATAAAAAACAAAAATATCCTTCCTAACAGGCAAGGGAATGACATCGCTTAGAACCTCTGAGCGGTATTTCTCTGATTTAATGCTATATTGTTTTGCGGTCTGAAGAATTGAGACTTGGCATGAGCCTCTGTCTTACTGTTGTTACCTGTCAGTGTCTTGAGAGATGGAACTGATATAGGTTATGCAGAGGCAAGGTGAGGGCTGGGCCTGGTATGGGAGCTCTGGTTAGGTGCTGACACCTGTCACTTCCTGTCTGGCGTGCGCACAAGCGTTCCTGGGCAGCTGAAGGGAGGGATGACGGTTGCTGGAGGTGTAGCCATTCCCTAGGCATCCTGTCTAGGCTGAAGCATGAATGAAGGTAGGTTTTTGCAAGTAGGAAAGGAGAATAAAGAAGCACTATTACAGAAATACTGCTGTCGAAATGCTGACAGCATTTCCTAAAATCATTTTCATGAGCCATTTTTGAGCTGATCTATAGCTCATGGCTGAGAGATTAATTAGTGAGTTCCCCCTTTTATGGAGAAAGAGCTAAAATGATTTTTTTTTAAAGGATGCTGGTACAATCATTTGCTTAAGGTTGACTGGCAAATCTAAGCAGAACCTGGAGCAGAATTCAAAATGTATGATACCCGCTCTTGAAATCTGATAGTGGAAAGGCGTTCAGATTTTGGAGTGGAAGAAGATTAAAAGAGTGGAATCAGCTTCCCTTCAACAGTGGGCAGCTGGCTGGGCTGCTTTCAGGTCCCTGCCCTCGGTGGTGGGAGAGCACGGGGCTGCATACGTGTGAACTAGGCCTGCACCATCATCACCTCTATTAAGTCATACCAAGATTTATCACAGTGGAAGCAGGCCAATGTTATTTTGTTCTGACCAGAAGGACTACAGTGTGTGATGTTTTTGTTTCCTTTCAGGAATACCAACACCCTCAAAAATTATTTGAACGCCACAAGTCCCTAAGCACAAACAATCCATACCTGAAACCAGGGAAATATATCTCACAAACAAGTATGCCTAGGGTCCATGAGTACATGCCCCTGTCTCAGATAAGCTCCAAAGCTCCTCTAAATAGGATCCAGTGATGGAGTTGCCATGGTTTGAATGTTTTTCCCTTCCAAAACTCATGTTGGAATTTAACGGCCACTGTAATGTTAATAAGCAATGGAAGCACCAAGAGGTGATGAGCCCTCCTGGGTGGGATTAGTGCAGCCTAAAAGGATGCATTTGGCTCCTCTGTGCTTCTCTCTCTTGGCCCTTCTGCCTGCCAACATGTGAGGATTCAGTCTTCCTCCTCTCTGGCGGCTGCAGCATGAAAGATGCCAACTTGGAAGAAGAGAATGGCCTCACCAGACACCAAACCTGCTAGTACCTTAATCTTAGACTTCCCAGCCTCCAGAATCATGAGCCAATAACTTTTTGTTGTTTAAAAATTTACTCAGTCTGTGGTATTCTCTTAAAGTACCGCAAGACAAGAGTTGACGTAATTCTAATATGCCTAGTTGAACCAAACATTTGGCATGATGCACTCTTAAGTGAAGTGTTTGGTGTTTTCCAGATTCACAGCTTTTGTCTTTACTTCCCTCTGACCTTAATCCTAACAGGCTCCTGCAATCTGCCCACTAATTTGGTTTTCTAGTGACAGTGTTTCCCCGAGTGATTTTAAGAGCTACTTCTGAGCAGAATCATATTGATGTTTCCCAATTAACCGGTATAGTGGCAGAATCAGTAGAAGGTATATCATTGTTATCAGAGGGTGGAGTGGATATGTTAAACAAATATTTGTTGAGAATCCACTATATTCTGAGCACTTTCTTAGTCTTGAAAATATAGTAGTGAGAAAAAAAATCATAAAAACTCCTCTGTCATGGAATTTACAGATGTGTGTATGCGTGTGTGTGTGTGTGTTAGGGATGCAGTAGAAAAGACACAATGATCCAAATAAGAGGAAAAATTTACAAGGTCTATTAGAAGGCAATAAGTACAGTGGAGTGAAATTAGATAAAGGGGATGGAAAGTTTTGAGATGGGAAGTGGCAGACAAGATTTAAATAAAGTGGTAAGAGGAATCTCAGTGACAAGGTAACATTTGAGCAAATACTTGAAGAAAAAGTAGCAGGCCCTAAGGCTGTCAAAGGAAGAGAGTTTTAGGCCCTGGGACAGCAAGTATAAGCCTCTGAACTCAGGCCACCTCGATACTCATTTGTGGGGTACACCAATCTCATGATAGGGTCCACTGGAATTGTACTGAGCAAAGTACAGCGTGAAACACGACTGAGCTGTCAGGAGGCAGGAATATTCTGGAAAAAGCAAGAAGCTCAGAGAGAGCTGGAGGAAGTTAGGAGAAAATGGAGGGTCAGCCATTTTGGGGACTCTTTCACTAACTGCATGGGAAGGCTGGTTGACTAGCCATGAGATTTTCAAGAATTTGCGTGTCATCCTTGCGCAGGGGCCATGCTAATCTTCTCTGTATCGTTCCAATTTTAGTATATGTGCTGTGGAAGCGAGCACTACCCACGAGATTTTGACAGTCCTGTTTCCATGCCTACTGCCATGCCACGCCTTCTAAAATGGCTGCGTTATGTCTGTGTTTCTTGGATTTGATAGTTCACAAATGAGCTCCATGAGGGACATATACCAGTGACAAATCTTTTCATGGTGGTTTTAAAAAATTCTCCTGCTCCCCAATGAATGTGGGAGTGAGAATTTCCATCAGAACCAACACCAGTTATAATGTGAACTTGCTATACTATTAGAAAATGTTGACTTCTACCCAAGAGGATAAGAAAACAAAGGCAATAATGAAATCCATAAAAAACAATGGCCACAGGTAGCAAGCTAGTACCTTACGCAATATGAGCAAACTCATAGAATGTGTTTGGTGTGGATAAAAAGTAATTTAGTGTATTTCAAGACACATTAAAATGAAACAGAAATGGAACATATGAAGGAACAAACAAGAACGTTACTTCTAGATAGAAACAGAAATATCAAGTCACAAGCCTTGACTATGCTACTTCTGGGCTGATCAAGAGGTCACCCCAGATTAGCCATCACTATTTGCACCCATCCTCTTGAACCAACTCTATCGCTTTCTCCTTGGTTTTCTCCATGTGCTTTAAATTGTATAACTGAATAGACTGTTCCAGCATTCACTTTGGTCTATGTGCCCTCTGCTTCCTGACCTCTGGAATATTTGGGGATAATTTCCTGCATGTCACCATTTTCTATGAATGCCCTTATTTTGTAAGTGCAAAGCTCTAGGTGCTGTGACATTTCCAACAGCCCTTATATTAGGCTATTATTTTCTGAATATTTGTTTTTATAATGAGTAAACTCTCCTTCAGAGCTCTTAAGCAGAAGGAAGTAATTTTAAGATATAAGTAGAAGTAAACTAGCTTACAATGTTTCTGTATGTATGCAGTATGATCAAGATGTACCATAAATGTTTAAATTTTAAAAATTTACTACAGTAAAAAAAACACATTGAATCTCCAGAAAAAGTACTCCCCTTGCATCAAACACCTTTGTCCCATTGATCTTGTCACTTTCTGAAGTGGTTCCGCACACTTCTTTTGAGTTTTTACAAAGTATGATCAAAAGCATGGTGAGCACTGCTGCAGGCAGGCTCATGGAGTCATTATAGTGTATTCTGCACTCATTCACCTTGTCTGGCACTGTGTGACTTCTGGTTCTTTCCCAAGTCAAAATGACCATGAAACATAAACATTTTGAATCTATTCAGGACATTGAGGCAGCCATGATAACACAAATAAAGACTCTCAGGAAAAAGGACTTCCAGAGCTGCTTCAGAAAGTAACAGGAATGATGGGATAAGTATGTTTAAATCAAGGAGGAATATTTTGAAGTAGGTAATGATAATATGTCCTCTTTTACTGTCATAAGCTTATAAAATCGTGAATGTTATGCTTGACTGATTTTACCTACCCTTGAACTAGTCTGGGATAATTTCCCGCATGTCTCTTTTTTCTATGAATGCCCTTACTTTGTAAGTGCAAAGCCTTAAGTGCTAGAAATGTGTTAGCCAACTAGGAAAATGTAAGGCCATTTCAGGATGGGTAGGAACATTTCTGAAAGGCAAAGCCCTGGTGACTCATGAGTGTTTACTATCAGCAGCTCCTATTATTACTCCACATAATTGTTAGACAGGTGTTTGTACTGGTCTCTTGGAATAAATGGGCTAAAATATAAGCAGGTGTGTGACTCATCATCATGTATGAGTCAACCATATGGACACTGGACATCTTATTATGGCCTGGAAACTGCTGAATTCATGTGTGATTTTGACATATAAAATCATGCACAAGTTCATATTTTAAAAATTATGAAGTTTCCCATCAGTCTGATAGGGTCTGTGGAAAATAATCATACTGAGAAAACAACAGTATTAGTAATCCCCCCATAACTGAGAGGGTCAAAAAGGACAATAAGGAGTTACAGTAAAAGATAATGCCTTTTTGATTAGAGATATTTATTTTTCTGATTTTGCTTTTTCTTTCAATGAGTTGATTGCATTTGACCAGATAATGGGATATGATTATAGAAGGTCAGCAATCAGAGTCTGTTAATTTATCTACAGTACTCTCATTCACCCAAGCTCCCCCCTCTGCTACAAACACAGACCAAGTGTTTGTCTTATAAAATTTTTTGTTCTTTGCAGAATTGGGTTTAGTTATGTCATAAAATTTTTCTTTTTCCTTTTTTTGAGACAGAGTCTCACTATGTAGTGGAGGCTGGCCTTGAACTCGCTTATGTAGCCCAGGCTAGTCTCAAACTCATGGCAATCCTGCTGCCTCAGCCTCCCAAGTGCTGAGATTTTTTTTTTTTTTGGTGGTACTGGGAATTGAACCCATAACTTTGCACTTGCAAGGCAGGCGCTGTACCATTGAGCTATATCCCCAAGCCCCAAGTGCTGAGATTACTGGCGTGTGCCACCACACTTTTGTCATTAAAATTGACACATAATATTATAACACAAATGAGTGTCCTCGAGGTGTGGACAATTTTTGCATTAAGTATCTGAGCAAAGGCACACAGGGGAGGTATGAAATGGGGAAGACAGGGCACTCATGAATTGTATGAGTTGTCAACAGACTCTGTGAATGGATTCCATTCTACGTCACTTTGGGCTCAAAATAGTCCATGGACCCATGACAGGTGAAATATAGAGAGTGTTTCAGATGTTACAGAATAAGGATTTCCAGGCCCTGGTAGGTCTTCCTTCTTCCAACTTGGTTTAGTTCCATCTTCTACTCCTCACCTCCTCACCTGTGCTTAACTTAGCTGCATCTAGATATGCCCAGAGCAAGGTAAAGAATCCCACCGGCTCCATTCCTGTTAGTACAAACGATGAAATTCTGCCAGACCTAGGTGCTTTGTGGAAACACCAGCGATAAAAGCCAAAAATGGACTTTCAGTCTAAACCCCACCACCTGACTCCCACCTCCCACCTCAGACTGAATTTCAACATTACAGACCATTTGAATCAATTAAAAAAAAAAATTTAAATTCACCCATTTTCTAGCAGAGATATTTTAAAGAGACCATAACTTAGAATGCACATTTCAGGGCCGTGGATATAGCTCAGTGGCATGAATTCCTGCCTAGCAAGTGCAAGGTCCTGAGTTCGATTCCTGATACCAAAAAACAAAACAGAACAAAACAAAAAACCAAACAGAATGCACATTTCAGTGGAAAGAAGTAATACTTACTTGCTCAATTTGGTTTTGCCTTAAAACTAAATTTAAGATTCTGTAGCTAATTTAAGAGGTCCTCCTTTGCAGCAAATGAGAACTTCCTCTCATCTTTTTTCTGTTCTCTTTAGGTGTGGGTCAGATAAATGAAGGGGGATTTAGAAAATTTTAATCAATATGCAATTCCTTGCTTGATGTCTTTATCTCTGTTTTGTCTGCAAGCATGATGAAGGCAGTCAATTCTTTCTTGTTTTCTTACTTCTCTCTGACTTACCAATGACTGAGACATAGTCCATACAAAAGGTACACTTTCAGAGGAGATGGTGGATGTTTGGATGGATGTAAGAATAAAAGGAGAGAAAAAGGAAAGAACAAAGAGAAGAGTTTGGTGGGTGAAGGTTCCAAAGTGAGAAAGGCTGGTGGATGTAAGGGCAGAGAAGCTAGGCTCTGTAGCAAGGTGCCTTGGAGAACGAAGCGGTAAGAAGCCACTGAACTGTACTAACTGCATGTTACTTTCCTGTGAGGTTCTGACTTCGGGAACTTTGAGACACACTACCCTGAAAGTTCTGGGAGAGGCACAGGAGGGCTGAAGGAGGAAAAGCTAATTGCCGTATCCTCTGATTTCCTTCCCTGCAGCTCTGGCTCACACATTTAACACTTTCTTGTCTTCAGCCATCGCCAGAGTTAAGATTCAATCCCACATTGTAATTGTCTTCTATATAATTGGAGGATATACTATGGGCTCAAATGTAACATATCTGACAACACCGAGGGCCATGCTTTTCCCCAGCTGTAGCCTGCTCTCTGGTTCCCTCTGTTAATTTTATTTCCTTTTTCTTGAACTCAAACTCCAAGTTTTAGAATGACATAGCCTTGACTTACGTGAAAGAATGACCAAACCAGGGCTTCTTGAGCCAGTGGGCTTGATCCCAACGCTGAATGACGACACTTACCTATTACTGATTGGACAGACTTCTTGCTTACATTCACAAATGCTTGCTTTTCTTGGTGACTAGTTCTTCCTTTTCTCGTGGCTATTAAACTTTGAAACTCTGAATGCATTCTTGGCAAGATATTCTTACTCAGTGACTGCATCAGCAAATTCAGTAGCTCCTGCCCTCTTCTGCGTGCTCTCTCAAATGTATTTCTCTCCCTGTTTATGCTACAGTCCTCATGTCCAGATTGTGTGGGTTGAATGCATGGAACTTGGTGTCAAACAGAACTGGGTTTAAGTGCAATTTCAGTCACATTCTACGTATGTATTACTAGACAAATTGCTTTTCATCTAGCAAAATGGACCATAATAGTATCCCTCGCATGAGGTTGGTGGAATAGTTGAGATCAAGAGAGTGACAATGCTCACTTCTTATTGCTTTCCATGCCCACCTGTCATATAATCCCATCATCCTCCCTGCAGTGCTGGAATTTCTTCTTCAGCATTTTTTGTTTTTGCTTTTCTTTTTTTGAGATCACCTTGCTATTTAGTTCCGGCAGGCCTAGAACTCACTATGTAGCCCAGGCTGTGCTCAAACTCACAGCCATTCTCCTGTCTCAGCCTCCAGAGTGTTGGGATTACAGGTGTACATGACCATGCCTACCCTTCTACAGCATTCTTGATGGTTAGGCCATCTGGAATTGGGTTGAATCTTTTCAGGGAAGATTAAAGCAGAATGTGAGAAAAATCTGACTTATCTATGAAAGAGTTCAGTTGTTATAAAGTTCTTCCTTATATTGAGCTGAGGCCCTCCCCCCATAGTTTAAATCATTTGGGATAATAAGGAATTCACTGAAATCATTTTCCACATTGCAACATTTTAAACCTATGAAGTCATCCCTTACATACTACTTTTATATTTCATCTAGTTGATTAAATACCATAAATTTTGGTATGCATTATTGTATTCTACTGTCCTCTGGATCCTTCCCCTGGTATAAATATCCTTCTTAAAATAAGTTGTCCTAAACTAATCATGGGAATTCAGTAACTCAGAATAGGTAAAATGGTCTTGAAAAAGATCACTTCCTAAGTCTGAAACGTAGTACAAAGCTACAATAATAAAGACAGGGTGGACTGGTGCAAAAATAGACAAGTGATCAATGGACTACAACTGAGAGTCCAGAAGCAAACCCTAACATCACAGTCAGTTCATTGTTGATGAGAGTGTCTGACAATTAAATGAGGAAAGAATAGAAATTTCAACAAGTGATACTGCAACAAATGATATCCACATGTGAAAGAAGGAAACCGAACACCTTCCTTATGTGAAACACAAATCTCAATGTAGATCATTGTCACAGATGTAATATCTAACACTATGAACCTCTGAGAAGGCAGCATAGAGTTAAATTAACCTTCTTGATCACAGGCTGGGAAAAATTTCTTATATATGAAACCAGAAAAAACAAGGCAAAAACACATAAATTAGACTTTATAAAACTAAAAATTTTGTCACAGACAAAATTTCAGTTAAGAAAGAGAAAAGATGATCCACAGAATGGGAGACAATATTTGGCTATCATATATTGGATATGGGACTTGTATTCAGAACATATTAAACAACTCTTAACAATCAACAATAAAAAGATAACAATTAAAAATGGGCAAAAGATCTGAAAAGATATTTTTTCAAATATGACAAGTGGACAGTGAATGCACAAAAAGATACACACATCAGTATTAGGGAAAACCAAATCAAAATCACAATGAGATACCACTTCACATACACCAGAATGGCTATAATGAAAAAGATGATATTAACTAGTGTTGGTGGGAGTGTAAAACAGCACAGTAACTTTGGAAAACCATTTGACAGTTCCTCAACATGTTAAATATAGCGCCAGCAATGTACATAAGGGAAATGTAACATGTGCTGGCACAAAAACTTGTGAATGGATCATTATCCATAGAAGTCAAAACCAACCCAAATGCCTCTCAACTCTGAATGGATAAATTAAGCGTGGTATTTCCGCACAAAGGGGCATTATTTAGCAATATAAGAATGAAACTCTGACACATGATACAAAATGAAGCCCCAAAAAATGTGCTAAGTGAAAGAATCCAGTTACAAAGACCACATATTGTATAACTTCATTCATATGTAATGTTCAGAACAGGCAAATCCATAGAAATGGAAAATGTATTAGTGGCTGCTTAGGAGCTGGGATGGGGAGATCGAGAATGGCTGCTATGGTTATAGGGTCTCTTAGAGATGATGAAAACAGTCTAAAATTAGATGGTTGTGATGCTTGTAAAGTTTGTGAATATATTAGAATCCACAGAATTGTATGCATTAAGTGAATTAATTATAATCTATTTGAACTGTATCTGCATAAATCTATTTTGAAAATGTGATGTCCAACTTTAGCCTGAAACTATGGCGATCTGACCAGAAGTTCACTAGGATTATTTGTGTTTTCTGTGGACTATACCTTATTTATACATTTACAGCCCTGTTATAATTGTATTTGTATTTGTTTGCTTCTATAAGCTGTATGTCTTTGATGACAGGGATAGGTTTTATTAATTTTTATGTATTCATTTCCTTGTATAATATTTTGTGCAATGTTTTAAATGTTAGCTGAATGAAAATTTCAGGCTAAATGAATATAGTTTGCGTTAGCTTTAAGTTAGACATTCCATGTATGATCAGCTAACCCTTCCCTGGTCTTATTTATGTGAATTCCAAAGTCCTGGCAAACTGCATTTTGTCTTTGGGTAAGAAAAAAAAAATTAAAAAAAAAATTTTACATTATGGTGCCGGTGATTGAATCCAGGACATTGTTCATGTAGGCAAGTGCTCCACCACTGAGCTATAGTCTCTAATTTTTATATTTAAATCAAAGTTAAGAGATTTACATTTATTTTAAATTTTTTTTTATCTTATTGGAGCCCACACATCATTTTAGTCAGTTAAGATTTTCTTGTATCCTTTCTCTGTCACCTACTTGGTATATTTTCTATTTCTACTTGCTTTGTACTACAAATTAGTCTCAATAAGCCATACTTTCTAATATTTTTCTCTAATAAAAACCTTGAACAGGACAGAGCTGATGTCAAAGGCTGGTGGAGCAACAAACACTCACTTGAAATGGACACGGTGGCTGGCGTCAGTTAACTGTGCTATGATCTATTCCTGTGGCTGGAAGCTCACTGCAAGATTAGAATCCACTGACAAGATCAGATCCAATGCGGTCTCTTCCATGGGCCATTTTCTCATCATCTCAGATCTCAGACAGAAAATTTATTTCCTTCCACTTAAATTGTTTTAGTATTCTGTTTGTACTAGTCTTTTTTTTTTTTTTAAACTAAGATACAGCAATAGCACATTTTTTATCTTATATTTTGAGACAGTTTTGCTAAGCTGCTAAACTGCCCAAGTTGGGCTTGAATTTGGGATCCTCTTGCCTCTGCCTCACAAAGTGATGGGATTACAAATGTACACCACCACCCCTGGCTTATATGTAGCCCATACTACTTTAATAGTTCACAAGTGTAAATCATAATTATTTTCACGTGTACATCAATGAGTTTAGATTGTTATCTCATTCTTAGAGGAAGGGCTTGTAATTCCTTTGATAATTTTGCCTCTTTCAATTTATGGATAATTAATAAATATTAGAAATAACATAGATAAATAAAATATGCAGTACTATCAAAATATTATTAAATCTCAACACCGGGGAATATAGTCTGAAAAAATTATCCTATATACATCAATTCTGAAATACATTGAAATAGTCCATATAATGAACTCCGTTGGAGGAGGTACTTCTTCCCAGTGTTCAATTATTCATAATATAATTTTGCAGGAGCACCACAAATTGTATATTTAATGTTTAGTGAGTGAATTGTCTCATTGTTTTCAAAGCAGCTTGTGCATGCTGCAAATTCAGTGTTTCTAGCACTCGTGTTGCTCCCGTTTGGTTTCTGCCAGTCTGGGTGCAATGCTTGGGTAATTTCTTCAATTTCTATTTGTCATTGTGGGGCTCACAGGTGTTTTTCCTATTGTGCTCTTTGCTGTGGGTGGAGATCTGCACTATCAAAGCTCTTCTCTCTGCTCCCTGTCACAGAACTGCTTTGATTAAGGAGAGGGTGGACATAGAGGGTGGACTAACTGCTGTGTCCATTTCTCACCCCAGAGAATGGAAGCTGATCACATGTGCATAGAAAGATGAAGGGGGTTACATTTT
The DNA here is from genome assembly GCF_000276665.1 of Chinchilla lanigera. Classification (NCBI taxonomy): domain Eukaryota; kingdom Metazoa; phylum Chordata; class Mammalia; order Rodentia; family Chinchillidae; genus Chinchilla; species Chinchilla lanigera. The sequence continues at coordinate 12,819,410 of NW_004955439.1, forward strand.
TGGTTTGCAACATGAAAACATTTCTAACCTGTGATTTCCACACCGTGACTGGAGAGAGATTTCAATACCATACTCGGAATTTTCACTGTTTGTCGAACAAGTAGTTCCTGAGTGCCTAACTACTATGTGCTGGTTGCATTACTCTTGATGTTAGAAATGCAGCTTTGAATACGGCATACACGGTCTCTACTGTCAGGAAACCTACATTCTAATGGAGGACACAACACACACACACACTGTACCTAAAATTTTTTCTGATAGCTATTAAGGAAATAGAAAAACATGGTGTCTGTGTCTTGTTTTTTTTTCTCTCATTGCTAAGACAAAATACCTGACACCCAGAATTAAGGAAAGAAAGGTTTATTTAGCTCACAGTTTGTGGAGGTTTCAGTCCATACTCTGCTGGCTCCAAGGCAGAGTGGCACATGGCAGAGGGCAACAGTTCATAGCAACAGAAGATAGCAAAAGCAACAAGTGCAAAAGGGAAGAGTGGCGGCAAGCAGCCTCTTTCTCTCCCTTACATAGGCAAACTACCTGCCCCATGGCAGATGTAGCATTCACACCCACAATCCCAGCATTGGATCATGGATCAATCATAAACTCTAAAACTCATGACTGCATGAGGCTTTTGGGGGACATCCAGACACAAAACATAACAGTCTGGATTTCAACTTCCTCATTTTAAGGGCTAGAGTGCTTAGAATCACAGCGCAAGTTTCAGAATTAGTAGTTCATACTTCAGAGTGCTATACTTACACACGTGCATGTTTGGAATTTTCTGTCTTGGAATCTGGAATGTCCCTCCAAGCCCCACATGTTAAAAGCTTAGGCTCCAGCTTGGTGCCCCTGGTTGGTGGTGGGAACTGTAAAAGGTGGGATTTCATGGGAGCTCTGGAGAAGCCTGAGGGTGAGCCCTTGAAGGAGACTGTGGGACTCCACTTTCTATTTTTTTTGCTTCCTTGCCATAAACTGAGCAGCTTTGCTGCACTACACACCGCCTGCCAGGCTGTGCTGCCTCGACATGGGCTCTGAAGCAACACAGTAAACTGACCTCCAAAACTGTGAACCACAATCAACCTTTCCCTTTATTAAACTGATTATCTGAGGTATTTTTTATCTTTGGTATTTGTAATGGAAATCTGACAAACACAAGATTATTTCCTCTCCCTTAGCCACCTGCCACTGGAGACCACACACCCACTGTCCCAATCTCTCCTGCTCCTCCATCCAAACTATTGTTGGGTTTATAACCCTTGTCTGAACCCTCTCCAGCGAGCAGAGTATCCCTGCTCCTCTTGAGGTGGTTGTGTTAGGCAGAGGCATGTGACCTTACTGATGAGACTTGAGGTCTGACAGAAGCAACTGGGGAAAAGATCAAGATTCTTGTCCCACTGGGAATCAGGTGAGACACCTGTACCTGTGACAGTCATCTTACAGCCAGAAAGAAGCCAGCAGGGGTCCACAGCCTCTAAGTCCAAAAAGGTCCAGAGGAAAGAGAGGGAGAAGCTGTCATCTTGATGCCAGAACTGAGCAATGGAATGGTTGAGCCCTGGAGGTGTCCCGCTTTGAGCCTTCTTGTTTAGGAGATAATGCATTTTTCTTTCAATTCAAAGCACTTTTAGCTGCATTTTCTGTTACTAGCAGCCTAAAGCATTTTAACAAAAGTAGCTACAAATGCACATATATAATGAGTACTCTGATGGGTTGATTAAATGTATGTGTAGGCATAAATTACCTCCCCATTCCATTTATGATTGTCACATTTATTTTTACTTTGGGCAAAAGAAACTACAAAATTAGAAAATTTCAAGGTTGAAAATAAATATATGAATTTACTACAATTAAAACATCTATTCATTATGTAGCGGTATGGCACTAAAATAAAATAAATGCTTACAAATTGGTTAACTGCTTAAGATGTAATGAGATACCCAAAGCTCTACAGTGTTTCTTTAAATTCTTTAATAAAAAAATATCTGATGTTGAGTCCAGTCTTTCATTTTTATCACTGGAATAAATAGAGTACAGTCATTGCAATCAATTACCCATTTGTTCCCCAGCGAGCTTTTCCACAAGCATACATTATGTATGGAGATGAGAGGGGGAAGTGGGTTCCTTTCCACACTGTCTTTTCTTCGAAACTACAGTTTCTCCATCGGGTCTGCTTTTAAATAAAATGAAAGCAAAATGATAAACTACTGCTGCAGAAAACAGCTTTCACTAAAAATGAAATGTCAATTGTCTTGCAAATATTTTCTGTTTCTGTTTGAAATGTTCTATTGGTCACTTTGATACTGTCAAAGCGTCTGAATATTTATAAAGCTTTCTTATTTTTTTGGAGAAAGATCAGAAAGGCAGCGACAACCTCAGTGAGTTGTTATCTAGAGATTCAATTTATCCATATTTTTGGTGCCTGGAATTGAACCCAGGCCTCACACAAAGCTAAGACCATGTTCTACCAAGGGGTTTTGCCCAGTTCCTTCAAATTTAATTTTTAGAGGACTAATGGTAAGGAATTGCATTTGTAAAAAATCTAAAGGTATATTTTATAAATGTATTGCTGCAAGTATAACTCCACTGATAGCCCTTGGCATATTGCAGTTAGAAACGCAGTGATAACTGTTGTCTGAGGTGGGTTTGGGCAGAGGAAGTAGATGGAAAATGGCCACTCTCACGCTTAAAACAAACTCAGGTCTCTTTTCCAGTGGCACGCTTAACCTGCTCACCCTGTTCTATCTTCACCTCTAACAAGCAACCACAGTATTTCTTCTTGCTGGTTTCCCCTAACCAGCAAACGTCAGTGGGCTTTGCACAGTGATACAAATCTCCACATCTGTCTGGAAGGATGAAGGGAGATCTGGAGCGTCTCTGGGTCACCTGTGCACATGCCTGGCCTTTTAAGAGTGATCAATTTTGATATTCTTGACTTTCATAGACATATTTTTTCCTTAATGCAATCTCATTGAGGGGAAGCTTTGTTCATAATTGTTTCAACAACATTTTAATAAAATTGTTTCTACCAATTGAAAAAAAAGTATACCCATCCTCCATCCCATGCGTTATTATAATACACTGTCTGGACATGTGAAAACTTTTGGAGAGCTAAACAAAAATATACATAGAAGTAATAGTTTGAGCATACCTGTTCCAATGGTTTATCAAGGTAATTTAAACATGTAAGGTTTCCTTTCTTTGTTTCATACACAATTCTGTAAAATATCAGTGCCAGTACAGAGGTATTTTAGATCATATAAAGACAGACATTCACAATTCCAGCCAAAGCAGTAGAGGTTATTACAGCCGACCTTTTAAAATACAATAGAATGGGCTGGGGATTTAGCTCAGTGGCACAGTGCCTGCCTGGCAAGTGCAAGGTTGTGAGTTCGTTTCCCTGTACTGGAAACCACCCCCCACAAAAATACAACAGAATGTTCTCTGGGTCCATCCAAAATTTTAGGTATTAATTTGATAAATCCACACATCAATATTTTGTATCATTTTTAGTAAAGTCTTCAATAAAACCTATTTTTTCAAATTGATTTATTAGGACTTTTGCAATTATAGTATAGTCAATCTTTTTATTTCTTATTTTCTACCTTCTTATAAACAAAATAATAACAATGAACTGACTTCGTTATAAAATAATTACAGATATTGAATTTGAAATGGGTGAGTTGCATAAGCAAATATTTGTAGCAAGTAGAGAAGAAGGTAGTTTTTTTGTTTGTTTGTTTTTGTTTTTTTGTATTGGGAATCAAAGTCATGACCTCAGGATTGGAGGCAAGCACTTATGACACTGAGTTACATCCCCACCCCCCAAGAAGCAGGTAGTTTAAAGACCAGTACAGTGGTTGCTGGGTGAATTGTTACATGGTGACTTCCTCCAAGTGTCAGTTGGAGCCTCTGTCCAACTAGCCCTTGCTCGTAGCTCTATCAGTAACTGTAGCTATGTCTACAACAAGCATAACTGTGTCTTTTCAGACAAAACGAGGCCTTTTTCTCAGCATAATTAGAAACATGAAATTTCCATTTACACAGCACTTTGACTCTCAAAGCAGTGTCCTAAGAATTTTATAAAATATTAGTGTGCATAATTTTAATTGCAGTCCTTACAGGCAATCATAATGATGCTCACATCTCACATTTGGGGAAACTGAGGAAGGAAACCCACCTAGCTAGATTCATGCAAAACTGGCATTTAAATCGTGACAGACCAAGTCTGCATTTTTCATTGTGTTGGGGATCCAACCCCAGGCCTCATGCATGCTAGGCAAGTGCTCTACCATTGAAATACATCCCTGGCTTATTCTATGCTGTTACTGCGGTGTTGGGGCTGCCTCTCAGAAGTGTTTGATTCTGGAGCCTTCTTTCTGGAGTTCTCAGGATCATGCTCTGCTTGTGCTGGCCACACCCAGAATGATCAGGGTTTGAGGGTGAGCACAGTATTTAAAAACATTTGGTTCCCTTTCATCTGAGAATCAGTTTCCATCCAAACTGTCATTACTCTCATTAGGTAGATAAGGAAAGGAGGAACAAAGAGGTCAGTTAAGTCCAAAGACAAAGTTAGAAACAGAAGCCTCCCCACGCACATCTGAGATCTAATCATAAGAAGTTTCCACTACCAGGAGTTGCTTAGTACACAGATATGAAGAGATAAAGTAAATGACATTGAAAGAAAAATAAGAAGAAGGAAAAGCTGGAAACACAAAATGATTTGCCCGCAATAATCACATTTATAAGCTGGGTGTGGTAGGCTGTGACTCTAATGCTAGTATTACAGGCAGCTAAGTTACATAGAAATTAATATACAGTTAGAGAGGGACTGGACTGTCAAGGAAGTCAGTGAAAAATAAAGACATCAGAATTGTGGCTGGAGGCACATGAAGAAGGCCAGGCCTCAAGATCAAGTCACAATCCCTGGATTTGCATACTTCCCTAAGGGATAAGCAGAATTTTTTTTTTTTTTTTTTGGTTTTTCTCCGGTACCGGGAACCGAACTCACAACCTTGCGCTTGCCAGGCAGGCGCTTTTGCCGCTGAGCTAAATCCCCAGCCCCTGGAATAAGCAGAATTTAAGACTGTACTCTAATTAGTACCACTCAGTCCATTAAATCTGGATACGCATCGGATACAAGGGTGGGTGACCAGAACACCTTGACCCATCCTTTCCCAAAATGTTTCTCTTTTAGTAGTCATAGATAAAGCAAAGTTAATGACATCAGTCATATTCCCTTACTACGTACCTTGCTTCCCTATTGGAGCAATATTAGCTATACTTGTAATCCTATAGGTTGGTTGTAGCTTGACTCACATTGTACCCACATTGTGATTTTGCCATATAAATTACCCCTGACAAAAGGCCTCAGTGGCAGCTTACTTGGGCCTCCTCTTGTTTCTCAGGAGATATCTTTCAATATACCTTTCCTACTCTTAACTTCAGTTTTCCCTTGGAACTCATTCCTAGATTTCAGGGACCACGGAACTTAGCACAAATGACATCGAACAGGTTGGGCATTATATTTCTCCTATATCATTACCACTCTGATAGGTTTTGTTTTGTTTTGTTTTTTGTTTTTTGTGTTTTTGAGACAGGGTCTTGCTATGCAGTTCTGGCTGACCTTGAGCTCACTTTGTAGCCCAGGCTGGTCTTGAACTCACAAGGATCCTCCTGCCTCAGGTTCCCACTGGGATTATAGGAGTGTACCACCACGCCCAGCAGCACCCTGGCAGATTAAGGCAGGAGAGTTTCAGGTTTGAGCCCAGCCCAGGCAACTTGCCTGAGGACCTTAGCAAAGTCCTGTCTCTAAAAAAAAAAGAAAAAAAAAAAAATGCTGGGGATGTAGTTCAGTGTGAAGGCATTGGGCTCCAAACCTGGTAACTAAAAAAAAAAAATCACATTTATAAGGTAATGGAAGCAAAATAATTTTATTTATTTCTTCAACATTTTCTTGTGTGTGGGATAATATATTTGCATGTGCGCAGTCATAGCCATGATGCTGTTGGTATTAATTTGAGAAAACAGCTGCAGATCTTTCAAGAGGCTGGAAATCTTTCAAGAAGTCCAAGGCTAATATAATTGTACTTTTTGGAGCAGGATCTCAGCAGCCCTACAGGCCAAAGCAAATGGATGGGTGTGTAGTTGGGATTAAATGGCCTTGGCATCTCTTCCTCAGGGTGGGACCCCTTTTCCTTTCCAGCTCAGGAACCTGCCTTGTTCCCTACCAAGGAATAGCCTGATTCTTGGTTTTAATTAAGGCAAGAAGGAAAATTTATGAAATATTTTCACGTTGTTAGGTGACTAACATAGGGATATTGATTATGTATGAGAAAAACCCTAATTATTGATTAATCAGGATAAATTCACTATTCCTAAGTCACTGAAGGGCTGCCTTTGACTGGGAATCCATTTGATATTGTTGTCTGTTGATAGTGAGGAGGAAAACTCAAATCAAGGTGCCTCCCCTCCACCAAGAGCCGTCTTGGTGGTGGTGGGAGCTCAATGCTTTTGAAGAGGGAATATAAAACTGTATAAAGGAAAGAATAGGTATTTTTTTTAGTTTTATTTTATGGTTAGTGAAAATATGTAAAGGTAGAAGCTCAAAAAGAAGTGGAAGGAAAAAGTAAAGCTTGTGTGGGGTGAGAAGAAAGACATTAGCTTAGAGACCTGCAGAGAGTAGAATCTTCCAGAACAGAAAAATAGACCAAGAAGGGAGGAGAAAGGGACTTCCAAGTGTTGTAATAGACCCGAACTTCTCCTGCTACTTCTTCTGTTCACCACCGTTGTCACTGCCCTTTGAAATTCTAATTAGCCAATTAATCGCTGCTCGCAATTACCAAGGCTCATGGAAGGGAAAACTATGCTCCAGCTTGTCGCTAAAGCAGGATCTCCCTTTGTCCAGATGCACTCAAAATCAGTCTTGAAGTTACAGGCTGTGTCCTGCTTTCACAGCCATAGCAAATTCTGCAGGATCCAGGTCATTTCCAAAAATGTGATGTTCAAATACAGACGGCTTTTCCAGTGACAATAGTTCCCTTCTGTTTTAAACCCATCCTCTTTTATATCCAGCTATGCAAATGGGAGACATAAATTCAGCACTAAGTAAGGTCTGTCGAAGCTTTGTCATGTTAATATCAGCCACGAATAAAAGTAAAAACTTATTTTTAGATTTAACCTTGTAAATTGCCCAAAAGTATTTTTTTTTTCATTCCCAGATGATTTATTTGAAGAAAATAGGCGTAGATTTATTGGGTCCGTTAATAAAAAAAAAAAAAAATTAAATGACCTTCTGTAGTTTCTGCTGCTATTTATTGATCCTTTTCAAATTTAGCAAGCAATTCAATCTGCAGAAAACGTGTTGAAGAGAATGGATTGTGAATGTAAAAATGAAATGAACATTTAAAAAGCATTTTCAAGTCCCAGGAAGTAGCTTTAATAAATGAGAACAAATTAAATTCCCATCACTGGAAAAAGAAAAAGACAGATTTTGTTTTAATGGTGGCCTACACAGAAATAGTTTATTGAGTACAGGATGTACTGGCCACTTTTGAGAAGCTGGCTCACGGGCTGCTGTCACTCCCATGAGCTGCTGTCACCTCAGTGAGTGAAGGTCCATTGAAATCTCTTATGGTAACTCCCCCTTCAGAGGTGTAAGTTTGGAAAACCAGTTCGGCCACCATGATGGTAATTCACTACTACTTTTTCCGTTGAATCACTGAAAATACTGTGACTACTAGTAATAAAAATATTGAAAAGGTTTAAATGTGTCTCCTGCAAATTTCATGTTGGAATTTAATCCCCACTGTGGTAGACAGTTGGGCCTTTTGGGAGGTGATTAAGTTAGGAGAACTTTACTTTCTTGGTTGATGAATTAATCCCTTATAAAAGGGCTGGAGGGAACTAGCTCAGGCCCTTTGGCTCTTCTCCTCTTCTTCCATAGGTGAACACAGCATTCACCTCCCATGATCCTGCTGTCTCTTCTGCCATGTGAGGACACAGAGTTCAAGGCACCATCTTGGAAGCACAGATAGACCCCCTCACAGACATCAGACTTTCCAGCATCCAAAATTGTAAGAAATAAATTTCTACTATTTAAAAATTACCCAATCAGTTGTATTTTGTCATAGTGAGTCACATGGAATAAAACAAGCACATTTGACTTCAAAATAAGAAGAATCAGTGGGGATACTCAGTGAGACTTAGATGAAATGGATTCCTATTGCTGAACCCACAAATATGTCTCCATGCATTCCATGCGATTCCTGCTTTACTGCTGTCTTAGTTACTTTTTTCTCGTTGCTGAGACAAAATACCCAATGCCCAAAATGAAGGAAGGAAAGGTTTATTTGGCTCACAGTTTGTAGAGGTTTCAGTCCATACTTGGCTGGCTCCGAGGCAGAAGACAGCAAAGCAACAAGAGCAAGGGGGAATGGCAGCCAAACAGCAAAGCAGCCAGAGCAAAAGGGAGGAATGGCAGCAAGCAGCTTCTTTCCCTGCCTTACTTTGTAAACAGGCTACCCCCACCTAAGGGGCGTGTAGCTCCCACATAATCTCCATGACCCCCTCTTCCACAGGCTCAGGATGTATACAAAGTAAGCACCCTGGCTTCCTGCTGAGTCACTTAGCCAAACCTCTAGACTCCCCAAGTTGACACAATGTATCAACCATAACACTCCACCCCTTGTCAACTTGGCAACCACATACATTTCTTTAAAGCAGTTTCCAGGTACAAAGACATTATATTCCCATAACATTTCACCCCCTAAAGACTCATGCACATCCCCTTATGCAAAAGGCATTTAGTCCATCTTCGAGAGTTGCCAAAGTCCTAACAGTTTCACACTGCTGAAGAGTCCAAGTCCCAAATCTCTCAAATGAAGGCAAACTCTTATCTGTGACCCCCCGTACAAATGAAAAGTTAAACACTTCCAACATTCAATGGCACAAAATAAGCAGTACCATTCCAAAAGGTACAAACAGGGTGATACAGAGCATGAGGACCAAAGCAAGTCCAAAACCCAGCAGGGCTAACATTATGTCCTGTAATTCCACATGCAGCATCTGAAGCAACTTGTGGCACATTGTGAGCTCCAAAGGGTTTGCACGAGTCCACCCCTATGGCACTTCCGGTGGTTATAACTTCCACGGCTTCTCTCTTAGGCCTGCTTTACTCCCTCCCTGCAGCTTTCCTCAGATGATCCATGGTCCTGGCTTTTCTAAACTTCTGAGGTCTCCAGTGTCCCTTCTACTTCACACTCACAGACTCATGCATTGCCCTCTCAGGGGCACACTGCCTGGCCTCCCAGGCCTTCTGAAATCTGGGTGGAAGCCTCTTTAACCTCAGAACTCCTGCGTTCTCCATGCACTTAAAGCCAGGGCCATGGGGATGATGCCAAGGTCTGCTGCCACCTGGAGCAGAAGCCACGTTTTCCTCTCTCTTGGCCACAGGGGTCGAGTGCCTGGATCTCTGGGTACTCTGAACCCAATTCTGAGGAACAAATCCTCTATGCTGCCGCCATTCTGGAACATGGTGCTCTGAGGCTTCCTTCTCAAGGCAAGCTCTGTCACCTTTGCAGTTTTGAGGCTGCAAAGAGTGGAGACTTGCTGCTTTTTTGTGATGCCCTCAGGCCATCTTTTTTATTTTCTTGTTCCTTCTCAGCAATGGAGATCTTCTCAGCTCCACCTTTGCAGTCCACAGCTTTACTGGAGCTTTCTTTCTGGCCAAACTCACAACATTTTAAATCATCCTGCTGGGCTCTTTGCTCTTGAGTCTCAATATATATCTGGCTAAAAGCCCCCAACAATAGCCATTCCACTTCCCCGACATTCAACTGCCTTGAAATTTCTTTTGCCGGATTAACCACTGCCACCCTTAATCTCAGTCTTAGGCAAAGTCTCTGGACACGAGCAAAATGCAGACAAACTTTCTGCCAAGCCATAACACACATCGTCTGGAGTCCAATGACCAAAGCAGTCCTTCTTCCCAGCAGAAACCTCCTGAACCTGGTCTTTACCAGCACGATTTCTATCAGCCTTCTGGGCTTCTGAGCTCTGACTAGAATCTCCCAGACAGAACAGCTGAAGGCATTCTAGTGCTTCTCTTTCAGGCGACATCTCTGAACCTTTCCAAACACTTCCGGCAAGCCATTTCCAAAGGCTCTTGAACCACATGGTCAGATATAGTCACAGCAACGACCCCACTCCTCTGGTACCAAATTCTGTCTTAGTCACTTTTCTCTTGTTGCTGAGACAAAATACCCAACACCCAAAATGAAGGAAGGAAAGGTTTATTTGGCTCACAGTTTGTAGATGTTTCAGTCCATACTTGGCTGGCTCCGAGGCAGAAGACAGCAAAGCAACAAGAGCAAGGGGGAATGGCAGCCAAACAGCAAAGCAGCCAGAGCAAAAGGGAGGAATGGCAGCAAGCAGCTTCTTTCCCTGCCTTACTTTGTAAACAGGCTACCCCCACCTAAGGGGCGTGTAGCTCTCACATAATCTCCGTGCCCTTCTCTTCCACAGGCTCAGGATGTATACAAAGTAAGCACCCTGGCTTCCTGCTGAGTCACTTAGCCAAACCTCTAGACTCCCCAAGTTGACACAATGTATTAACCATAACTACTGTTATTGTGGTTGCCATTACTGATGCCCCCAACTCCACTGGCTTTTTAGTATCATGCATCCTTCAGTATAGCTTCTCTGCAAACTTCTTTGTCTTCTCTGTCTTTTTTCTTGGAACCCTTAGACTCAGACAAGGCTTTTCACCTGCTCCTTTAAAGTATTGTAAGCCTTAAATAATGGGCCTTCTCCCAGAATGAGCAACTTTGTTTATATACTTGGGATAATAACCAATCCCTGTGTATGTTCTCTCTCTCTCTCTCTCTCTCTCTCTCTCTCTCTCTCTCTCTCTCTCCCCTTTCATTGCTCACTCAGCTCAAACTTCATAGGCTTAAAACTGAACTCACCATCTTTCCCCCAATATACTTCCGTGTTTGCATTCCAGAGTGACACGTTGTCTATCTGCCTCTCAGAGGGCATCCTTGCACCTATTTTCTTGATTCTCTCAGCAATGGCATACAGGGAGAACCATTCTAGATGCTTGGGAGGGAAGCAAATTCACTGGATACAGTCGATACCTCTGGACACTAGAGTTTGAGTTGGGAAAGGTGCCACCTGCTCTGAAGCTGGCAGGCATCCTTAATGCCCCGTCTCCCTCACGCCTCCGTATGGTTGTCATCTTAACCCTACTTCTCCTTCTGGTGACTTCAGTGGGGGGTTTGAGAGAACATTAGCTGGCTAAAGCTCCCTTTCCTTCTTCTCTGTGCTGAGCTCTGTTCTGTCGGAATGCCTGCCTCTAGCCGGCTTGTTTCATGCATGCTCACACTGCAAGCCCAGATTATCTGTCCAAAATGCAGATCTAATCATGTGCTTCTGGAATCTTTCACTGATTTCACCTCACTCTCAGGTAAAGTTTAAATTCTTCAGTATAACCTACTATACTGTCACTCCTGTCTATCAAGCCTTCCTCATCAGGCCTAAAGGTAGGGAAAAAAATCCCCAAAACTTTCTCCAGCAAAGTTAGAATACTTTATGTTGCTCCTACTGTGCCCTGTACATTTCACCTTTAGTCCATCAGTCCATCCATCCATCTATCCATTCCTCCATCCATATCTACAGAGCACCAGTTACATGCCAGTCACTCTTCTGTGCACCAGGGAGACAACTATGGGCAAAATGGCCTTTGTTCTCATGCAATCCATTCCCATATGGGGACACAGACAGTAAAATATAAGTACATGAAAAGAATTAAAGCAGAACAATGGCATAGAAAGCAACTTGGGGGTGCTTAAATTAGAGACCCTGGGATAGGTCTTTCTGGAAAAATCACAAAGTCATGAGAAGAGGTCACATGAAAATCTGGGGAAACAAGGTTCCTTATTACTGAAAATGACAAATTCAAAGGCCTTTGAGGGTTGGACATGGTGGTGGACCTCTAATCCCAGCATTTAGGGAAGCTGAGACAGGAAGACTGCAAATTCAAGCCCAGCCTGGACAACTAGTGACTTAGCAAGATCTTATCTCAGAGAGAGAGAGAGAAAGAAACAGACAGACAGAGACAGAGAGACAGAGAGAGAGAGAGAGAGAGAGAGAGAGAGAGAGAGAG
>NW_004955439.1:12832546-12838850 GCF_000276665.1 Chinchilla lanigera
CCCAACCCTTTTTATTTTTTGAGATAAGGTCTCACTAAGTTGCTCTCACCTATTTTAAAATTTCCATCCTCCTGCCTCAGCTTCCTGAATAGCTGTAGTTACACGCCTGTGAGAATGAAGGGAGCAAATAGAGACATAAATTGTACCTGTGATGGCCTGGGAAGGCTTCCTGGTAAAAGTGAGATTTGATCAGTAACTTAAAAGATGGGTGAAATGCCAAGTGGGAGTGATGGACATGTAGAGAAAGTGACTCTCTAGCATTTACAAGCCTGGGCGGGAATCCAAATGCAACCCGCATTCCTCCTGTCTTAACATGTTAAAGTCATAAGTCAAACTCCAGACTATGAAATAAAATGCATCTATTTTGTAGTTACAAATTAAGCCAGCAAATGGTTTATACATGTTCTATCTTTTTACCTTGGCAAATATGTTGTATCATTGCAAGATTCAGATTTGGATTCCTTAAATTCCTCAGCATTTAGGTACTTGGGAGTGGTTTGTGAGACCCAGCCCCTGGCAGGAGGCAGGTTCTCCTCTTTCCCACCCCAGGCTCCCTTGTACTTGAAGGAGCCTCAGATGCACTCGGCAGATGTCTCAGCCTGCAAGTCTACACTCAGCCCATTTCCCCACTAGGCAGGCCAAGAAAACCACCGTTGGGCTATTGGACAGCTGATTCTGGCTCCCAGGTATTCAGAATAAGGACTAGACTGGAGGAGGGGGCTCAGGGTTTGTGCATCTCCTTGGTCCTGTGAATTCTTCACCCCAGGAGGAGGCTCCCTCGAGGCTGACAAAGAGTCCCCTAAAGTCAAGCCATAGTGCAGGAGAGAACCACGACATATATTAAGAAACTAGGGACCCGCCAGCTTGTGTGGGACAGGCAGTTCATGCAGCTGGGTAGGGGTCCCATCACAGAAACACAGATTTTGAGGATAAGAATTTAAACTTGGACCATGCAGGCAATGTGGAGTTCAGAATACTTTCGAGCAGCAGAGATGGTCAGACTTTTGTGTGCAGGCTGAATGAGAAAAATCGGAGGAAAACCTGAGAGATTGGCGAAGTTGCCGCAGTGCTTAGGTGATGAGATAATCAGAACAGCAAACGGTGGGAAGGGGGCTCAGAGAGATTCCATGAGGTGGGGACAACCAATTAGATGCAGGGAGATGAGAAAATGGGCTAAGCACTGGTTTGCAAGATAAGAGGTGGCAGATTATTTAGTTCCCAGCAAATCTCTTCTCTCTCTAAGACCTTGGGATCTTGCAGAGCTGCGCTTTGGACACAGTTCCTGTAACCAAGGCCAAGCTGGTTTTGCCAGGTCTCCTGTGAACTTGAGTTCCACTGTAAGGTCTTTGCGAGCACTGCTCCCCTGCCAAGGCACCCTCATCCATCACTTTCAGGCTAAGGCTGAAAATGCAGCTTTAGCTTAAAAACTTACTCATTTTGCGTGGGAGGAGAAGGCTGCAGAACTTATGAAAAGGTAGGATCAGGAAGGAAAGCCTAAACAAATGCTTTTTGAGGCAAGCACGTTGGTGGTAGTCAGGGGAGGTGAAATTTATCACCGAGGGGCAGAAGAGGTGGTCTGGGTGGTGTGGAATCAGGGCTGCCTGGATTTGAACCCTGGCTCAGCCTCTGGCCATCTCTATGACCTGGAAAGTTCTGGAAGAATTTCTTCTACACTCCTGCTAGCTTGTGTTTGTTTTCAGTCCCGATACAGATGCCAGGTGGGAGCAGGAAAGTTCCCTCCAAGGTGCCAGCACTAGGGCCCTGCCACTTCTCCGGGAAGGGGAGGATGAAGTCAGAGAGTTTTGGCTGCAAGAAGCACCCCCACCTTCCACCCTGCCTGGCCCCATGCATTTAGAAGGCAGTGTGGGAGAGAACAAAATTAGAAGAATTTTCTATTAAAGAAAATGAAGCCTGTAGATTTGTGTGAGTCAGTTTCAGAAAGAACAGCTTTATATTTTCCTTCTTGTAATATAAAGTAACTTTTGGCAAAAACACCTCTGTGGTTGTTACCATATTTTTTTCCTGCAGGCTCTTATTGCAACCATCCATGGCCGTGTGCTAAGTAGGTGTCTGTTGCTCGTCCTTTGCTCCTCTTCCTCCTTCCACTGTTGCTTGGCAGCTGAGTTTGTTTTTCATCTCAATCAGTGGCACACAATTTCCAGCAGATGTTTTCAAAAGTGCTTGACTTTTAAGCAGAGTGCATGCAGTAGCCTCTTCACAGCGCTGCTACACTCAGCCAGGAATCTGGCTTGCAAATGAGGGTTCTGGGGTCCTCAGCAAGCTGAGCAGGCCCTCCCAGGCTATGTGTGCAGCACATCCTTGATGTGCTTCTCAGGGCTGTTAGAGTGGACCTGTCCTGACATCATCTTAACATTTTGCACCTGCTGTTTGCTGAGGGATACAGGCCCAGCATTGACTGACGGGTTGGCAGGCTTTAGGCTCACTTGAACCCTGTCTCTAGCACATGCTTTGTGGTGAGATCTTGGACAAACCTCTTAGTCTTCCCTGTTAACTGGGGATAAGAACAGAACAGCACATCCTAGGCTACTGTGAGGAGGAAAACCTCACAGAGGAGCACTCTGCTTCAACAACTGCTGCTGAGTTATTGAATGTCTCTGGGTAAACCTCCAGGGTGTGCCAGATATAGTTATTCTCAACAAGATTCTTCAGACCCTTACAACAATCCTGCGCTCTGAATATTATGGTGTCAGGGGCAAGGCACAGAGAGGTAGAGTAACTTGCTCAAAGTGGCACAGTGGTCTGACCCTCAAGTTTCTCTAGGTTGCTGTTTAGTGTTAGTTGAAGCCGTGCGGTACTTAATACATGGTGTGTACTCTGGGGTGGGTGCTGAGGTAAGTACTTTGCAGGGCTGAGTGGGCCTGAGTGGTCATCTCACATCAGCGTTCTCCAGATGCCAGCGGCCTTCTTGGGCACATGAGTGGGACCCCGCATTCCCTGCCGCTAGCCTGCTGTTTCTTTGTTTTTGTTCCTGGTATTATAATAACAACATCACTTGCCACTGAAAGTAATTCAGTATCCTTCATGCTTTTCCCTCCTGCAACCACAAGTCTTATAATAATAAAAAGTTACCAAAATGAATAAATACTACAAACCTAATTTGCACAAACACAAGAAAGTACAGAAGGCCACACAAACAAAAAATCTGGGAACTTTTCTCTAGAAAACAAAAGTACTAGTAGAAAAAGGTAAAAAAGTAGTAATAGTAGATGTGGGAAAGCAATGCTGCAAATTCCTTTGTGTTATTCATGTTCTGGAAAATCACTGCCAGGGACACATGTTAGGAGATATTACTGGTTATAGCTCCACCATGAAAACATTTCTTTTTGAAGTAAGGTATTTTTTTTTCCTCTGGTACCAGGAACCGAACTCACGACCTTGCACTTGCCAGGCAAGCGCTTTTGCCGCTGAGCTAAATCCCCAGCCCCGAAGTAAGGTATTTTCTGGTAGTTCTGCTCACCCCAATAAAATTTTAGTCCCATGCAAAAGTCTGGGCATGCCATGAAGATTGATTCTATCTAGTTTTAAATTTGAGCCTTTTATCTGGAGACACAGTGAAGGTATACTAAACTTATCATCAGTAATTAGATGGTCAGAAAAATTTTGCTTTAAAAAAAGTCCCTCAGTTTGAAATGTTTGATCCTATCCAAGTTTCTGTACCAGCAGCCCTGGAGAAAAGTTGCCTGGCAAAATGTCTGTGTATAACCTTGTCAAAGACAGCTCCCTGTCCTCCAGAGCACCCATCCAAAATAGAAGAAATCCCAGGGCTGGAGTGAAGCTCGGTGGCACAGCACTTGCCTAACACTCACAAGGCCTGAGTTCAATCCCCAGCAATACCAAAAAGAAAAGAAAAGAAAAATCCTCAGCATTAGCTTCTGCTGTGCCAAGTAGCAAGGACCTATTTACTATGATTTAAACATAGACGTCTCATTAAGTTTTTTCTTCTTCTGGAACCTCTGCTTCAGGGAGATGCACATTTTGAAATTTCATGAAGTTCTCTCTCAACTAAGATTTGCACCCTTTGGTCAAAGTAGGACAACTATTGATTCATTTTCTACCTGTTTCCAACTAGGGTGATTTTCTTTCAAACATTTATTGGATTTCAGTTGGAATATGACAGGTGGTTTTAGGCTCAACGCTATTTAGGGCTGACAGAAACAACAAGCAGGGCTAGCAGTGCTTCCCACAGACAGCCTGTCCTGTGCTCTAAGGGCCTCCAGTCCAGCCCTGCAGAGCAGATGTGCGGCAGAATCCCCACGGTGACCCCAGATGAACTGGGCATCTGGGATCCTGGGAAAAGGATCCCAGCAGTGTGAAGGGTGGGCCTGCCTGATCCCCAGAATGCTTTGTGCTGGAGCAGAACTTTCAGACCCATCCCGTGATGATCACAGGGCCAGGCAGAGAAGAAAATGCATAAGGTATAGCCAGGTGCAATGAGCACAATCATTTTCTTTGTCTCCCTGCTTAGCTCAGTTGAGCAGGAGCCCCTACAGGCTGCTGTATAGTAGGAGAAACAGAGCTGTTCTTAATGGAGACTTGAAATTTCACTTTTCAGGCAAAGCACTCTAGTAATATGAGGGTTGCTTCTGCTATTCTTCCTAAGTGCATGATTTTCTGATATTTTGGAGCTAGGAGACATACTGCATATACACTTTGGCATATCCTGGGAGTCTGTTGAATTTAGGCTGAAACTGTTAGAGATGGAATTTGAGGGAGAATAGAGCTGGGAAGTCATTGTTATTCTGAGAGAAAATGATGATAGCAACATACTGAACTAGACACAGAGTTAAGTACTTCATGTTCTTTATCTCAATCCTAAAAACTCCTGTTTGGGGTAATCCTATCTATAAACCCAGAGGGTGAGGCACAGAGAGATGAACCAACTTATTTATAGGCTTTACAGCCGTGCAACTGATAAGTGATGGATTCAAGATCTAAACTGAAGGTGGATTAACTCTAGAGACCAAGAATTTAACCAGTGTTTGCCAAATTGAAATTTTCATTTAATCATATTAACATGGGGAAACGAGGGACGGATGAGCATTTTGTACAAACATAGCCACTGTGAAACTTCAAGTTCAAAACATATGCACCATCAGTTTCTATCAATTACTGTACACACAAATCAGAAACAGCTCAGCCCAGGGTCATGGGCCATGGATAGCCCCGTCAGACAAAAAGCCAGGCTAGAATTTACTGCACTTGGTGTTAAGTGACAGAACTGTCATGAAGGTAATCATGTAAAAACACAAAATCTGCCATTATCAACTTTTTGAATTTCTGAGGAGTTGTTTTTTGCTCTGGCTAATGATGAGCACACTTCTTCTATTCATCATTTCCCGTTTTATACTCGTGGGAGCAGGTTATCATAACTATCAAACCAGAGATATAAAAGACTAGGAAACATTTAGTTTTAGAAAATAATGGCTTATAACCCTAATAAATCAAAAGAGCAAGGGGGAAATAAACAAGACAGTTAAGATGCCAGCTGGAGATTCTTTATGGTTGGGCCTTGACAGTGGTTTGCAAGTTTTAGTATCGTAGATGATGAAAAGGAATCTGCCTAGGAGATCCAGAGTCTCCCAGCACATGCAGACGAAAGATAATTACACAGTCTTAGAATGAAAGGGGACCTCTAATATAACCCTTGCTTTCTGGGCTGGCCAGTTGGTTGTTTATAAAAGCAGAGGCCAACAGAAGAGTAAGGGTTTAACAATACCTGGATGGGCAATTTCTCTACATGACAGAATACTCACCTCCCACCTCCAGCTTCTCAACATGCACGCGCGCACGCACACACACACACACACTCACTCACAGGCTCTTTTGGTCAGGGAATTCCAGGCTCCTGTAACAATTATATCTAAATGGAATCTCTGAATTATATTAATTGAAATGCTCTCTGTTCTTTAAAGTTGGACTTGGCTATTAATTTTGTCCTGTACTTATTCCCCCAAAGCCTGGAATTGAGATTCTGAATCTGAGGTCTTGCACAGGATCCCCTGAAATAACACAAGGAATTTCGATGTAGAGTTGTGTGTGAGTACCCTGTGGAGAGGCCTCAGAGCTTTCACTAAGTGCATTGAAGAATCTGAGACTTCTTTAGGTTTAAAGCACCTGGTCTGGAGGTGCTCTGATGTCTGGAAGACTTTAGTGCTCCAAAGATCACTCTAACCTAACCTTTCTGGAACTTCATGCTGACAGGAGGTTCTAGCTCTGTTTCTTTCTTTCTTTTTCTTTCTTTCTTTTTCTTTCTTTCTTTCTTTCTCTCTCTCTCTCTCTCTCT